>NC_079400.1:5852773-6172023 GCF_029220125.1 Pseudoliparis swirei | reverse complement strand
CATTACTCATAACCCATCCTCTGCGTTTACGGTTATTGATTCAAATATTTAAGTGCCTCATCAGACCGACTTCACATATACACACCACCTCTTTGGAAACCTCATGGTGTCACTAGAATAAACCATGACATCACTTTAGCACATTAAATTAGATCGTGCACAGTATATAATATAACTGATCCAGTTTGTTATTACATGATGGCACACAACGTTAAACAGGATCATCTTTACAGGGTGTCAAGGTTGTTATAAGCATCTTGAATAAACTGTCTTTTCTTTTTTACTTTTACAGAATATTCTCATATCCATTACTATTCTGTGTTTGTAAAATGTACATCGGGATCTCTCAGCGGATTCACTGCTCGGGGAGTTGCCTCTCATCAGGACTACAAAGCGGGCATGGCTTCAGTTTCAGTTCATCTCAGTCTGCTGAGTCAAACTGTTGGACCCAAAATCATTATCCACATATCCCCAAATTAAAAAAAAGTTTTCCAGTTTTCAATCAAATCACATTTCTTTTAGTATTATATAGTATAAATGATCTTTTAGGCAATATCTTAAAGGAACACGACCACACAGACAACAAAGACACACACATGCATCTCAACTACTGAGTCTAAGTCTACGTTTGCTGAGTGGAGCAGCTTGAGGTGCCGTGCTCTTTCAGTTTGTCTTACTTCCCTGATGCCTGACTCTGGCCACCATCGACCCGTTTGGGAGACGCAGCACTGGTTCTGTTGCACAGGTCCCTGATATCCAGCAGGCCGTCGTTCAGGACTTTGACGAAAACGGCCGAGTTCGTCTCTGTGTTCTCCCAGAAACTGGACACGCAGAAGATGATGTGGTCTGACTTCGGGCTGTAACAGGCGCCGTAGCCGTTGGGCGTCACCGGGCCGTAGCAACATAACATCTTCACTGTGGTTTGGACCTGATACGAGAGAGCACCGTCGGGGTTAGCCCAGTCAAGAGAACGTAAAAGTTCATGTATTATTGCTTCATCACTTTCATTAGAATATTAATTTAGCATATTTACAGTCAAAACATGAAGTTGTTTAGTTTGCAAAACAGAAAAAAACTGCATATCCTCTCATTTGATGAGTTGGAACCATTTATTCTTGATATGTGACCCAAATGATTAATGGGTCATTAAATTATTCTATACTTTCTTTGTTGATCAATGAATTAAGTAACCACAAATGTATTTTCTAACCAGTGTCTGTTTACATCCCACCACATGCAGGGCCTAATGCTTTAACCCTGCAGGTGTTCCAGACAACTGAAACATGAAGCAGACTCTTGACATCTTTAAAGCTTCATGCAAAACTCTCTGACTTGGCTGCCTTAAGCCATGGAGATTAGTAAAACAAATGAAATGATATATTCACAAATAATAAAATACCATATCAGCAAGCACAGAGTCCTCTGTGAGCATCTCAAACACCAGCAAAAGCTATATTTAATTTAGTTTTGTGCATTTAGTTTACGTATACAGCCACAATTATCTATTTAAATGACTACAGTAGAGCTCTTTTAGCCATTTACTGACGATACAGTGTTTTCTCGTGGATCCTGGGATCTTTCTTCATCTTGAATTATATACAAAAAATGTGTTAAATTTGCAGGAAATGTTTGCCGGCTTGATGGCTGTCATGTTATCGTATTTTGCTTGCCGTGACGTCAACGTGCCTCTGCTCACGAGAGGAGGAAGTGAGGATGGATTCATCTAAAAAACACTATTCGCACCAGTATTTCCTCAACAGTTTCTCCTCTGTGTTCTCTATCTTCAACCAGAATCAAAAGTTTAAAGCGTTATGTTAGAATAGAGTGGGATCACGTGTTACCTGGCTAGTCGTCAGGATGAACTGGTTACTGGACGAATATGTCTCGTCACTGAAGATGTCTGGCTTCTCCATGTTGAGCTCCTTTGCGATCCTCTGGAGCCCGAGGAGGTGATTGTCTATTGCCATTCCTGAAATAGCCTGAGAAATATTTTTCATTTAGTGCGAAGGAAGTATTTTCAGTCGGACCTCAATATGATCACATGAGTTATTTCCAGTCCAGTCCTTTACAACCACCTCACCTCAAACCATTAGATTGCAGACCATGTACACCGAATTATCTTAACTTCCTCTCTGATGATTTGAATAGAAGTTCAACACCCATATGCCTGCTTTTTTCAAATAACACCCCAAAATATATACATTTATTTAGTTTTTCTGCCATTAAATGGTCAGTATTGAAAAGTATTGTAACGCACGTCAATTCAAATTGACTGTAGCTGCCACCATCCTGAAGAGATGATTAAAACAACTCTGCATGACCCATTTTGGGGAAAGACAATTATTAACTTTCTTGCTGAGTGTTAGATGAGAGTATTGATACTGCTCTCATATCAGTCTGTAGAATATGAAGCTCCGTGCCTTAGCTGAAATGTAATATTTGTCATGCAGATATTTGCGTGGTATCAATCTTTAGAATCTAACTCTCAGCAAAAAGTGCATTTCCAAAAAGGTCAAACAGGTCAAACAAAGTGTCCAAGGAGTGAATGTTTAATGAGATGAAGATGTAAATTGTACACGTTTAAATTCTGTCTGTCACATTAATTATACTGAATAAGGCTAACAAAACAAAAAAATACTTACTGCAATTGTATAATTTGTCTGGGCATTGATTGCATTATGCAATCGTTTCATTTTTTCCGCATCCTGTATGAGAAGCAACAAATTATTTTGAGAAACAAAACACAAGGCATTTTTATATTGTAAAAAAGGAGCAGGTGTACAGCCTGTAAATCAATTTGTTCATAGACTGGTTAAATGTGTAGGGAGATCATCTGTTGGGATCAGTTCACTGGGAATGGCAGGGTGAGGTGACTGGTCGCACCTGTTTCATTTAAGCAGGCGTGATACACTAACGTGGGAGTAACTCAGTAATTGGGGTCGAAGTGAGAAAAATGACTCACGGAGAAAGTGGCCCTCTCATCTGTCATGGCCGTCGCAAAGGCCAGGGCCTCCGGGGTGGCAGAGCGAATATTGTCAACCCGACCTCGTTTGAAACGCCGAATGGACGCACTCTCATAAGTGGGCCTGAGCCTTCTGTTGCATCTGAGACACAAGACCACGATATCAGTATATTTCAAAGGGCATATTGGTGGCCACATTTGAAGATTGAGATCCTGAAAGTGCTTTACTTGTAAACCGCAAGTTGTAAGGCAAGTTGTATGAATGCATCGGGACTCGTCTTCTGTTTTTTTATGAATTCTGTCCCATAGAAATCGAAAATGAAAACATCCATGTCCAGATTATTCACCAGCCTGGAAGGAAAAAGCGGAGACGTGAGACAAGAGACAAGACGTTGACGCAAGGCATTATTTGTAGATAAGATGAAGTATTGGTCTTGCCACTGGAGTCTGTCTCCTGAAGCTGCTAAAAGTCCTTCGATCTGTGGGTCGCATTTCCAGAGCAGCCTTCTTGGAGGGGCGAGGTTACTGATGCCGGATGCTCCCGCCGTCTTGGACGGACTCCCCATTCTGTTCAAGACAACAACAGCACGTGTGTCTCCCTCACTGTTGGCCTCAGCAGCATTCATTGACAACAATATTCAGTGTGTGGTTATATGTTGCACCGACGGGCTGACTTACACGTAGTTGTATACGTATTCAGAGCAATGCACCATAACCATTCCCTCGAACACCGAATGTTCGAACACAACTCCGCAAGTCCCGTCCATTCCTACAACAAACTGAGAGGAGGTGGATTAGCTAACTGCCCGAACTCTACATTCATGGAGGATTTAAAGCCCCATAATGGAGTTTTTCTCTTTTAGCGCCCCCTTCAGTTTTGGAGGTATTTAACGTTTACTTCAGTGTCGTAAATACCCAGTTACGATAGATGCAGCCTCGCATATACTTGTATTGATGACCAGACGAAGTCAGAAACCAAGAAATGATGTCAACCGATAAGGTAAGAATATTCAAAGATTTTACATAAATATGACTGCATAGTTTTATTCATTGTGATATCGGAGATGAATGCTAACATAACCAAAAGAATGACAACATTTAGTTTAGATGAAATACCGATCGCGTTTTTCAGCCTATGTACGTTGTTTTCTAAATGTTTGAATGTGGAGTACGTGTGATCGAATACAATATTGTTGACAACGCCAAAAAGCTACATATTCGTAATTGACATTGGAACGTGTAATTCATTACAAGAGACTTTGCTTGCTTCGCCCTTATACTGGAGCTGCGAGCGTGGACTGGCACTATATGACGTTGCGTAATCACTGCCAGAAAGCAGGTCGAAGTACATCCGCCCCGGATCGGGCGGCCCCAGAATCCTACATAGCGGAGTTATTTCCCCACAGACCCCCGATGGCAATGGCGGAGGCGCAAATCGCCATATTAAAAGTCATTGTAGCGGCACAATTTTTTTCAAGCTGTTATTTTAAGGTACAGTTGTTGCATAATGTGACTTTAAGTGCCTTGAATGTTGCCCTACCTGTATCGATTTGTCATACCAGCGGTTTGCCCCATTCTTCTCACGGCCGCAACCATGCAGCAGCTGCAGGGCCCTGTTAGAATCCCTGGGCACCAGGCCACCGTGCTCATCCAGGCACACCACACACAGACAGCTCTCAACCAGGGCCAGAGAGTCCCTGTTGGTTTGATCTGGATGGAAGAGGGAAGGAGACGAGATATGTATTGGTTTACTCATCTCGAAATTGTTTGCAGTCGTTTAAAATTTCTGATATAAATTTCGGGAAACATTTGAAGTGGAGACCTTTTGCTAGTGCATTTCTGGCTTGCGCCCATTCTGTTCTCCCATCAGATGTCAGGATGCCCAAAGGAGGGAGTCGCTCTGCTGCGTTTTCTGCCATCGTCATGACTTTCTCCAGTTGGGATAAGATCTCAGTCTCGTTGAGCTGCTTGCCGTTTGTGACTACATCCAACGCGAAAAACTAGGGGAAAAAAATTGATTATAGAAATCATGTGTTCCTTAACTATTTCATTGCATTGCATGATGCAACTTCAATCATGAATATGTGTGTTTCCATGTGTCCTTGTCTACTAAAAGTCATTCATGTCGGATTCATTCATTGCTACTGTGGTACGGTACTTGAACAGCTGAGATAAATAGGACGCTAGTAATTACAGCTGAATATGTTCCAGTGGTACCTAAAATAAGGCTCCTCTACTATGATCAGTTAAACACACGACTGAAGGAAGCTCTGGCAGATTCAATCAACAGTGATGTAGTTAACGCCCGTATCTCCATGGGGACGGGCGTGTGCCACGGACTGATAGATCCCAGAGACATTTCCAGGTGAGGCGTCCTGCTGTGCCTCTTTCCGAGGTTATTGAAAGGCACAATATGTGAGCTAAATGTTATGAAAATAGTAGCTTTGGACTTCAGACCTGCGTCTCAGCGGCGTGGGATTTTAAGAATTCAAATGTCTAACTGAAGAGCAACTTTTTTAATGTGAGTTATATAGTCCTAATGTACTATAACATAAAGATTATACCATGCCATGAACCTTAGGAAATATCTCTCATGGATTATTTTTTTCCAGTTTCGCTTTCATGACGCTCCACTCAGCATATTCATATATGGCACCTAGACAGAATAAATGTTATGTTTATTGTAGCCAAATGCTTAGAAGAGTCCAATACTCTGAAATCTGATGTAGGAAAAGTTTACACGAGAGGCCAGTATTGCTGCATGCAATGGGAACAAATTATCTGAAGAAAAAAGTATTCAAACGAAAGTAAATCCATGGCCTTTGTATGACATGACGTCCAGACCACTCTCATCTTTCAGCGTTTATCGATAAACGCTATATATAATATTACAATGTCTTTGCATGTATTCATCTTTTCTCTCAAGTGAACAGGACCCTGTCTGCAGTCAGAAGTGTGATGGAGCGTGAGAAGTTTCCTCCGATGATGCTGACCTGGTTCTTGCACGCCACGATGACGTGCTGCGACGCGGCGGACGCTACGTTCGTCTCGACCTCCAGCGTGTCCGTCTGTAACCCCGGGACGCGGTAGGAGCTGAAGACGCGGTAGTACTGCTCCATGCACAGAGGAGTCTCAGCTTGCTTACCTCCAGCAACATCCACTGGCAGTGACCGCCTGAGAGACACGAGTACACGGATTACCTCGAGACTCTCACTCTAATCACTTATTATTTTATTGTCATCTTGCATTCGCTGACTTTACTCGGTAACATAGAGTGTAGCACCAGGGGGTATGCGGGTGGAGGCTGAGGGTGCAGGGTGGCATGTCATCCATTATAGGTTAAACTCACTTATCAATGAGAGCAGCATAGTCCACTACTCCTCTGATGAGACGAGCAGCAAATCTTAAAAGAGTGAGAAGTAAAAAAAATAAAAAAATAACATGAAACACTGAACATAGACAGCGATCTGGCTGGTGATTATAATCAGATCTGCTCTCATCTCTCACAGGACAACCGTAATCACATTATGGCAAATCACTAGGATACAGTGGGCGAGCTGTGTGTGTTTATCTGTGTTTGTGAGAGAGAGAGAGAGAGACAGTCTGTACGTGTGAGTGGGCGGTGTGGGCACACAGGGAAAACACAGAGCCCTGTCAGGTCTCATGTTGTGTGTCATTTGTCTTGGTGTTATTACGTTCGAAGCCAGATCAATACGAAGGAGGCGGCCGCAGTGCTCCACACCCCTAAATGAAGCCTGACTAGCGGTCTCTGCGGTGAGTTTAGCCCTGTCACTCGCAATCTAATAAATGTCCGTGTCAGTAGATTACCAGCTCCGGGTGCTCTGGAACTATCCGGTTAGTGCGGCGAGAGCTGACAAAAGCTAATGTTGAGTTACAGGCCTGGGTGGACTGCTGTAATGTTTGGTGGATGGCGGCTCATTTAATAATGGGCAGAGATATAACCAAGAGAGGATGCCAGTGATTTTTTTTCCATGTCTGTAATTCAGATCTTAATCTGAGTCTGTGCCTGCTGAGAAGAACATAACCCCTGTCTGCAGGACTGGGTGATGTACTGTGTACTTTGTATTGTTAGTGATGGCATTGTACTGGGGTTGGGAAACTGCCCTTGTCAAAGACTCTCAAGCAATCTGCAAACAATCTGGGATGTCCAGTGCATTCTGGGAGTTATTATGTGATATGAATTATTGTGGTTGGCTTTTTTTAAATTGTATTTTTATTTTATATACTTCTACTTGAATATGAGATTTCCTCTAGCTCTCTAGACCTTTTTTGGACAAGCCGGTAATTGTGAGATTAATTGATAATGAAGATATTTGTTCTATTTGTTGCATATTGTTCTGTTGGCCGCAGTCACAAGATCAATATTGTTAAGTTTACATTACTGAAATAATTTCGAAAAAAGTGTTAAACCTTTGTTTCAGTTGCACATTTCTTTTCATTTTTACATGTTGTTATATATCCTCAAGCAATTTATGATGATGTGTAGTTGTTATTTGCTCCTCTCAGTGACCTATTCAGTTAGCAGCAGCAGTCATGGATCTCTGGTTACTCACAGGATGTGGAACGTTGAAACACTCAGCACATGCAACGGTTTGGCAATAGCAGAACCAAAAACAACACATACCCGAGGGCGTCTTTCTGATCTTTAAACGCTTGCTTAGGATACACCGTGACGGGACTGGAGTTGACCGGAAGGGCCATCCTGTTGTTCAAGTACATGTCCTCCAGCCAGTAGTCAAACACCTAAATAAAAAAAACCAAGGACACTTTTTGAGAAATGAGGCTTTGTCAAGCCTTTTAAACTCAAGTTATTACTGTCAGAGTTTGATAATGGAGGAAAAATAACTTGACAGTGTGTCACTGCCAGGTGAAAAGAAGAGTGGGAGAGAGTCAGCGTGGGAGCGTGATAGACTCCAGATGAGTTGAGGTCTGACCGATCACCCAGACACAGGTGGAGCTACTGAGGCAACACCGGCTCCAATAACTCTTTATTGTAAGGTGTTTCACTTTCTTCAACTCTTTCATGAATGAGTAATATATATTCTTTTGAAAAAGTCATTTCTATATATATTTTTTTCAGACTCGATAGAGCAGATGAAGTTTGAAACAGTAATATAAAAAACACACACACACAATCAAAGTTTAGGCTTATTACAAACACTATATTGTAAAAGGTCAAATTCAATAAATTGGATTATAATGATTATGAATGATACAAAGAATGTATTGACTGAAAGGTCATTAGAGAATGATTTTGCAATGAACTATATTAAGTTTTTCAAATGAACGTTTGATGAACGAGAAAGGAGGAACACATCCAGAATATCTTAAACACTAATAAAACAAAGACAAACTTAATTAATATAAGTGAACCTACGGCAAGGAGCAGCAGTGTTTGTCATTTATTTTTCAGATCTGAAAGTTTACCCAGTTGGATGTCTTGTCCCTCCTCTCTGAAAGCTTCTTCTGGAGAACCTCTCCGACGCCTCCAGGAGCCCCAAACTTCTCCACAATGGCCTTTGTTTTCTTGAACTGCTCCTCCCCGACCAGGTGTTGGACACTCTTCAAGTAAACGTCGAGGGTTTGTTTCAGTGGCGGCACAGGGACCTTTGGCAACTTCTGATGTCATATAAAGAAACACAGATTGTTATAAATACAGTAATAAGTAATGAAACGTAGCAGCTGTTTGATATTTTTAAGTCTTTCCCCTGATTCACCGTGGGTTCATTAGTTAAATTGGTAATTCTCTCACATGTGTTCTTTCTCCTTATTAAAATCATTATTATTAGAACCTCCGTCAATAATTCAATTTAAATGCTTCAAGGATTATTTGAGAATATAGTCTCCAGCCCTCTGGGACTTGAAACACTCTTGTTTTCATTAGAAGAGAAAATGCACATTGATTATATTTTCTGTCTGATGTTTTAACATTTACATAACTGTACTGTTAGTATCCCCACATGTTAATATTGAATATTGAATTTGAATTATAAAATAGGTTTCCGATCTATGGATTCCTGGAAATTGGGTTTGCGTAGCTGTTTTTCTTTTCTTTTCAGGAAATCGTATTATGTTGATTACAATTTGAAGCCAATCAAGCCACAGTAAATGCAAACTCAATTATATCATAATACTCTACTGACTCAATCTGGATTAAATGACACAAAATATTTCATGTCCCACTTTGAGTGTCTGAAAGGTGGAAGGCTGTCTGGTTCGCCCCTAGCGGACAGTTAGTGTAAGTGGCGATGCCGCTGTCCGTGGTGCTGAAATTCAACACTTAACGTTTCCAACTTCAGGTCAATGGACAGCGACAATGCTCAGTCTTAAAACCATATATATATATGGTTTTAAGACTGAGCATATATATAAATATATATATATATATTTATTTTATTTATTTATATATATATATATATATATATACAGGACTGTCTCAGAAAATTAGAATATTGTGATAAAGTTCTTTATTTTCTGTAATGCAATTAAAAAAACAAAAATGTCATGCATTCTGGATTCATTACAAATCAACTGAAATATTGCAAGCCTTTTATTCTTTTAATATTGCTGATTATGGCTTACAGCTTCAGAGAACTCTAAAATCCTATCTCATAAAATTTGAATATTTCCTCAGACCAAGTAAAAAAAAAGATTTATAACAGCAAAACAAAATCAAACATTTGAAAATGTGTTTCCAGGTGTTTCGAGTTAATTCGACGATTCAAGTGATTTGTTTAATACCCTACTAGTATACTTTTTCATGATATTCTAATATTTAGAGATAGGATATTTGAGTTTTCTTAAGCTGTAAGCCATAATCAGCAATATTAAAAGAATAAAAGGCTTGCAATATTTCAGTTGATTTGTAATGAATCCAGAATGCATGACATTTTTGTTTTTTTAATTGCATTACAGAAAATAAAGAACTTTATCACAATATTCTAATTTTCTGAGACAGTCCTGTATATATCGTTTTAAGACTGAGCATATTAGAATTGAATGAGTGCTTATTTATTTTAAAACAAAACATTTTCACGATGAAAGCAATTACACGTGTTCATACTTGGCTGTCTGGGTGCCAGACTGTCTCTTTCTTCTCCATGATTGGCATTCCAGTCAAAGGGGAATCATGTAGAAATCCTCTTGAGACGATCTGAGGTCTCAGTCTTTCTTTCACGAAGCATTTAAAGACATTTGAGAAAGAGAGCAGAACAACTACAGTTAATACAATTTACTGAGCAATGGAGGTACACAGTACATCAGGCTTCCATTCTTCATCGTTTTGCCGAATGCAATTCACTGCTTGTCCTTGCATTCCAGCTGTGCCTAATCGCTCACCAGTGTAAAGAGATATGCATATTAAAAACTCTTTTCATCTCTATTGCAGTCCTCAAAGTTTGTTTCCCAAAACAAATGATAATTCATCCAATAAAAGGATACAATGTGTTTCACTTTTTAATGGAATTTTACGAACAATGCTAAAAAAATAATTGTATATAATTATGGATTGTACAGTATTCATCGTTGCAAGTTTGTTTGAATGTTAAAGGCATGATTATGATAATCAAAAATAACTTTCACAGCACAGTGGACTTTAAAGTACGCACGTGGACACCGTGCATCACCTTGTGTGGATTTAGGGCACCGCATGGTTGTAATATGTTAATGACCTTTTATTTGCCTCTCCCGCACAGAAACAGAGTGAGGCAGAGGCAGTGACCCCTTTTTGAAACACCTTGCTGCTGAAGGACATGAAGCGAGTTACAATGTGTGCCCTTAGTAACACTTTCGGAACATTGTGCTTCTCTGGAGACTTCCCTTGGTGCCCTTATCCGTGGTAAAGGCCTCTCCTCCCATGACACACTTGTGTTTATACTTCTCGTCCTCACCATTTCTCTGCACAGGCCGCCAAATTGGTTGCTCAAAATTTCGAAAATCTGATGGTAAACCGTGTCTCCTTTCACGTTTATTTTTTCACGATGCTGAGTTGTTGCACAAGCAAGAGACCATGCGACAAAGGGGAGGTATGGTTGTTCAATTGGTAACACTACATTTATTCACTCACGTTGTTTTGAGCTTTTGAACAAAATACTGTCAAACCTGCATAACATGTGCAACACATATGTAACCACACTACAGGCAGCACACCCACCTCCTATATGCCAATTTAAAGATCCTGGCTCACCTGTATGCTTCATGTGTGGCGAGATATCATCAAAGAACCAAATATTAAATGTTAAAAGACATTTCTGGAACAAACACCCAGTGTTTGCTGAGCGTATTAAGCTGCGGATATGTGAAAAAGAGCCATCTCTCAATTGCTGCAGCAAACTGAGCAAAGTAAATATACTTTCACAAGGTCTTCAAACTCGACTACTGCTGCTGGTTCTGTGGCAGCTCATGAAAATAGTGAGGAGTCCGTTAGTAACATGTATCCGTCCTCGGGAGCGTTTCCTAACTCCTAAATCGTTGGCATAGTGAGGAAGCTCACTGTAAATGTAGCAAATGATACGTGTTTTAAATCGGAAGTGTATAGTGTGGATATTGCCTATTTATTGCAGTTATTTTTACTCAAATAATAAGTTATTGCATTTAAACTATCCTTAGCCTTCTTGGAGCAGTGCTGCTGCACAGTAAAATTGGCAGTGTCAATTTAACACTTAAATAGTTTATTTTAACAGTCAGCCATTGAACATATGGTCCCTCGTCCACAAAGTGTTACAGTAACACTGAACATAGTGTTAACATTTCAGAGTTAATGCAACTCTGGTCAGAGTTATTATTTTACTCTACACTACACTGAGAAGTGTTTATTTAGAATAACAGTAGATGAGTGAGTGTCAAATGTAAACAACACTATAAGTTGTATTTACAGTTTTACACTAAATACCACTACAAGTGTTATTTATATTTCACACTCGGACTTGGACACCGGGTAATGTCAAATTTGCCGTCCCAGTTCTCAATTGATGCTGTATTGGGTAACCTCTCATCACGATTGATTTATAATAAACCTATCGCAGCACATGATCGTAGCTGGACTCCAGAGGCAGAGATGCCTTTTATATTGGTGACTGATTATGGATAATTGAATCCATCTGCCTTAGGCTTACTAAATTACAACACATGCACCTTATAACGATAGATGTAGAAAGATGGCTCTTTTGAGCCGTGGGTAGCGATGGGATTTGAAAGAACTGGGTACAATGTTTGGCTGTGGTAATGCTCAGTATGCACATATTGCTTTTGAGCAACTATATGGCAGACTTTACTTTCTTACCAAGTTTAGACAGCAGAATATACGGCGAAAGATGTCGAAAAGAAAAGAGATTACTTTCTCTGCTATCCTGAAAAGGTATCGCTAGATTGGGTCCAGAGCCTCTTGGTCGCCTCCTCCTTGTGTTCACAGTCAAATGAGAGCGAGGCATAAAATACAGGTTCATATCGGGGGAAGTGAGACGATATGAAACATTGTTTATTCTGAAAGGTGTGGTTCACCTTGGCACATAAGTGTGTGTATGTGTGTGTGTGTGGGGCGGGGGGGGGGGGCCTTCCTTTGAGCTTGAAGTTTGAAGAACAAAATTAATACTTCAAATATTAATCATTATTTCTAACCTTGTCAATGTCTTGACTATATTTGGACCTGTTTTGGGGCCCTTAACTCAGAGCTATCGGTCCAAAACTGTAGGGTATTCATATTCAGATGCCCCTCTTTGAATCTGAAAAGAATCCAGATCTTTAAGTTGATTGAAAGTATGAAAAATTAACTAAAAGAATGGTTTTAAGGATCGTACAAGGGTTATTGGCACGGTGACAATTTTCTCCTATGAAGGTTTTGGAGGAAATTCCCCCCACGACCTCAAAGTCTTATAACAAGGTAGATATAATATATTTAATATATAGCAGGAGGGTTATATCTGAGAGACAATTGGGAGGTCAAGGGTCAGTCTGCATAGTATGCGTGTGTGTGCATGTATATTTGTGTGTGTGTGTGGGTGTGTGTGTGCGTGTGTGTGATTCTGCCTGTGTTTGTATGTATGTGAGTGTCTGTATGTGTGTGTCTGAGTGTGTGTCTGTGTGTGAGTGTGTGTCTGTGT
The DNA here is from genome assembly GCF_029220125.1 of Pseudoliparis swirei. Taxonomy (NCBI): domain Eukaryota; kingdom Metazoa; phylum Chordata; class Actinopteri; order Perciformes; family Liparidae; genus Pseudoliparis; species Pseudoliparis swirei. The sequence goes on along the minus strand of NC_079400.1, from coordinate 6,158,943 downwards.
GTGTGTGTCTGTCATTCTGTGTGTGTGTGAGTGTGTGTCTGTCTGTGTGTGTGTGTGCATGTGTAAGAGTGTGTGCGTATGAGAGTGTGTGTCTGTGTGTGTGAGTATGTGTGTGTCTCTGCCTGTGTGTGTGTGTACGTATATGAGTGTCTATGTGTTCTGTCAGTGTGTGTGTGTGTGTGTGTGTGTGTGTGTGTGTGTGTGTGTGTGTGTGTGTGTGTGTGTGTGTGTGTGTGTGTGTGTGTGAAATGATGTCTTAGTTTGCATGCATATCAGTGGAAGTTGAAGGGTAAATCGTGTTTTATTTTCAATTCCCAAATTATTTCCCAGATTTTTCCGGGTACCTGCTCTTTTTGTTTGATGAGAAGTAAACACGCCTGTAAATAACCCAATGAAGGGTTTATTGTTTTGAGTTGTTTGACTGTTTAGCATTTTCCTCATTGATTTTGATGTATGCCTTTTATATTGTATTGTTTGAATAAATATAGACGTTTTATACTACTTCCGCTTAACAGACAAATCGGACTTTTATTTTGAAAGGTAAAAAGGAAGCGCACTTTTAATTTAGGTTAAAATGCGAACTTTATGGTATAGATTACGGACAGATGCGCATTTTATAAAAAGTGTAATAGTTGATTTGACCCGTATGGGACTAACTCTGTTAAGGTGGTGATAGTTTACGAGTTTTATTAATGTATTGTCACCTAAAGAAAGAAAATAATGGAGAGTCACCAGCAGTAGGCCTAAGTCTTCACGCCAATTCATATGATCCGTTACAACGCCTATTGCTGTCAGAATACGCAGGCGAAACAACATATAACATAATAATAAATAAGACTAGAGGACGCTTTTTACAATTCATAACAGCATTGTTGTCGAAAAGAGAGATAACAAACGGCTTAAGATACGTTGATCAGAGACGTATTTGTAATTATAATACGTCAAATACAAACGTAATCTGGAGAGAAATACGTTTCAGTCAAACGCAAATTGCATTTTAGGTCTGGGGGAACGTAATTTTTGTGATACAGGGTTGGTGTGTGTGTTCCATCTGATAAATGGACATAATCGAGTGTTTCCCATTAATAATTTCATATCGCGGACCTTAAGTAAACCACTAAAAAAAAATCAATAATAGTGCGATCAGCAATGTAAGTTCAAATGCCGAAGATATCATAAGGCCTTGAGACAATCAAATGTCAAACACAATATTTATGATTGATTAAAGTTGAAAATGGGTCGGATTGGACCCGAAGACGACAGGAAAGTTAAAGTAATAAAGCGAAAGACCTGGCGTGCACCACAGGGGGTATGACCCTTCCAAATACTCCTGAGCGCACCAACCGCTGTCCGCATAGCAGAGAGAACATCCTGCATTCACCTCTCACTGTGATCGCCTACACTCTATGAAGAGCAGCGACACTTATAACCCAAAGACAGACACCCACTTCCTCTGGTGTGTCGCCTTGATCCACAGGGAGGTGAGCACATTTGGGTAAATAAACACCCAGGGGGTCATATATAGGGAGTGCCTGTGTATACTTCAAAGAGAAGAAAAAGTGATATACCTGTTCGGTGGGTGCACCACTCAAGAGGTGAGATGAGTGTGTGGATGTTGCCTCCCACGTCCACGCTGTGAAGTCCTGTGTGAGTGTAGCGCTCCGGTCCCTCCGCCCTAAGGCTGCGACTCCACATTAAAGTGCGCCTTGGAAAAGATGCTGAAGGTGTTTGCGGCTATACCTACCCCGTTGGGGCAGGAAACTCCTCCCATTGAAATCTATTCGTGGAACATATTATGTGACAGCTGCCCCCTGCACCCCCCCCCCCTCTGACACACACACACACACACACACTATCAATTTAACAGAGAAAAAGTATACAGTCGCCTTCTGTCTGTCATTCAGAGGACATGTGATAAATAACATTTATGATGCATTTTCGGTTCAGATTGAAGTCCTACACTTTCTGCTGCGTTTGTCAGTTTGATTTGAATCAATACGGGAGACAAAAACAATCTTTGTGTGTGTGTGTGTGTGTTTTATTGTATATCATGGAAAATGGGCCGAATTGTGAGAGCTGATAGCGAAATTACGCATTGAAGTATTTTCAATAATCACAGAATGATTCATATTTTTCATCTTTCATAATTAAAACCTGATGAGATTTCCTTTTTCAACCAAGATAAATATACTTCTAAGCAACATTGAAGTGTGAATTGTTTTATAATCTGAATTCATCATATTTTCTAACGAAAAGTGTTCCAGACATATTTTGATGTTATTCGTTTGCAGCTTGAAATAAGAACGGAATCACCAGAGTTACACAGGTCCAAACAGAGATTTATTAAAACGACAAATGATGAATACACATGTTTTCATCTGAAGGAGACTGAATTCATTAGCTACGTCTTGACAAAATGTTTCATACATACACGCGCACATACACACAAACAAAACAAACGCACACGTACTTTGTAGAGGTCCACGTACGTTTGAACCATTTACAGTATGCACATATCCACATATGTACAAAAATCCATTTATTAGGATACATTTAAATTCAAACAACAAAAACATTTCAAACCGACTTGATACAAAATCAAAATCCGGGATTTTTTTTAAAACAACGTAAAGAGTAAATCAGGCCTTTGATGCGCAAGTAAAAAAAGTTTCTTCGGAGACTAAAAATATAGGCTATTTTTTTTGTAAGGGGGAAAATGTGCTGCATATATAGTTGGTCCCATATAATATTGTGCGTACATTTATCTATATATATAATTTTACAATAGTGATACACACGAATTCAACGGTAGCTGATAGATGTCGCACAAAACTCCAGTTATACGTCCATGACAAACGCTCCACAGACGTGTTCGACACAATGAACTCACAGTCAAAAAGAAACAATTAAAGCGGGTCACACCGTGATTTTGGTGACTGGGTGTTTATATTGCACATTGGTACTTACATAAAAGTTTAAATTACTTGACTATAACCTGCCTCATCTCCAAAATCTCTCCTGGGGAATGTTTCGGGGGAAGGGGGAGTGTGGCCGGGCTAAGTGTACTCCGTACCGGACGTCTCTTCTGACACGGACCGCTGTGCTCTGAATGTGTCAACCCCATTCTCATCTACTGCCAAGCAATTCCCCGCGGAACGGTAGCCCTTCTTTTTAGCTCTTCTCTCCTCCATCTTGATCGTGTCGTACAGACCCTGCGGAGCCTCCTCTAAGAGGTTATCTCTCTCGGAGTCGGACGGTTTCATTTGGCACACGTTGCGCAGCAGCAGCAGGGCTGGCGCGTAAAGCACATTGACGAGGCCCATGCCCAAATTAAGTTGTACAAATCCAAAATTGTGCACTATCTGGCCGGCTACTATAGGACCCATAGCATACGCAACAGAATATGAAATATCTGCTATGGCATAAATACTACCGTACACTGAAACATGACGCACGTCAACTAAAAATGCCAGTGTGGGCAGCAGGGCAGTGTCTACCAGAGCGATGCCAAAACAAATGCCGCACAACGGGGCGATGAGCTGCCCGAAAGTTTTGCATGCAGGGACTGTGCAGGAGCTCGCCCCTATGATAACCATGCCTAGAGCTCCGTAGAACCACCGCAGATGGGGATGCTTAGCTCCCAATTTGACTGTTATGTACACTCCGAGGACGTGAGGGAAGAAGGCTGGGAGCCAGATGAGCCCCATTTCCCACTGAGTGGAGTGCATGGTGGTCTCCATATAGTTGGCTATGGTGGGCTCCAGAAAAGCCAGCGGGATGTTACAGACTGTCAGCGCCCCGGCCACCACAGCTATATACGGGTCAACCATGAGTTTATATATGGGGGTCCCGACTGGCATGTTCTCTCTAGTCCTGTTGGAGAACGGCTTGATCACAGTCAGCAGCAGGACACCGTCCGCCAGACAAATGCAGGCGAGCACGATGAAGGGCACTTTCTTACCCGCAAACTCGTAAAGGATGCCCCCGAAAGGAGGCGCCACCAGACTCCCAAAAGAGATGAACGCCAGCGCAATGCCGAGCGCCGTGCTCCTCTCCGACTCCTCGGTGTATTTGTCTGCTATCATCGCGATTCCAGAGGTGTCCGCGAAAGCTGAGCCCAGACCCTGCAAACTTCTAGCCACAAACAGCGTCGTGTAGTTCTCCCCAATTGCAAATATGCAGGTGGACACGAACATAACACTCAGGCCAATTAAAAGTGGAATGTCATATCCAACCCGGTCTATGAAGGTTCCCGACAGCGGGCTGACTAACAGCTGCAGGATGGCTTTGGAGGCGAAAAGTACTCCAATCTGGACATCTAAATTGTTCTTGTTGATTTCGTCTTGGCTTGTGCTGTTGGCTGAAGAGTTGGGGTGTATCACTACGTGGACGTGCTCTGACTGCTCACTCTCCAGCTCAGCAAGATAGTCTGGAATAATTGGCACGATTACCATGTAGAGCATATTGTCCAGAAGGAGAGCCACGCAAACAATCACTAATATGATCCGTCGTTGCCGGTGAGGATCCTTCATCGCGGTGCCCAACTCCCTGGTTCTCTCGCCCATCGCGGACAGCTTCACCGCAGCTGATTTGACCAGCCCGGGCGTTCTTCCTTCTCCATCCATGATGTGTTTTTTTATGACTTTCGTAAAATAAAAAAATTGTAGTTGTGCTTCTCCCGTCTGCTGCCGATTGTTTCGCACCTCGGATGACTCGTTGGTGTTTTCTCTACGTGGATGTGATGCTCTCCGTTCTCACCTCGCCTGTGCGTAAAGGGAGAGGCGAAGGGGAACTTGGATGCCTCATCGGTGAAGATGGTTTCCCTCAGTTTTCTCAACGTGTCTTCGCCTCAGCCACATCCGATGCTGTTTCATGATCTCCGGAGAAGTGACGTGGTGAAATCGTAGCCTTTCTGCACCGTGCAGAGGTTTCGGTCACTAATCTTACATGGCACAGGCTGTTTGGAGCGACTTTGGTCATTTATTGAGCAGGCAGCTATCTTATGTACACTTGCCATATCATTGTGCGCTATTACTTTTTGATTGCACAATTATATACCTATATTTGGCACAATAAATATATGCCATATTCACTTAATTTAATATTCATATTTTATGATATGGTTAATATAACATACCATACAATTATAAATGTATTTTATTAGTTCAGTACTATACACTCCAGCAATTTGCACCACTATGCTCTTAAATGCAATGAGATTGTGCACAGTTTGAAAAGTGCCACAACTGGTCAAAAGTGCCAGTGCGCATACGCCGTCATGCTACACCAGAAAAAAGTGCCAGCCAATTGGTCAGTGACTGAGTGACAAAAAGGTTAAGCACTGTGACAGTCTGCGACTACTGATTGCGAGTACCAGAAATCAATCAAGTTTAAGGGTGACAGATGACACTTTTAGCGACGCAGCTGCGAATAGATAGATAGATAGATAGATATTAGATAGATAGATAGATCTATAGATGGATAGATATAAATATATATATATATATTAGCATTTGATTAGAATTTAGTAATAATAGATAATCAATATACACAGATGGATATTTTAATATTGTATGGATATATACTGAGATATTATCTTCATACCACAGTCACCATGTGTATTGGCGCTGTCACCTATATGGGTGTCTGTTTTATATTGTCAGCAGGCAGTGAGATACGAGGCGGGTAGAGGAGGCTGTAGGGAGCGGAGGTCTGAAAACACCGCGGGAGTTAGGGAGTCGAGACGTTTGGGTTGAGAGTCGGTTTGCCTGTGTTTCGACCCCCTTAGGGGAGGGGATATAACTGGTTGGTTGATCCGGTGGAAGAGTAACACGCCGGATTAATAACATCCCGTGGTGGTGTTTAAGGATGCATGGTAATGCTGTGTTTAATAGTATCATGGTATACGGTGTAATAGATTAAATAACATCAGTAATACAGTACATATAAATTCATAAAAATAGTTGCACACAATATCAGTATATACAGAAAGTTACAATATATAAGTATATATATAATATATATATATATATATATATCATATTTCTTATATATGTATCTATCTAGCATATTTAAGCATCTAATTTTCTAGCTAAATCTATCTATCCATTTTTATATATCCTAGTGTCTTTTTATATATATATTTCGGCAAAGCTATCTGTGTCTGTAGCTCAGACTGCTGTCTATCTGTCTTCCTATCTCGACCCTCCTCGTCTTGTGATCGTTATGTGGCTCTTGCACTTTTTAACCAGTAGTGCACTTAGTAGGCAGTTTTGACCAGTAGTGGCATCTGCTGGACGAACTGCTGGCAACTGCTGGCTGCTGCTGGGCAAGTGTGGCAGAGTGTCACTAGTGCTGGTGCTTAAACTTTAGACTGACTAATGGCAAGTCAAAGGAGAAATTTCATGGATAACAAGGTATGACATGGTAAAAAAATAATTATATATTTTTATTATTAAGGAAGGTATATTATATTATATAGTCATATATATATGTATATATATATAAGTGAAACGTAGTAGTAGCAAAACAATATTATTATATATACAATATTATTGTACAATATCGTAGTGTGCATTTTTAAGTTAAGGCAAAAAATTATGTACACAGTCTGTGGCAAAGCCACCTTATGCAAGTCAGTGCCCAGCCAGTGAGACCATGAGTGAGTGTGCCAGTGTGGTGCCAGTGAGGTGCCAGTGAGTTGTGAGCACTGGCAATGAGCGGCACTTGCCACAGACCCACTTGCCACTGAGGGTGTGCTGCTGGTGCAGCGTCGGGGGATCTCGCCCCTACTGCATTTATTTGCAACACCTAGGGCGCTCAAACTCTCATCTCTGTGTGCATTCCTCCCATCACCTGTGGCACATATAGCGCGCAGCTCTGAGACAACGAGGGACTTCGTGGCCATTGGTGCACATTAAACCCGCAGATTCGGCGCTATTTTAGTCCCCTTTTTTGTCTCCTCTTATTACCAAGAGCTGTGACGCATCACCAGCTTGCCCCCAAGTGAATCCCTTCGCCACTTGCCTCCTTTATGTTAATTACCATGCATGGCAGCAATCACTTCAACCAATAAGAGCCAATGAGCGCCACATCACACGACCCCTCCACAAGAGCCTCGAAGAAAAAGAGGCTTTCTCCTAAAGTCCGTTGTGTGAGTCTTTGGTGTTATTCTTCAATGATTTTGTATGAATTCATAGACATACGTACACGCAACGCGGGGACACCTTATAGCATCGTTTACAAAGAAGATATAGCCGTTATTAATCTCAAGATGAAATCTACACACACACTGTGTAAGAATAATAGAATATAAAGAGAACTTAAAACCCTACAAGCATAAATAAAACAACTATAAACTCACTTCTCACCAACGAGTTTATGGAAATCAAAATATTAAAACTTAAATCAAATATTCAATTCACTACATTCATTAACTGCGTACATGGAATGGTTCATAGTTTACTATATTAGTTTTTTAATATGTAACAGACATTAACTCATAAACTGACCGCAGCTGATGGGATTTCAGAACCACGAGACTGGCGTTGGCGCAGCCAGGGAGATTGCGACTTTGTGAATGAAACAACAACAACAACAAACTGTTGATTTAGTTAAAAGTTATCCAATGAACCACATCATATCAATAACAACTCCAAACTGAAAACTGTGTGATAACATAGAAATCCTATTAAATGCAGCTCTGACATCCTGAGATGGAATCGTGCCAAACAGCGCGGGGAGGTGGGGACCCTTTGAAAGATTGAACACAAGCCAACAGCGACCCCGTGTGGTGGAAATCTACACGTGCACACAACATCAATAACAAAACCATCTAATTTCTCAGTGATATTTTCCATGACGTAATACTATTTTACATTATTATAACCACTGTAACCCAAGGCTACTCATCATCTACAATTTAGTCAGTTTTTTAATGTATTTGTTTTAATCCACAGTTAAATCCCTATATTAGGTTCATTTTATTATGCTTTAAAAAACAATAAAACTTCATCATTTATATTTTTTCAGCAAATAAGAAGTATTCAAGCCTTTAACATGTTTGTATTACAATGTTATCTAACAGTATTAAACTAAGCTAGAACTGTTATCATTTGCCAGTAGAGGGCAGTGAAGACTTGAAAATAATGATAAATGTTTAATCCAAGATCTGATGATAAAACATACTTACCAAAACTCAAAAAACAGGACTGTAACCTTTTCTGACATCAGACCAAAAACAGGGGATTTTAATTCACATCAGTGATAAAATGTAAGTGTAATATTAAATAAATTATGTTTCTGGTGCTACAAAATGCTATCCATGTTGATTTACAACAGTAATAGTTGTGAAACGATCACTTGTGTAGAATGTATAAACTATTGGGACCTTTAAAGTTCAAATAGGTAATAACAATGCAATTAAATTTCTACTTTATGTGGCCTCACTTTGTGTTGGAATATATCTGTTTCTACCCAATGTGACTGCAGTATCTTTATTGCAGATGTTAGTAGTGTGTAACTTCCCAGCTAAGACAGTATCTTTATCTTTTCAGTTGTTGATGTCAACACCTTTGATGATTACAGTCATAAACAGAATATTGGATGATGATCTCAGCAGACAGCGGAGGGGTGTTTCCAGGGTGTGCAGTGGATTATTTGATGCAGAAAATGCAACATTAATACACCAACAGGAGGATTACTACATCACAGGAAATTACTGCACAATTTGACTAATGAGAGAGGCTTGGCACAGCGACAGCCGTTAGATAAACACACAACAGCTTTTTTTTTTATGTACATATTTTATGCGAGTGACAGTGCAGTGTTGTCAGTGACTACACTGATAATCTGGAGTTCAGTGTCAGCGTTGTCCTCTGGGTTGAGACAGTGTGAAGACGTTATGAGAGATGTTTAATCAATGAGGCTCGAGGAAAAGATGTCTTTGAAGGCTGGTGACGCAATTATAATCTAATCCAGATAATACTCTGGAGACAGTCCTTTACATATTATTATTACAAGAAAAATCCACCGGAGATGTGTCAAATCTTTGACACAATTTGTTGTGTTGAAATCCAAATATCAGTTGATGAAAGATACATCGTTTAGGCTTATGAACAGACACATGCAGTGTTATGTAAGATATTTATTTTTATCATGTGACATGTTGACGCTTGTCATCTAATCTGACCTGTTGACTGTCACGAGTAATGTCTAATGCAGGATTCTCTCTGACCTTTGCTTTTCTTTCTGAGTATCTCTCAGCTAAATTATTATTTAACATGGACCATTGTGTTTCATGGACCAATAAGTTAATAATTAACATGTGAATGTATGCAAACACTAAATACTATTTCCCTCAATCGACCTCTGTGCTTCAACTTTTACTCGTTAAAGTCTTTTATGCTCTGCTTAATTGTTTATTTCCCAAATTAATACTCGGTAGGGGATCTTGTGCACTTTAACGGATCATCGGTTGACTTAAAATATAGTGCTCTTCAATCATAACTCTCCTTTTAAAAGTCCTTTTTGTAGAAATCTAATGCAGCAGCATTTAATATCATTTAATGTACTCTTACTACAAAGTCTAGAACTCCAAGTGTTCCAGAATGGCAAAGTTCATCTGCACTGACAACATTTTCTAACGTTATTTTATATTTATGTTTGGAAAATTAAAATTATAAACATAGTATAATAATTCTAGCTATCATACAAAGTGTCATGTTCTCAATCTCGTTACCTCCGAATTGAAGGTGCTTTTGGTGGATTTCTTAAGGCTCATTTAAAAATAAGCTGTAAAATTAGGCTATTTTAGAGAAAATAATCATATTTCTATATGTACTAACATTTGTAGTATTTCTACAGCTGAGTTAATTCATTGCAGTGTGCAGATCAGATTATATGTTGTTATATGGTTTGATTGGACAATTTAATTAGATAAAATATGATAGTTTGAATAGTGTTTGTTTTCCTGGTGTTTATTAGTGAACGATTTAGAGCCACCAAAGCTGGTATCACCGCTGCAGAGTGCCGGGTTTAGATACTCCCACATGATTGATGACATCCAACGCTTCGAATGCCACTGGTATGAAAAGTGTTTCTTAATCTGTCAGTTTTGCTCAAATGATACGCAATGTTGTATCATTGGTGGGGTCAGAATTGAGAAAGCTGCTGATGAGTAAATTAAATCAAAGATGTCTTAGTGAGTGCACCTATAGTGCAACTACGTTTTTCTAAATTTTGGACCACAGCTGTGTTTTCTGGTGCTCTTAAGGTTAAAATCTAACGCTTTACATCTCTCTGAATGGGTCACTTGTGAGCACCATGTCTGTTGGGGCTGCGTTGTTTGTGTTGCATAAGGTTTTTTGTGACAGAATTTGTCTTTCTTTCTTTATTTGTTCACCATCTACTGTGACTAGCATTAAATTCAACACACTTTTGGTCACTATTCAAGCACAGACCGGAACACCTTTACCTCACCTTGTGGCTGCATGGCAATCTAAATCCTGACTTTAGGCTACATGAAAAGGGTTGTCGATAGATTTAGCTACATGCACAATGTGTTGTAAGAAATCTCAATGAGACGTTATCTCTCTCAGACAACTTGCTCTACTTTCTTCCGGTGAGCTTGCGTCTATTATTGTCACTTCTACAGCTCGGACCGACTTAGATCACTGGTCCACAAACACTTGTCTTGTAATCAGTGGTCAATCAATGGGACGCTTGTTCCAAAGAATTTGCTGCTAATCTGTTGGATTCCTCAGTCTTTCCTGGGTTAAACCCCTGATCAGCCCAAATGGATGATGAGCAGTCGAGTTGATGTTGGACATTTAATACCTGCTAATGAGAAAAGCTGGTTTGGTGTGCTGAAAGGACACTGAAGAGTCAGCTTGTGACTACAGCAGTCTTTCTTATTTATTTATTTGCATGTCAGCATACAGGGAAAGGCAGAGTTTCCACAGTATGATAATATATAATATTGTGGAAAAGCTCATGAGCTATACAGTCTAGTTTTGTAAAATGGCATGTGCGAAAACAAATCTGTTCCATCTTTACAATAAAATCAATTCAGTCATTTGGCCACCTCCTGAAACATGGAGACGGGGTAGACTGGCAATTGAATAATATAATGTTTTAGCTGCAACCATGTCTGACTTGAGAGGCTGCTTTTGATGGAAGGGAGAGGCTTGTCCTGTCAGAGCAAACACATATTATAGTTTGGCAATGTTTGGAAAAACAATTAAATATATCTGTAACAGTTTAGCTCCACACCTTCCTTTTTTGTATTGTTTTCATCCTGTCTCACTAACTCTCATGTCATTCCAGATCCTGCTTCCCATCTCGTCAGTCCAACTCCCTTCACCTGCCTCTGATCACCTCGTTAGTCCCTCATTACCATCACCTGGTCTTCATGCCCATCTCACCTGTTGCCCATTCCCTCGTTAGTCCCTGTCTACTTAGGTTCCCTCGCACTTGTCTTCTGCCAGATTGTCTTGTGTTTTTCCGACCAAGCCCTCGAACATTCCACAGTGTTTGATTATTCTATCTGTTCCATTCCTGACGACGCTCTCAGTAAAGGATCTTTATTAGTTGGAATGTTTCAGCAGTCCAACTATTGTTCTTGTCTTCTTGCTATCAACTTATTATTCTATTTCTTCCGGACCTTTTTCGTCGCTCTTCTAGTCCTTCATATATTCAGCTATTTGAACCATTCAAATCTTAAAAAATGTCAGCTTCTTCAGGAATAGAGGGGAATGACTTTTCATATTTCAAATGTTTAAATTATTTGTATATTTAAATACTTTTGTTATTTTTAATTCATCAGTTCCTATGGAGAAGATCTAAAACTTTGAAAAGCTTACAGCATCTTCATATTTTTAGCAAATTCAGCAATTTAATTGTTTTAATGTTCAGATAACCTTCAGCTATGACTGTATATTTTCAAATATTTTTTATCTTTTCAAATTTTTAAATGATTGTTTTTATGGAATAAATAATGAATGGGATCCAATGGTGGAAATCTTCAAATCCGCTTAAACTTGTTCAACTTTAAAAGCTTACAATATCGGCATACATTCAACGAAAGAAACAATTCCACCTTTAAAATGTTGACAGAAGTGTTCGCTATAACTTTATCTTTCAGCTTCTTTTGATAGCTCTTATAGTTATTTAACTGTCCCCGTTTTAATTGTATGTGTTTTTCCGCTCCTTTTTTGTAACTTTGTTTTATAACCTTTCATACTTTTTTACTACTTTTTAGCTTTTTTATATGGAGGTTTGTTTTTAAGGATAAATGGGTGGGGCTGCAAGGTAGTGTAGTGGCTAGCACTGTCACCTCACAGCAAGAGGGCTGACAGTTCAATTCCCTGTCGGGGTGGTCCTTTCTGTGAGGACTTTGCATGTTCTCCCCTTGGCAGCGTGGGTTCCCTCTCCACATCCCTCCCACAGTCCATAGACTTGCTCAGGTTAATTGATCTCTAAATTTCCTATAGGTGTGAATGGTTTTAAATTTGTTATTACTTTGTAACTTTTTAACATTTTTTATAACTTTGTAACTTTTTGTAACTTTTTTATAACTTTTCATACTTTTTACGACTTTTTAACTTTTTTATATGGAGGTTAGTTTTTTAGGTTAGATGGGTGGGGCTGCTCCTGACTGAAGATTATTGCAGACTCATACCAACTAAATTACTTGGTTATTAGCTGTATTTATGTTTCATATTTGTTAAGAATGAACCTCGCTACTGTATAACTTAGTTCCCTTCTTTGTATTACTTTATTACTTTTTAAATTGTTTATAATTTTTTAACTTTTTTATAACTTTGTAACTTTTTATGACTTTTTAGTACTTTTTAAATTTGTAAAACTTTTTAATTACTTTTTAAAGAAATAACTTTTTAGTACTTTTTAAAGAAATAACTTTTTAGTACTTTTTAATTTTTTTATAATTTTTTATAACTTTTAAACTTTTTAATAACTTTTTAGTACTTTTTAACTTTTTAATAATTTTTTATAACTTTTAAACATTTTTATGACTTTTTATTACTTTTTAAATTTATTAAACTTGTATTTACTTTTTATTACTATTTATTACTTTTTCATTACTTTTGTACTTTTTATTACTTTTGTACTTTTTCATTACTTTTGTACTTTTCATTACTTTTGTACTTTTTCATTACTTTTGTACTTTTCCATTACTTTTGTACTTTTTATTACTTTTGTACTTTTTTATTACTTTTGTAATATTTATTACTTTTGTACTTTTTTTATTACTTTTGTACTTTTTATGACTATTACTTTTTTATTACTTTGGTACTTTTTAATTACTTTTGTACTTTTTATTACTTTTGTACTTTTTCATTACTTTTGTACTTTTTATTACATTTGTACTTTTTATTACATTTGTACTTTTTATTACTTTTGTACTTTTTCATTACTTTTTTACTTTTTTATTACTTTTGTACTTTTACTTACGTTTTAATTTTTTTCTTTTATTATTTTTCATAACTTTATTAATTTGTATTACTTTACAGTGATATTGATCCAATAACAGTTCTATTTTTCCAGTTACAGCACTCAAAGAACGATTCAAGCCCTGCTAAACACATTTAAATATGGTTTGATACATTTAATTAAATTAATTACACAAATGAACATATTTATATTTCATGGGTGTAACACAAAATGTAGGAATTCTTTCTATTATTAGATGTTTTTAGGTTAGATGGGTGGGGCTGCACGGCGGTGTAGTGGCTACCACTGTCGCCTCACAGCTGTGAGTTCAATTCCCGGTCGTGGTGGTCCCTCAGTGTGGAGTTTGCGTGTTCTCCCCTTGGCAGCGTAATTAACTTAATTAATCCCATCGGTAACAAGAAAGACATTTAACCTAAACCCACACGTCAGCCTCATGGTGGCGCTATCAGAAAGATCAGGACATCACCAAGGTTTGTAGAAGTCATCCTCGGGGGAACATAACTTTCAGTTCAACTAGCATTGAATTTTTGTCAGTGTTTCTATGTCCAATCTTTATTATTTCCAAACCACAAATACCACACTTTTTGGACAGTTCTGAACCTGTGAAAAAGTTGCTCATTGGGCCGACTCCTCTTACGATAAGACCGGCTGCGATGACGATGAGAGGAATTCCCCGGCTGTCACTCTTCTCTGAGGTCAGAGTGACGGAGGCTTATTTCTGGCTCATAGAAAAGACAGAAAGTCATGCATGTAATCCAAACAAATAGAGACAGCAGAACCAACCATGTAATGCCTGGTATTTGTCATATGGCTGACATGACTATGATAGAGATTTTAACCTCTGTTTATCAGATTTATTAAAATGTTCCAGATTTGGTATCTGGTCTCATCAGTTAACAGTGTACATTATGTACATTGGTGTCTTTATTCATGTGTAAAGCCAGGGACTGACATGTGTCTCCCCATGGAGGGCTGCGTAGTTGTGGAGGGTTTTCAGCACAATGTAGACTGCTTAATGCAAATACTGTAATGAGTAGCGCCATGGTAAGGTAATTACAGATCTAGTACCCAATATACCTCTTTATTGATCAGTTTATGCCATTTAAAGAATCACCTGCTTTGGAATTAATTCATTAAGTTCATTTTGCCTCAGGCATTAACACAGTGACTGCTTTTCTTACCAAATATAGAAGTCACATCAACTCAAACTGTCTTTATAAAAGAAAAAACACAATCGACCTTGCTTAATAAATGGTTGAGAAAACTGTATCAGGAGAGGGAGAGTAAAGGTGCTAGAAATTTTAGTTGCATCAGCTCAGTTATTCCAGTGAAAAACACACTTCAAAGTAGATGGAGCACACAGTACGAGAGCAACAACACAATGTGTTTATTGTAAGTGATCCAACACGGACGGAGGAGCACTGCAGGTTTAAGACACATGTAGAAATGATGCAGTAATTTTAAAAATGAAAAATGACGAGACACATTTCGTAGATGTACACAAATCCACCGTCAGGCTCCAAATGTAGAGATTGTCAGCTTCTGTCCACATGTGAACAAATACCAACTGTACAGACATCTAAATGGCTCATTGATGTGCACAACATCAAAGCTCAATGATGATTGGATGATGATGTATTGAGTTTCCTTTCAGTTTGATTTCTTGATAACCGGATCAACGATCTTCTGCCCGGTGAGGAAGTGCCACACACCGCCGCGGTAGAACTCATTTCCAAACGAGTAGAGCAGAGCGTTGAAGAAGGGATTTGTCTTTGCAATAACTGGAAGCACCTGAGAGCACACACACAGATTGTTATCATGTAAGTACTTGATTTAAAGGATAGTCAGAGTTTATTAAAACTAGGGACAGTTTCATACATTTTTTCCTCATAACTTTCTGATATAGGAACACATTGCTATAACAAACATGAGCAGTCAAATGGTTGTAGACAAGCCGGCAGTTTAGCCAGATTAAATAAACTAGGTGTTCTCCTTCAAATTTAAATTAGCAGGAAGATTACTTACTTTCTTCCCCTTTTCATCATTTTGACAGGATTTTCCCACAAACCGTTACATTGAATAAAACTAAATAAATGCTCACCATTCTTAGCTTTGGAGATACGACCTTCACGTTCTCAAAGCAGGCGTAGATACACATGAGGACGTAGGGGCCCCAGCACATCAGCATTACCCTCACTGGGATACTGGTGTTGAACTGGGAAACAAAGTTCATTGTGTTACTGTCGATATTACACATGCAGTGTAGTGGATTTATACCTCTGATGGTTAAGTTTAAACAAAATTTAGATGGAAATAAGAAAACAATGTTTCAGTTTTTTTGGTTATAGCTTTCAATAATGCTCTGCAAAAAGGAGAATGACTGCATTCCCCAAAATGTCACACTATTCCTTGATTATCTAATCTTCCTTTTCCCACATTACCACTAATTGCTGTTTTGTCTTTTGCACATTTGTGAGGTCAGCAACACAAATGTGCCGCAACTCCAACACCAGCATAAGCATTCTAGGATAGCAGCCTCCTTTTCCATTGCAGGCGTCAGCGATCACACTCAACACCCGGAGGCTGGTGACATGTCGGAGGCATCATCAGGGTTTTTCCTGCATAGAGAAAATTTGGGCGCGCGCCTAAGCCATTTTCCCGAACGCCTATGACAAATTCCGAGCGCCTAAAGCAAAAAAAAGTCTGCGATGAAAAAACAACAACAACAAAAATTGTGTTCATCACGTGCATGTCAGCGAATATGTTCTCAATAGTATGTTTCAAGTAGGCTACAGCCGAACTCTCGTTCTGTTTTGATCAATAGTAATCGAGTTGATAAGCGTGTCTTCTTGTCTGATCAATACGCAACTGTGAGGTGAATGGACAGAGCGACACAGACCGTGATCAGTCTCCCAAAAAAATTCTTTGGGAGCACCGAAGACCCATTTTGACCCAGGAAAAACCCTGATCATTGTGTGTCTGTTTTTCCAAATACAGACCAACGCAATAGACACCGTTCTCCAGGAGCGGCTTAAACGAGCGAGTACTTTTGCACATTTACCCTGTGGTGATGGATCTTCTTAAAGTGCTTGTGGATGGCATCGTAACATGAAAACATGGTGAAAGCCGGGAAGATCAGATAGAACACCACCAGAGTCAGCATGTAGGTCACATAGTCCCTGTGAAAAAGAGAATAATCGGAAGATAAATGTAATATGGTAAGTTTTTGTCAAAATGCCAATGAGGTTGTTCTTTTTTATTTTTTTTATTTTTTTGGGGGTGGGGTCCACAATGATGTATATGTTGTGAATACTGTATTGGTTTATGTAGATATAAATGTGTACAGATGGGTGTATGTAAACTGTATAAAGACTGTGTAGATATATAAATGAAAGGAAATTGAGAGCCATACAAGGGAGGGGGTGGGATGGGGAAAAATTTGTGGAATATTTTTGTTTTGTTTTGTCTTGTTTTGTTTTCTCCTTGTTTTTATCTGATGTTTAAAAAACCATCATCCTTGTGTGGTGTTTTTATAAGGTTATACATTTGTGTATTTTCTTTTTGTAAAATAAGACTTCCAGTAGAACAAACTGTAAATGCTTGCTATTTCTTCATAAATATCCTGTCAACATTTTTTTTGTTAATAAAAATAAATCTTAAAAAAAAAAAATGCCACGGAAAGCTGAATTTCTTACTTACTATACATGTTATTTTGCCTAAATAAGTATTTTTTTGTTGGTAACTCTAGAGATATAGATATGAATTGATAGTAATAAAAACTGCAAATGCCAACATTTCTATTTTAGTATCATTCCTATGTTTGTACAAGTGTACCTGTCCCCTCTGGTGTAGTCCAGCATGCAGCAAGTCCTCATAGGCTCAAAGTCATAGACGCCCCATCCCATGAGAGGAACAGCAGCCCAGAAGATGGAAAGAATCCAGATGAGACCGCTCATCGTCAAAGTAGTGCTCCAGAAGAGCTTCTGTCCTGCATAATAGAGAAGAATACTGTCTGTGAGTTGACTTATTATTTGATTAGATATAGATAATGAAGTGTATGATTTCTCTGCTATTTCTGCTGCAAAAACAAAAGCAGGTGCAACTGAATCTAAGGCAATCTGTTTTTCCCTGATTCACTGTCAAAAAAAGAGTATAGTATTGAGTGTCACAGTCGTAGACAAATAGAGTAATTATGACGGAGACACAAATTTTATGATTTTTTTCCTCCAAAATTGTCTCCAAACACCTTAAACACCTTCACTTTGTTTGTGTTGAACTGAAAATGAATTGAGTTTACTTCAGTTAAGTTGTACTGGTGATATGTTGTATTCACTGGTGCATGTACTGGTGATATGTTGTACTCACTGGTGCAGTACGGGGGATATGTTGTACTCACTGGTGCAGTATTGGTGATATGTTGTATTCACTGGTGCATGTACTGGTGATATGTTGTACTTACTGGTGCAGTACTGGTGATATGTTGTACTCACTGGTGCAGTACTGGTGATATGTTGTACTCACTGGTGCATGTACTGGTGATATGTTGTACTTACCGGTGCAGTACGGGGGATATGTTGAACTCACTGGTGCAGTACTGGTGATATGTTGTACTCACTGGTGCAGTACTGGTGATATGTTGTACTCACTGGTGCAGTACTGGTGATATGTTGTACTCACTGGTGCAGTACGGGGGATATGTTGTACTCACTGGTGCAGTACTGGTGATATCTGTCCCAAGCGATGACACCCATGAAGCTGATGGACGCCAGGACCGCTATCATGCCCTGAAAACCGTGAAAGGCACATCCATCTTGACCAAATGGCCAATATCTAGAAAAGACAGCAAAACCTGAGTTATATTTCACCATGTTGAGGACGACTGCACAACAACAATATTACATTATCATATTACTACATGGGCTGTAAAGGCATGAGGACATTTTTGAGAACACAGTGGTTACAAGGAAACAGCATGATTACACACGGCTGAGTGGGATTAACTCACTGTTTCCCAACCTTTCTAGCATGTGACCAAGTAAGTCCTACCCACACAACCCTCGTATACACTGTGTAGGCTGCATGGGAAGATAAGCTGTGAGCATTTATCACTAAGAGTGAGATGCCCTTCTCAAATAGAAGAGGTACATCTTTGGTGTGTCACCAAGAAAAGTCAGACTAATCTATTTGTGAAACTCCTTCTATATTATTTTTGTTTATTCCACTTCCATGCTTCATTTTACAAAATAGATGTGTGAGTGATACATACAGGAGGCCTGTTGACACACAGTTTGGGAATCTGCTAAATATACATTATATGATGTTTTTAAGTATTAAGAACATATCTAATAATTTCTACATTTGTATTACACTTGTGTTGGATAATTTCCAACTGATCTGCTTGCAAAATCAGAACATTACACACTGAATCAGGTGGATGGTGGATTATGATCCAACCCAAAGGATTATTTAGTTTGTGCAACCCTTTGGCTGATACCTAATACTAATCCCTTTTATTGTATTGCCAAAATAAATACAGTAACCCCACCATGGTACAAAATGGGGCCACAGGAAGGCAAATAATTCATCTTTAGAACCCTCAGTGTGTCCTCTGTTTGATACCTGAGGTAGCTCGAGTATGCAGCTGTGAGGCCATTAATATTCAAAAAGATATCAGCCACAGCCAGGTTGAACACGAAGAAGTTGCTGGGAGTCTGCATCTGCTTCACGGTGAGGAAAGACACGATGCTGATGGCATTGAGGAAGAATCCAAGCAAGCCTGAAAGAAAAAAACAAAAGAAAAGGAGAAATGTATGACACAATGTATGACACCGTTATCAGCCGGAATACATCAGCACTTTCAACTCCACGATCTTCACGATTCAAGAAGCTCTTATTACCTTCGCATTGAAAATGCGGAAGGTTATGTTTTGATCGCCGTGTATTTTGTAAAATTTTAACATTTAAATTTTACATTTTTGTATTAATTTTTGTATTTTTTTATTTGTATGCGTGTTACTCGCATAACACAAAAAGTATTAAACCGAATCGCATGAAATTTGGTGGGATGATTGGTTATTATCCGGGGACAATTTGATTAGATTTTGGGATCGATCAGGTCAAAGGTCAAGGTCATGAAAATGTCAAAATCTTCTTGAATCGCATGAAATTTGGTGGGATGATTGGTTATTATCCGGGGACCATTTGATTAGATTTTGGGATCAATCGGGTCAAAGGTCAAGGTCAAGGTCATGGAAAGGTCAAACTTTTCTTTTTACCATTGCACGGTCAATTTGTATAATATTGGTATGCAACTAATGCCAACATTTTCATAATTCAATACCCAATCTTGTGATATGCGAAGGTATGCGCTCTACCGAATGCCCATTCTAGTTATTTAAGTAAATGGTTTCCCATGGAACTGTCTCTTTAATTCTCGCGGTAACTTCCGGTATTCTCGGTCAACTTACCGCCGACAAGAAGCGCGGAGCCGAACGTAAACATATCAAACTCCGTGAATCCCTCCGGTAACGTAAACGCTGCCATGTTGAGATGCGCAAACTTCTAACCAGTTGCGCAAAGTCAAGTCCTTCCCTTGTGTTGTGTTGCGCACCGATGTCTCCGGGCCAAATGTCGCCTTTTAAAGGCTCTTTGTGCACAAAGAGGCTAATCTTAGTAAGAACCCTCTTTTGAAATCCCCCGAAGAATGTCCTAACGAGCACACTTCTCTCAAGCTTCCTGCAACTCCACGAGCGCCTTTTGCTGCGCAACTCGTTGATGGAAAGTGTGTCCTGACTCCCGTTTGATTAAAGTTGCTGCAGCAAACTTCTGAGAGCTTTTCCTTCAACGGCGTCTCGATTCTTGACACATCTGACGGTGTTTTGTGTTGCAGCGGGCGATAAGGAAAACATGGAGACATGGGAAATGTGGTTTTTGACCAACGTTCATATATTGGCTGTATTTCTGATCATTATAATCGATGTTTACTCTGTTATAGGCTGTCGTTGTTTGTTTTAAATGAACCGTATGACATTTCTGAAATAAAGAGGCCACAATGGAATGATGACATTGCTGCTGTGATTTGAATGTATTGGTACACATGACATTGTTACATATTGAGTGTTGCAGCATCTCAGCCTGACTGATGCAAATGTGTGATTTTCTACATTAAAATTTTTAAAAAATCACTTTTGATTGCATATTCTAATATTTTTGTATACACAGATACAAGTGCAGATGTATGTTATGGAGTAAAAAAGTGTGGGCATAGTTTGACCTGCAACGTCAGATTTTGGTGCAGGTGGGCAACATTTCAAAACTCTCGCATCACAACAGAAATACTTTTGCCTTTTTCTCAGCAGAGTGACTGAGACTCTGCACTCACTCTCAATGTTACACCCTTATAAGCTAGACTTCATTGGATCATCACAAATGCATGAAGGCAGCACTCAGTCCCAACTACTAGATCTTTACACCTGATGCCTCCATCATCTTTTTATTATCATTTGCACACAAGCTCATAACTAGCCACATTGCGTGTTAAAGGTCAATTAAAAAGTCTGTGAATGCATCAGAACTACATTCATTTACTCATAAATGACCATAAAAGACGAGGGCAGCAGCCTGAACATTTAAACATGTAACATTGAGTATGATTGCATCACTAATCTGCCCACAGATTACCACAGACGCATTAACTATGAAACAACGATGTGTCCCAATAGACTTATAATACCCTCCTCTCAAACTGACCATACATTTTACTGATTGATAGCTCAGCGCAGACATCATCACTGACAAAGCGAATGTAATAGATTTACCCAACTGGTATACATTAGTATCTTTATTATGTTTTTTAAGAACTCCACACCACCATATGCCAATGTCAGAGTTTTGGTTCGAACTTTAATCTACAATATGAGCACTAAAATGAGTTAAACAACTTTAAAATGTGGAAGTTTGAAGCACTGTGCAACACATCTCTTCTATCGTTCTGTACTGTATTTTGATAAACAGTTGACCAAAAAGTCAGCAGGATCTCATTTAACTTCTTAATTCATGTAGACTCAGTGGGACGCTAGACATAAATGACTATTGTTGGAATAAAACGTACTGAACTGAAACTGACTTGAATACCCTGTCTGTGATATTTTAGTTCCAAAGCCCTTGTAGTGTTTACGCATTAATGCATTGGCTAACACCAATTACACAATCATAATCTGCTGGTTCTGCAATAATACAAAGGTTGTACTGTTGAATGTTCATTCGATTCCTTTCCACCACACTCTGAAGATCAAGAGCAAGACGATTTATTCCTGTACAAACACCAAGTATCAGAAATGAGAAGTAATGCAATGACTTTACTTAAATATAATTTCCAGAATGGGAAGACTCAATGCTCTTTCTCCACAACAATACAGAGCGAGATATTGTAACTTGTATTCCACTTTTTCTGACACAAGATACTTGACAATTGACAATTTATATTTAGTTTAATCTAAGAAGCTGGGAAGTAGCTAAGCACTGAAGGGTTGTTTGGGAGTTTTTCCTGATCCGATGTGAGGTTTTGGAACAGGTATGTCTATATGTAAAGATTGTAAAGCACTCTGAGGCAAATTTGTAATTTGTGAAAATGGGCTATACAAATGAACTGAATTGAATTGAATTAAAGTACTATACTTAAATCCATTTTGAGGTACTGCGTATTTTCATTTAATCCTGCTTCACACTTTTGAACTATTGTAACTTGTTATTACACATAATGAGCCTATACAATATGGTATTCTTTATGTCAAACCAATTAGTAAGATTTATAAGATTTATATGTGGCTACTTGAGGTAATATGCAATATTAACACTGAAAATATGTTTTACTTTTGAAAACTTTTACATTTAGCTGATGTTATAGAACATGTAAACTAAAGACATACTTTAAAACAGCCAAAAAACAGACTTGTTTATCCTTTTTTACATAATGATAAGTGTTCTACAAATGACCATTTCTCAGATACACATTTTGGGAGTTTTAAATATTATATTTTATAACCCCGTTATTTTTTTCACCCGTCTTATACAACCATTTCACTTTCTATATGATACCATATATTCTTTCAAATACCTTCATGTGCCTGGGACAAATAGAACAAAGATGTATTAATAAGAGACAGAGAGATGACTGGATTAAAGGATTTCAGATCACGCCGGAGAGCCGGGTTTCTAAACCTCTGCACCTGTGAAAAACCAACAGAGACAGTGACAACACTTCTGTCATCCACACAGTGTGTCACACGCAACATGTGTTCTGCAGGTTACTACTGGACATGATAATACATAATAGATTTTAATAAAATTATATTGGTCATCTAAATAATTGCAGATTATTCACACATAATTCTTTGATTTCTTTGAAGTTTTATAGACAAATCTCGATTTGGTATTTACAGCCAGTGATCAACTGCATTCGGTGACACGAGGCTGTCATTTATCTGGTTTGAAGATTGGATCTAAAGACAGGAGGGCGAGTAAGACAGTAAACCCCTGTAGCAACTCTCTACTGCCATCTAGTGGCCACGTGTTGCTAGGTTTCTAGTCTTCACGATAACTACAGTCTGTATATGTATTAGAAATGAAGATTAATAGGCTGCATCATTTATAAGTGGCCAACGTAACAAAAACACATGCTCATAAACATTTTCTAAAACATAAGCACATCCCTGTGCTTTTATATCTCTGTATAATGTGAGGAAGTAACAATTGTAGTGTTACCAATATTTGGCAGTATATGACTTGACGGGAAAATGTTGATGCAATTTTTTTAAATAGAACATTAAAAACAAATATATATATTTGATATCTGTCAAGAAATTCCGTATTTTTAAGTCTATGTGAAAAAAATAAAAATAAGTAAACAAAAAATATGTCTACACCTTCAGCCTTCACTTCATTTCGGTGAGTACAGTTTGTTTTGTCCAATAAATATCTATCCAGTCAATGTTTGAAAGTATTCCCCTGAGAACAAAAGTAAACATGAGGCAGCCTATCAGCTTCCAGGAAGCAATAGCCTAATCGTGTGAATGAAAATAACGCAAGTCCTTTACTAATCCCCTCATATCCTTTTTATCTCAGGATTCAGACCAGTTGGAGCTGAGAGCCTGCAAACCACCACGATGCGTTTGATGTCCCATTAAACGCTACTATTATATTTTCAATTGTAGTCTAGCTGCATAGTTTTAGTAGCTTGCAGGAGAGAAAATGAGTCTACATTTTACCGCTGTTTTTGGTTTGGCTATAATCTTTCTTCCTTTACTGAGCAGTTCATGTCCTGCACAATGTAACTGCTTCTTCCACAAATTAAGCGACGGATCAAAAGCAAGGTAAATATCTCAATTTGTTACATTTGATGTTGTTGTTAGAATTGTATTGTACAGTTTGTTTTTAATTGCGTGCAAAAATGATTTTTACTTGAGCGTTCTTCTGTTCGGTCACTCTGTGTAATGGAGGATTAACTTGGAGTTGCCCTTTAATCTGCTTTGCTTGTTACCGAACAATAGATTACTACGTTTTCTCAAATAAATGCTCAACTATTACATTTGTGATGTAAAAAAGAGGTTGGACATGTATTTATTCAGTAATTGAATCCACCCTTACAGTTTCCATTTACTGTTGTTTAAGAAATAATCATAATGATAAATAAATCATTAGCATCATTTTCTTTTTTGTTGCAGGAGTGTACTTTGCAATAATCCAGAGATCACTGTGGTTCCTTCAAACTTTCCCATTGACACATCGAAGCTGCGCATTGAAAAGACAGCGATCGCACGTATTTCAAGCGACAACTTCCACTACCTCAACAACCTGGAGTTTCTGTGGATGTCTTTCAATACCCTGAATTTACTGAATGTGGACAGTTTCCGGGGTCTTTACAACCTGGATGAGCTCCGGCTGGATGGCAACTCCCTCACCTCCTTCCCCTGGGAGTCTCTGACTGATATGCCGAACCTGAGGCTCCTCGACTTACACAACAACAAGATCTCCGCCATCCTTGCAGATGCCACTGTGTACATAAAGAATCTCACCTATCTGGATTTATCCAGCAACTACCTGACAACCGTTCCTGCTGACGTTCTCACAATGTGGCTGAGTGTGAAGCCGACTCAGGACGCAGATTCCTCTCAACTAATTCTCGGTGAGGATCAATATTAGGATAGCGGAACTTATTATTTTTAAGGTGCCTTGCATGACGACTGCAATGCCCTGTGTCTATTGTGTTCTGTGTCTCCTCTGTCTTGATTGTTTCATTCCCTTCACCTGCCCTTAGCCACTCCTGTCTCCTTGATTGTTTCATTCCCTTCACCTGCTCTCAGCCACTCCTGTCTCCTTGATTGTTTCATTCCCTTCACCTGCCCTTAGCCACTCATGTCTCCTTGATTGTTTCATTCCCTTCACCTGCCCTCAGCCACTCCTGTCTCCTTGATTGTTTCATTCCCTTCACCTGCCCTCAGCCACTCTTGTCTCGTTAGTGTCTCATGCCGTACACCTGTTTTACCCCCTATATATTGTCAGTCTGTCTCTTGTCTCCTGTTGGATTGTTGTCTATAGTTCTGTGTCTTTAGTGCCATCTTCCGTGTGCCCTGGATATTCCTGACCTGCCTTTCTGCTCTGACCCCAGATTCTCTGCCTACCCCCTTTTGGACTTTTTGCTTTTTTGAAACTTTTGTCTCATTAAAGAGAGTTTTTTGTTATTCATATTCCGTCCAGCCTGTTTCTCTGCGCCTGAGCCTCACCCCGAGACAAAACCCTGACCACGACTCCTACATTGACACCAGAAGCATTAGGGATTAGTCTAATTACTAATTATATTTATTGTGTGTCAAGATGTCACACGAATGCTATGCATTTAACTCACAGCCACATGCACTTCTTAAAGTCTTAAAGTGACACTTTGGTGTTGTTTAAAGGTCATTCTACTGGATGGCAGTGACAGTTGTTTATAAATGGAGCACTTTCTCACACCTCATCTCCTCTGCAGGTCTCCATGACAACCCGTGGCTGTGCGACTGCCGGCTGTACGATCTGGTCCAGTATCAGAAATCCCCGTCATCATCGGTGTCTCTCATCGACACCAGGCTGAAGTGCGCTGATCCGGAGAGCTTGTCAGGGGTTCTTTTCACCGAAGCGGCGCTGCAAAGGTGCCAAGGCCCTCGGGTGCACACGGCTGTGGCTCGCGTACGAAGCTCACTGGGCAACAACGTCCTGCTGCGCTGTGGCACAGTTGGCGTCCCGATCCCCGAGCTGTCCTGGAGCCGCGCTGATGGCAAGAAAATGAATGGCACCGGTGAGTTCTGCTGAACTAATTCCATATGTGCTTGGATTGGAAGAGTATCTATTCCTGTCCAAGTCAATGTGTCAACGAGATTAAAGTCATTCTTTTTGTGCGACTCTGCTTTTTAATATCTTTCAGTTCAGCAAGAGATTTCGAAGGAGGGCGTCATTTGGTCGATTCTAAGCGTGCCTGCAGTCGCCTACCGCGACTCTGGGAAATATGTGTGCAAAGCAACCAACTTTGTGGGCACTGCCGATGCCATCATCTCTTTGGTCATCGCAGATTCGTTTCGGTCAGAGGAAGCAGGCGGGGGGGTCTCGAAGAGAACCAGAGGGAAGAAACCCGGTAGCCTTGGAAGAGCAGCATACCAGGAGAAACTTGTTGCCAGATATGTTCCTCCAACCAGCACCGTTGCCCAGCCCATCATCAAACCTCTCAATGGTAAAGACGTGACTGGGAGGTATAAGGTCGAAAGCTACAGCATCTCTGACGGCGGTTCTGAGGGAAGAGGTAAAGCTCCAGACCCGCCGAGACCGATGGAGGCTCTGAGCAACTTGGCAGCCAATGCCTCGTCCTTGCAGAAACCTCCGGAGAAAAGGGTCGTGCGTTCGCTGAAGGTAATCGGCGACACCGACCACACTGTCTCTCTGAACTGGCGAGCCCCTACGGCCACAAACACCACAGAATTCAGCGTCCTATATGCTGTATTTGGCGAGAGAGTCATGCGTCGGGTCAACGTAGCTGCTGGTAAGAACCGGATCACCATTGATGGCCTCGTGCCAAAGACAAAGTACATTGCTTGTGTTTGCGTTAAGGGCCTGATCCCGAAAAAGGAGCAATGTGTGATCTTCTCAACAGATGAGGCGGCCAGTGCCAGCGGCACTCAGAAGCTCATTAATGTGGTGGTGATAACTGTTGCGTGCGTGATCGCTGTCCCCCTGACACTGATTGTTTGCTGCGGGGCGCTAAAGAAGCGCCGCAGGAAGCTGCTGGGGCGGGAGACCAAGGAGACGCAGGACTCGTACGTCACGTTTGAGACCCTGGGCCCCGGGGCCAAAGCTAAAGGGATGGAGGGAGAGTATATGACCAGGCTAAATCTGGACGAATCCAACAAGTTGCTCTCAGCAAGGTCCAGTGTTGACTCAGCTGCCACAGCCAGGACTGAGGTCCCACCCAATGAGTACTTCTGCTAAAACCAAACGCATTCCTCAACCCAAAGAGGACACACTTTGTTCTGTCACCAGCCTGAGATGTAAATATATCAACTGCAGTGCTCAGAGACTCGAAAGACTGAGGACAGTGGTCACTGGTAGCTCAGTCAGCGTTGGATATATGAAGTTGTTTTACAGCCTGCAGGATTAATAATAATATTAACAACATTAATTTGGTGGATGACAAAAAAGGAAAATATATACAGCGATATGTATAATATGTGTTGTACAGTAAATGTGTAAACGTTTTTTAAAAATGTATCATGCACTTCTAAAGGTATTGTTCTATTGAGGAAATTGTTGCACAAAACGGTTTAAAACCCAATATTTTTTTATTTTGTTTGAAGATGTGACCTCTTTGTGTTGAATCAATATTTTAACACAATGCAAACATATTGAAGTAAAGTATTAACCAGCAGTTAGTCTATTTCGTATGTCAGTGTGAATTTAATGTGCCATGTTTACTGCTGGGTCACAAAACCTAAAATATAGTCCTCCATTTTATGTGTAAATATGTGGGACATGAAATGTATGTATGAATGCACTGAACACAAATAAATATTTTTTATATTGATATATTCAATTCTATTGATTTAGTGTGGACCAAAATCACAAACTTGCCTCAGAGGGCTTTACAATCTGGATACATACAACTTCCATAGGACAACATCAGACTTTAAACATTACTTCAGAACAAAATGTTTGTTACACAAGATGAAACAAATAAATAAATAGATATAAATACACTGAATTGTTATTAAGATAATGGTATCAGATACCAGCTATTTGAGTGAGTATTGGACAGATATCCAATATCAGAATCTGTTTATCTGTAATTATTATTGCTAACAATACAAGATCATCAATATCTATATGCTTGATTTAAAACTTGCCCTACATCAGTCTCGCTGCTCTTGACTATGTACACCAATAAAAAGGATGAATGTTAAAGATTGAAACCAAAGTGTTGTAGATGTTGACCTCTTCCACATATTCTCTATATACTGATTTAACAACCTGAGAGGCAACCAGTGTTCAGATTATTGAGGGCAGATTACAGTCTTTTCCAGACATCTGTCTCTGTCCCTGTGCAGCCCTCCCTCTGTGTGCTGCTAAGCCCAGCAGGCTCCGGCCCGCTAACGACAGATGGCCCTCCTGTCCTGACTGTCAGGTCTTTGTGACGGGGTGAGGCGCAGAGAGACAGGCTGGACGCAATATAAATAACAAAAAAAGCACTCTTTTATGAGGCAAAACAGTTTACAAAAAAACAAGGTCCAAAAGGGGCAGGCAGAGGATCGTCGGTCAGGGCAGGCAGGGTCGAAGCAGGCAGGATCAGATACGACAGACTGGACGACGGGAAAAAGACACGGAACGAGACGACAATCCGACAGCAGACAAGGGAAAGACTGACACAATATATAGGGGGGGAAACAGGTGTACGACATCAGACAGTAACGAGACAAGAGGGGCTGAGGGCAGGTGCAGGTAATTAAACAATTAAGACAGAGAAGACACAGAGGAGACATAGGAGACACTTTGGTGTCGGACAAAGACAATAAATTAGATTGATGCAAAGCAGTTTGGGGTCAAACCTGAAAGTAAAACTGCGGTAATAAACTTAACTCACAGAATCTTAATTGAACATTCATGGTGAGTGTTTTCGATGAGATTGGACTCTTGCTATAAACACAGCTTACCTATGTGTGTCTCACATGTCACTCTGTGTCTTAAGTGTTACGTCAATGGAGATTAAGGTAATAGGCTTTCTGCCTCACAGCCTTTGTCCTGTCCTCACAGGCCTATTTCACATGCTCCTGCAGGAATATGGACGCCGTTTATGTCGCATTACGTATTGTTTGAGTTTTTCATCTCATCACCCCAGGATCATCAACGTGTCTGATCGGCTGTTCCTGCACAGATGACAACTTGGGAAGGTAAGTGACCACTATAACTCTCCACAGAGTGGGTTATGTTTCAGTCATAACACTGTTGTTTTCAATGTAACCTGCTAACCAAATCATTCTAATACCTACAAACACCATCCATAAATGTTTACAAATCGTGCACGACATGAGATAAAATATCCACTTTTCTTGTCTGAACGTGTTTCCTCTTATCATCCAAGGTCTTTACTATGTATGGAAACCTCCATGAGAAAAATACCAGAGGACATCCCACATGATTTCACAAAAATCCGGATTGAAAACTGCCACCTGACTGAGTTACCTGGAGGATCTTTCTCGAATGTTAGTGCCTTAGAGTTCCTGTGGCTGAATTTCAATGATATCACCCTGATGAACATCAACAGCCTGGATGGGCTGGCTAACCTGACTGAGCTCAGGCTGCAAGGCAACAAGCTGACCTCAGTAACATGGACGGCCTTTCAGGACACACCGAAACTGAAGATTTTGGACCTGAAGCACAATCGACTGGACGTTCTCCCCGAACACGCACTGAGACACTTACCTTCACTGACCTACTTAGATATATCCTTCAATAACCTTTGTGTCATATCAAAAGATGTCTTCACTAATTGGCCACTTTACCAAATGGCGGAGAAAGCGTGGGGCAAAGAAGGGCTTGTCTCAAATGTGATTCTGGCTCTGCATGATAACCCCTGGTTTTGCGACTGCCGCCTCAAAGGCTTTGTTGAGTTCATCAGGGCGGTCAGCCCTCCCATCATTCTCATGAACTCTTATTTGACCTGCTCGGGACCCGCCTCCAAATCCGACAAGTTTTTCCACGAGATCCCGTTAAAAACATGCATGAAGCCGGTGGCCTCTGCCCAAGAGACGAACATCACTTTACCTTATGGAGTAAATGCAACACTCACATGCTTCGTAAAGGCCAGGCCAGGTCCAACCATTCAGTGGATGTACCCTCTGAAGATTATAAGAGGATTTGTTGGTAAGATTTTCTTCTATTACTATCCATTAAATTGTTGTGAACCTGCTCTGGGAGCACTTGATGTGGTGTATGTTGTACTTTCAGGCTGCATCTGCTTCACGAAAAGATGCACGAACAATACCGTCTTGAGGGTTAACTGTCCTTATCTGACAAAAACAATCTTCTGCTTTCATTTCTCTGATGCTATGGTTCCTTCTTGCAGCTACAGAGACTCACATAGACGAGGAGACCTTCACCTCTCAGCTGATGATTCCCTCTTTTCACCGGGAAGACCGCGGACTCTATACCTGCATGGCCAACAACTTCATTGGCAACTCCTCTGTCATCCTCACGGTTAATGTCAACCTCCCGCCAACTGTCTCCATGTTCTCCTCCGACGAGAATGTTCACATTGACATCCGCATCTCCAAGCAGACCGTTTACGGTATCACCCTGGAGTGGTACGCAGTAACAGGCAACCCAGCAGCAACTTGGTTCACCATCCACTTTGGCAAATATGCTTCACCCAAAAAGCAGTTGACCTACATTGGTCCCGGCATCAACAGCTACACTGTGAGCGACTTGCTTCCTGTCACCAAATACGAGGCGTGCGTGACCCTGAGGAATCATCCACCGACGAAGGGCCAGTGCATCGTGTTTGTGACAGGAAGTGACATCAGTGAGCTGGAGCAAAGAGCGAAGCTCATCCACATTATTGTGATTGTGTGCGCCATGGTGCTGGCGGTGCCGGCTGGCATGTACGCCTGCACCACGGAGGCTCGATTCAGCTGCGTGGATCGCTGTGTCCAACTGTGGAGGAAGCGCAGACTGCACAGTGAGAACCTGCAGTGCACGGAGAGGCAAGGCACCTTCGACAGTCTGCAGGCAGCCAGCGACGAAAACCTGTGCAGGGACTCGGAGGAGAAGCCGAAAAAGAGGCGGAAGTCAGAGGATAGGTGCAAAGGTGGAAATGCAGCTCAATTGTACTAGCATCAAAATATGTACATACATGTGTATTTGTAAATATTGTCAGTGTGCATCTTTTGTTTTATTATTCCATTGGAGCCATAAGGTGAAGCATTAAGATTTCTGAAAATAAATAAAAAGAGGTCTTCGAAAACTCCAGGGTCATGTAAGAAACCGTAATGATGTTCTGAAGGTATTTCAAAAAAACCTCAAAACCTCTTTCAGCCATCTGGAGGAAAAAAAGGGCCATTTGTGTCAAAATAAAACATATTTTTATCCTATTTCCCAACTAGTGACTCTTTTTCGCTCCAAGAACACGGAATTTATACATCAGAATTTACACATCTCGCATGAGAAAGATATTAACCGAATATTTTCATTTTGAGGAGTCTGTAAATACCTTTAAAACAATGTTAAGTTTTGCTAAATGACCTTCTAGAGTTTTTACAGATCATAATAAGAATGTTGTAAAGCTCTGGCTGAATGTGACGCTAACACGCGATTGCAAGACACATGCTGGAGCTATTATAGACATAAAGTCATCATGTAAATATATCAGGCTATATCAGCTCAAAGTGGAGATGCCTTTGGTGCTTATTGTAAGGAGAGTTTGTATTACCTGTGTATACAATGTACAGAAAGAAGTTTGTGATAAATATCCATTTGAAAGTTCTTTGGTTATATATATATTTTTTAAACTATTTATATTTATTGCAAAACATCTTAAATAAAAAACAATGTTACGAATTAATATTCCTTTATTGTCAACTTCAGCAAACTAAATTGTAAGTGTGATATATCGACTTGTGTAAAATATGTATTTTTATTTTCTTTTTCTTTTTGCAGACTTGTAATGGAATGAAATGATGTTTGCTGTGGATTAAAGAGTGAGAGATGCATGCTGAGACATACACAGATGTTTTAGCACAATCACTCAGCGGATTTGTTACATAAGCAGTGTTTCCCCGTGCATTTATACATACACTCATAAGCAGATTAAAGTGATTTTCTATCTGAATCCTACCAGTCAGCAGGACATTATATTTCCATTTTATGACAGCTGCAAACTCACTGTGGGCCTCCATATCAATTGGAGGCAAATAAAGGCTAATCTTACATTTATAATGATTATTTTCAGTTTGTGAGTTAATAATGAACATGTGTTTGAGTGTTCCATAAAAGTTGTGTGTTGTGAACATTATTTCTTTTTTTTTACAAATAAATGAAAAGATTTAACATTTTTATTTACGTTTCGTTATATTTTTAGCAGTAAGGAAATACTCAAATGTGTCAATACCACAACCTAAGTAAAGACCGTGCAATTACAAACATACTAAAGGAAACATATGGACATTTAAAATTCTTATATCATTGTATTTCAAAAAAGGTCATGAAAATAAGTCCTATAATAGTATGTTGAAAAAAATGTGAAAACAGTCAAAGTATATACAAAGTATGTTGAAAAAATGTCATGCAAAAATAATCATCGTATTGTATGTCGAAATTTCATATTTTAGAGAAATATTATGAAAGAAGTCCTGAGCACAATGTGGGTTACTATCTATTTTAAATACCGGATTTAACTTCACATAAAATAAAATTATTGGAAATACGCCCAATATACTGACATCATAAAAAACTTGGTGTGTGCATATGCTTTGGACTTTCCTCATTGTCCCTGCTGGTGATTGTTTTTCTTCTGCTTTCTTTACATCTGGTGATTCTATCTAACCCCACCCCCCACCCCCAGCCCAACCCCCCCTCCCCCCACCCCCAGCCCCACCCGCAGCCCCACCCCCGATTAATCGGAAAAATTGGAAAAATTGTCAACCGATTAATCGATTATCAAAATAATCGTTAGTTGCAGCCCGAGTGTATATTTGTGACTTCATTACTATTATGGTATGTCAACATTCTTTGTGTTTTGATAAAGAACACATATTATAATATTCTGTCCTGCACAATGATGCAAGTTTTCTTCTCCTCCCAAAATTTTACATATTTCCTTCTCTAACTTACTAAAACCAATAACGGATAAAGCCTCTGGACCAAATTATACACAGACCAAATTCTTTTCAAATATTTATTCAAAATCAAGACAGTACAAATATGTTACTTCAAAGGACCAGGCAAGTTTAATTAAGTTTAATAGTTTATCTCAACTTATTTCAGATAGCGATGAGTTAAGATAGTCAGATACGAGATATGGGCAATTAACCAACTCTCATTTATTTGCCTACATTTGAAGGCATTGCAACATGAGTAACATCGTAAGTAACCATGAGAAGAACCAAAATGTTTGACATAGACTCTATATTTCAACATCTATATATACAATGGAAAAGTCTAAGCAGGTGATAGTGACCTGTGCTTAATCATCTTAAGTGGAATTAGATGGTTTCCTTTGCACACTTTTACTTCTTCAACAGGGACCAGGGGAATGTTCATATCTTGTCATACATGCATATATATATACACATTTAAATGGACACATGTTATTTATATAAAAGCATTTTTCTAGATGTACACACTCAAATGAATAAAAGCAACTCTGTTAGCTTGTGTTACTGTGAAAACCTACAGTGGCACATTGTACTCATACAAAATAGCAACCTCAGCTTTCAAGCAGCTGATGCAACACAGTAAAAAATATTAACACATGTCCTTTAGCACTTTATAAGAAGCAGGTGATTCGGGCTCCAGCAAAAAGAAACGTTTTTTTTGTAGGATATTTTTCAATGACACTTTTCAGGAGTTTATGCAACATATGTGTATACACAGTAGGTCTTAGTAATCCTCTCCCTGGGCAATTTACACTGGTGCTTCTTATTATGTAGTCTTCCTGTAGATGGCATTGTGGTGAATTACTTCCTATTATACCACACAGACTCAAGCACACTCCTCTCTTCAAACAAGCCAGGTCAACGGAGGATGCCCGCTTGTTTTTTTTAGCTCGTCTTGAGACATAATATCTGTAAACCTTCCTTTAACCATTCATGAATAATAATAATACCTGAATAATCTACAGTCGGCCCACCCTACCAGATCATTACGTAAAGGCGGGAAGTCTCGGACAGTAGATAAGCCAAGAGCAAGGAGAGTTTCCAAAGACCTTCAACAAGACGTTTGCAAGACAGAGTTAATAATAACTTTGGTTGCTCTCAATCATTTTCTGCTCAAGCTTCTTTTTAAGCTCCGCCACCAGAGCAGAGCTGATAT
This sequence comes from Pseudoliparis swirei, assembly GCF_029220125.1. Taxonomy (NCBI): domain Eukaryota; kingdom Metazoa; phylum Chordata; class Actinopteri; order Perciformes; family Liparidae; genus Pseudoliparis; species Pseudoliparis swirei. Next base: position 6,124,869 of record NC_079400.1, on the reverse strand, counting down.
TTCCCTCTTTACGGCGATTCGATTTTGCTTTTTTGGAACCTTTGGAGGCCAGCACACCAGATATGGTTGGGACCGCGCGGGGCCTCTCGTATGGCCGTGTGATACACGGGGGCGGGGGAGCACTGGGAGGGGGAGGCTTCGGCCGTGGGCTTCTCTCTTGGTTGACAAAAAGGAACTTATCTGCAGGGTTGCTGAATTGGACAACAGGCATGTTGAAGATCCAGGGCTGCTGGTCCCTGGGTCTCCTCTTAATGATGCGACGTGTCGGCATGATCCTGTTTGACTTTAAATTTCGCATGTACATACCTGCAGAGATCAAGGCAGTCACTCCCACCAGTAAGCTAATGACAATAGTGACCATGCCTAGAGCTTTCATTGGATTGTCCCTACTTTTCAATAAAAAGTCTGCCATAGGCCCCTTGAGAGATGTCTGCTGTGAAAGAGCACAATACAAACAAGTGTTTAAATGAAGTCCAAGGGACTGAATCCAAGTGTTGACAGAGCATTGGTCCAAAGCATGCAAGCATGAGATGGAGGAGCAAAGCACTGACAGAGGAGGCCCAAACAACATGTCTACCAAACATTCATCTCACATTCAGTCATCCGTCGTGCTACAACACAGGCGAGTGCAAAGCTGAGAACGATGCAGAGCGCTAGTTGTTGGGAATGCGTCTGGCAAGAACGATGACAGTTCATGAGAACAAAATGGGGAGAAGTGCAAATCCGTGAATTAAAAAAAAGAAGATTAAATCCAGGTTTGAATATAAAGAAAAGAGCGTCATCTTTGCCGCTTTGACATAGTTTGCGTCATGCTTGCAAAAAAAGAGTGTTTAGTTGATCACAGAAAATGTGGTGTAAAAAAAAAAAAAAATTATAGAATATGTTCCACTTAAAAATAATAAAATAGAAAAACAAATAAGAAAAAAGAAAAATAAACAAAAAGACTTTTATTATATTTTTCTATTTTTCTTTCAAATGGGCTCTAGTACTCTTTTACAGACACTAGGTAGTCAGTAAAAAAAAAAAATCTTGTTAAAGGTTATAAATAAGTAATGAGATCCAGGTGACACAATATTTCTCACTTGATTCTGCGCACCACTTTGATATAGTTACTCTCAGGGTTGATTCGGGACCTTTTCACTGAGCTACAGTACCGGACTGTGGATATGCAGGTTGTTAGTAAAATGAGGGAAGTGACAATGCTGAGGCAAATTCCAAAAACAGTCAGTGGACGTTTGCTGAGGCCCATGAAGTATTAAATAATTTGACCTTTGATCTGAAAAGCACGATACACAACAAAGAAACTACACCAAAAACACCGAGTCATCTTATCATGTCGTGAAGGAATGAGCACATGGTGAAAACATTAAATATGTGAATGACTTCAAACTTCATAGGATAATGCTGCTGTTATTTTATATTTCATATTGATATCTTAAAGAAACAAAAAACAGTATGAATTTATACTGAATTTAAACAGGTTTTAAACAGGTATTATTATTGTGTAGCCATGATAGCATATGGTTTATTTCTCTGTGCCATAAAACTCCAATATTGTCCAAAAGCAGTAAAAAAAACACCCAAGACAAAACCTCAATGACCATTTAGAAAAATAATAAATAGTAAAAATAATGAATTTTTCAATGTTTTATATAAAAGTTATAAGCAATTAATAAAAACAACCTTTGGGTTGTCAAAACAGGAACAATCTCTTTGAGTCGTTGGACAGTTTGACCACTAGCGTTAACCAAAATCCATATATTAACAATATGTACAACTGCAGACTATATATATAATTTTTTTTTTAATTGATCAATTACTTATTAACATGTATAACTGGACAACAAATAAAAAGTGCTCGATACTTTATTACAACTATGTGTGATGTGAAAGTGTGGCTCATTGAAACACACCCAGTGTGTTGTGTCCAATGGGGCTTTAGGGCAGCTATATTGGGATTTATTCTCTTCAAGGGAATTGATAAGAATAAAAAATAAAAATAATTATAGCATAAAAATGGCAGGCATTATCCTTTAAAGCATATGAGATCAATGAAGTGTGACTGGCTGAAACAAGGATGTTGAATTAGCAGCTGCGTAGCGTGACGACAATGCATGTTATCATCCGGTAAACTGCTTGGATCTACAGCTGGTGCGGCCTAAAGCTTGAAATAGAAAGCACGCTGCGAGTCCGAGCTAAGTCTTACCGCCTCTGTGATATCGATGTTGACCACAGCTGTTGTGCTGAAGGACGGCGAGCCTCTGTCCCTGGCCTGGACCACCAGAGACCACTTGCAGTCCTTTTGCTTGGTGATGTTCTGCACAATCTCCATGGACGTGATGTACGGCTTCAGGTTGATCTCTCCAGTGTCTGCGTTGATATCAAACGCGTTGTCCGGATCGGCCGTCATGATGGAGTATTCAATGACGTTGTTCGGAGACTCTGCATCTTCATCCACTGCCTGGGAAAAGTAGCAGAATGACATTGAAATGGATCATTGTAGTAAGCTGCATACTTGACAGCTAGTTCTAAGTCATTATTTGCTTTGAAAATCAAAAAAGTATTGTTGATAATGTACATAACAAAAAGTGCCTCAACAAAAAGCAGACATTTAAAAAACAAGACAAACCTGCAACCACGTTACGATACCATTCATATTTGCTCATGGGAGACAGACATTTTGCATGTTTTGCTACATAGACATGTGGTTGTAATTTCCCAAAACAGATTTTTTTTTGCCATAATTGTTTCTTTAAATATCCCAAAAAAACTAATAGTTTTCATGGATGTTCAGAACAAGAGGACATTATGTAAAATGACGTACCTCTACTCTGACAGGTATACCAATGATCATAGTCTTTTCCAGGAGTTTCTCATCAAATGCCGGAGAATGGTCGTTCATGTCGAGGACGGTGACAAAGACTTCGGACAAGCTGTCCTTTCCCTCTGAATCTTCAGCCTTGACATAGAAGTTGTATTTAGACCGGACCTCTGCATCGAGGCTGGTCCAGGGCTGCGTGGAGATGAGGCCCGATGACGGGTCGATGGCAAACCTGCAGGTTCAGAGCAGGTGGCACAGTGTGTGAGTCATGAGCTGTTCAACGTGTGCCATTTAACTCGTCTCCGCCAATTATGTTGTGTTTGTTTGTCCTGACTGATACTGATTTGATTGTATTGTCATTTATGGGCAGCTACATTCTTATCACCTTTGTACTTGTTTATACATTCAGGATTATTTACACATAGGCCTACTGTCGTTTGTTCTTTTTCGACAGTTTTATTGATGTCGAAGATTTGACGTCACCAGCTTTGGTTCACAAAATGTAATAATGATAATGTAAGCCAGAAAAAGACCTTTTAGTTTTGCTGTTATGCCATTTCCTAAAGTTCACAGATAACAAGTTAATATAAACTGTCACGTAAGTATATTTTACAGAATAAGTAAGTAATGAAGAAAATTAATTGATAGCAATGCTGTGGGCTTGCGCTTTCAAAGTGCCTTAAAGTTCAACGTTGGGCTTACTGCCATTTTATTCAGCCGCTCCAATTTCCACTGTGGAAATTCACAAGTTGCCTCGAAACTGATAACTTTCACACAATTAACTCAAGTCACTGCTTTAAAACGAGCATAAATTCTCACTTTTCTTTCACCGCAAGCTGCCATTTCAGAGGCTCCAGCTGTCACATTGCATGTTAATTGGCTCTCCCTACGTGAGACAAGCCGGTCTATTTTTAAACCTCCAATCCAATTAGGATATTAGCAAGAATCTTGCAGCCATTTTAGAGCAAGTTGTTTGTGTAGCAGAGGGGACAATCTCCAATTGTTCTCCTGCTTACCTCTTGTATCAAAGAGACACAGATTACACAACAACCAGCAGTCTTGAGTCATAAACATATCAAAATGTTTGTCAAGTATCTGATCAGAACAAACCTGAACAGGCAGGAGTGAATGGTTTCTACTCACAAATCTGATCCTGATCCATAAATCGTGTATTTGACTTCACCCCAGGGCCCTGAATCTGGATCATTTGCCTAGAGGACGGAACAGGACACAGATTAAAACCCCAATACTTATCGCACACACAATAAAGTGTGAAACATGTACACTTTTCTGAGGAAGATTATTTATCAATCTGATACATTTAATCCAAATTCTGGCAGGCAAAAAACTAAATCAAGGTGATTTAGATGTTTTTCTTTTTTTTACTGGCACTGGCTGAGGATAACCAGCTAGGGTCTTAAGCCCATGTGGGTGGGGCGGGCTATAAACCTTTCTGTGGTGAGTGGGGATGGAGGTATAGGTCAGCATGATTAACCTTGGGGCAAAATTAAGCTTTTTACCCGACACTGCGTAGCGCGGACATGATGCCTGGTTGCGGGACACATACGATATGATGTAGAGGAAGAGACAAATGTGCCAATATCTCTATTAATAAAAGTCCTGCCTGAGTTCTAGCATGGGGCACATGCCACAGAGTCACATGGTCACATGGATTTCACATGTAATATAGGGCCAACAAAAACAAAGCCAGGGAGCTTTTTATTTTATTTTAATGAAAACCTGCTTTCATCTAATGAGCCGCACAGTCATTTGCATTCATTGGAATAGTGTTGGATTATGTAATCACTTTAGTCGGGTGAAAGGAGAGTTTAATCATGATTGACTCACCGTTACAGACACAACGCTGGAGCCTCCGATAGAGTTCTCAGGGACCCTGGCGATGTAATACTCGGCTGTGAATTTGGGGATGTTGTCGTTGGTGTCCAGCAGGTTGATCACGATGTCGGCTGTTGCACTGAACCGCTCAGGAGTGTCGATCTCCACCGCCAGCAGCTGCAGGGAGACACATGCAAAGTGGAATTAAATCAGTGCCTACATTATTTTTTTAAAATTATGTATTCATTTATTGATGTCCAACATTAAGAGTCACACTAGCCGCTCTGTGAGACTGTCATGTTCATGGTGAAACTAAACTGTTAGATATCAAAATGACCTCTTATAGAGTTTGATACACAGAAATGTCCCAAAGACAGGAACAATAAAATAAATAATACAGTCATAAGGCAAAGAACTGCAGATTTAGACACCGCCACACACTTCCAGCCGGTCATAAGTGATGAGTTTATACGGTTTATCATTTTTTATTTCAGAAAAGCTCTTCACATTGCACCTTTAACCTAAAATACAATCCTTAGTTTTTACATGAGCAAAGGTTATTGTGTATATATTGTTACAGTTTAGTGTGAAAACATGTACACATTTGCTAACAAAGAAATGTAATTAATTCTGAAAATATTTGGTTATAAACCACATTGTTTGACAAATTAAAATGTTGACCTGATGCTCGATGGAAATGTAAGAGATCCCGAAAGGTCACAAAGATCAAGAATGTCGGCTCCAACTTTCATGAAAATCCATCCAATAGTTATTGAGATATTTCAGTCTGGACCATTTCTAAAGATTTACCATCAAGAATTTTGATTAATCGCTCAATTCCAATCATTTGCAAGCTCTTAATTCTAATACTCTGTTTTATGATATTGCAAACTGAACATCTGTTTTTGGGGATGTTGGTCAGAGTAAACAAGCATTTTAAAGGCATCATCTTGGGCCCTATGGAAAGCAAATAATCTGTTCATAAAATAGTTTCAGCCCCAGATTAATTATCGGAGTCATTAGTGATATGAAGCCAAACCTTAAAAGAGAGCGTTGTGCCCTTTTCATAGTCGATGCCAGATGAGTCTTCCACAATGATGGTCACCTGTGCTTCATTGAGGACTGTCTGGGGAACCACTCGCAGCACTCGACTCGGCCCCACTAGTCTCAGTTTAAATTTAGCGTTCGCTCCCTGCAAAGAAAAATAAACAGCAGAATTTAGAAACCGTAAATTTGAAAAGTAAATAGCTGCCTCGAAAAACAAGAACATTAAGTTTCATCAGACTTAGGATGCCTTCAACCCTTGTGTTGCCTTCGGGTCATTTTGACCCGATTCAATATTTAACAAACCTTGGTGGAACACACAGACCAATAAATATCTGGAAACAAAGGATGCGTAGAGGAAATATATGAATGAATGTACCTGATCTGAGTCATTGACGGTGATTTTAAAGCCTCGCAGGATCTCCCCGGAGGGAGGATGCTCGTACATGGTGACCTCAAAGTTGCTCTGTGGTCCGTTCTGCCCGTAAAAGGTCGGAGGATGGTTGTTGAGATCCACCACCCGGACCGTCACAGTGGTAACGTCATAGTCCAGCTGCTGATCCTTAGTGCCTACCTCAGACGCCTGGGTTTAAAAAGGCTCAATGCATTCAGTAGTAATAGTAGCAGGTTACATTGATAAGAGTGTAATTACAAAGAAATAACTGCGAGGACACTGAAAGAAGAAGAAAACATCACCTTGACTATAATTTCATAGAGTTCATTTCTCAGCAGAGTTGGATAAATTGACAAGGTGATGCATCCACTGGTGCTATTCATGTCAAAGACACCATCACTACCTGAAAGGTAATTAAACACATGTCGTTAATGTGCCTGATCAAAAGCCTGAAAAAGAAAATTATTAAAGATAGCTCAACATGGATTATATTTATTGATGTGTTGCTTTTACCATTCATAATGGAATATTGTATTGTGTTAGGTTTGCCTTGATCTCCATCTTTAGCGTACACTGTGAATATTTCAGAACCCTGGAAGAAAGAAAATATAATGAATCTTATGCATACTTACTGCATGTAAAACTAATCACATTCACTGGTGTGTAAAGAATAAGAGGAAGACTTACAGGAACTGAGACTTCATAGACGTAGCCAAAGTAAGGGGTTCCGATGAAGGATGGAGGCATGTCTTGGGCATCAAGCACATTGATGGTCATGGTGGCCGTGGAGGTTAAAACCTGTTGCCTCCCTTTGTACTTTCCACCTCCATCCTGAGAAGAAAAAAAACAGTGAGGCAGACGTGAGTTTACCCATGTCATCGTGTTTATAGTAAACTTGTATCCATTGCAAACTATAAAAGCTCAAATGAAAAAAGGCTTGGTCCAGGACATTTAATGAAAGCTCTTTTCTTTAAACGAGCTAAAGAGAACTATAAAAAAAGAAATGAATAAAATACAAGTAATAAATATTTGCAAACTGTGCCTCAATGCTTCAATACTTGGACGCAAACCTTTTAATCCACTCCGAGCATGTCGAATTCAGTATAGGTGGGAAGAGTGGAATTTGCAAATTTAATTTCAAACTGGATAGAACTGGTTGTGTCTGAAATCTTCTACAATCATATATTTCATAATCGATGCAACTTATCAGTGTCCGATGTGTCCTTGAACAAGTTTTTTTAAATTTTTTAATGGTTTATTTAATAAGGGACAGTGCACATTGATAAAAACATTTCAGTAAATGTGCCAGAGTTAGCCAAGAGGCTATTTTTCATCTGTAGTATTTTTCATCTGTAGTGTTCTTACTCACCATGGAAGAAACACTGTCAACATGTCACCAGACTCCCGTCTACATCACATGCTGAGATTGTGTAAATTCAACAAAGTCTTGGACTTCGGAAAGCGTGTTGGACTTCAGAAAGCGTGTTGGACTTCAGAAAGCGTGTTGGACTTCAGAAAGCGTGTTGGACTTCAGAAAGCGTGTTGGACTTCAGAAAGCGTGTTGGACTTCAGAAAGCTTACTCGTGACTGAACTTTACATGACCTTCAGCTAAACGCAGATGTGTTGCTGAGCTGCCCGACTTTCCCACCATTTTGTTTGATGCGCAACATTCTGTATTTAGACGTAATGTGTCAGAGAGCAATGCTCTTGGGCAATGTTTGTTGTGGTTCTGAAGACACTCTGGTAAGCTGTGTTCAAAGCACCTGTGAAGACAAAGACAAAGGCTGCTGTGTGCGATGTCTCACCTTTGCAACCACGGTCACAAAGTGAGTGGGCGTGGTCTCGTAGTCCAAAGTCTCACCAGGTTTGACTCTGAGGATCCCGCTGTTCCCATCGATGGTAAACTTGGCAAACGGTGAGGTCTGATAATGTATAAAACCAGAGTTACATTAGCAGTGTTCATGGGAACATTATGCATAGTTTGCATCACCTCACAGTTGACACAGTAACAACTACTGTGCTGTCAGCTGTTGGCCTGGACCAAGCCCAAGACCCTATGTAGTCTTCAGTGCCTTGCTCAAATGTTATTGAAAAATAATCGACTAAAGTCAAACCATTTCCAGACTGCTCCCTGGTGTGAGATTAATCTGTCCGACACACACTGTCCTGTTTCTCGAATGGCCTTTTCCTCCCACCACATGGCAGCTCAGCTCTCATGATGTCAGCTCGACCTCTGGTCTCACCCCCGAGTGTTAAGGCCACACCAGTTAACAGTATCATCATACAGACAACAATGGTGCCATTGTTATAATAAATAATGTGTTTTTTAATTGAAAAAAACAATAAATAAATGTGATTAAAAGTGCGTATGAAAGGATTTGCGATTGTGAGGCTAAAACCTGTTGGCAGACTTCAGGGTGCATCCCAGTGTGTAGGCGTAAAGCGGTCCGGAGATGTAGGCTGGAGCTGAGCTACAGTAAATGTGATTACTAACATTTTACAATCAACTCTGACATCGACTGTAGGCCATGTGCAAGGAGGCTGAAACAAATTAAAGCCTTGCTAGAATGTTTCCACCTAATGCCCGAGTAAAGATTGGGTAGTCTGAGCAAGACAAAATACAAGGATGAATTACATTTAGGAAATGGTTGTTTCTGGGTGTGTTGCAAATTTGGATGAATTTCTTCACCCGAGTAAAAATAAAGACGAAGTGATAAAATCATCCAGTGTGCTTTAGTGGGCAAACAGAAGCAGAACCGCTTTGGGCAGCAGCCTTGTTTTAATTCGGATGCATCATTTTCATATCTAGCACATAATTCCACCAAGACAAAGCTTTAGAAAGCCACCATTAACTACGAAGCTGTAGGGTCACCTGTAAATAATAGGAGACACTGCCTCCTGAGCCCATATCTCGATCTGCCGCTTGGACTCTGAAGATGCTACTCCCTGGAGCCGTATCCTAGAAGAGGCAAGAGATTATATAAGCTTAAAACACACTTTATTCTCAAGAGAAGAGTTGTTATATTTATCATATTATAATGGGTTTATTTATATATGTACTGTACCTCTGGGATGTCAATAATGAAAGGCAGATTTTGAAATTCAGGTGGTTCATCATTGGCGTCAGTGACAAACACTCGAACTTTCTCAACTACCTGAAAGCACCAATAAAGAGAATTATCACGAAGAAAAACTCAACATTTGTTTTGTTTTTTCACGACTACATCCTTTCTCAGAGAGAAATAACTGGGCAAAAGTGTAAAAAAAAAAAGATAACTGTATATATTAAAATACATTATTCTCTGAAACACACCACTCAATATGTATATGTAGATATCCTATAGATTTAGTGTTTTTGATGTGATAAATACAGTGGATGAAAATATAAACAAAAATGTATCACAAAAAGTATATCAACTTACTTTATTGCGACCATCTGTTATGCTCACGAGCATGGAGATTTCATCGAGCTTCTACAAAGAAAAGGTGAACATCCCTTTGAGCCACATCGGTGACACATTTAAAGCAGGTTTCTTCAAAATAAGAGTATCATCGACAGACTCACCTCCCTGTCGAGCTCCTGAATCAGAGTCACATTTCCTGATTTGGAGTCCACCCTAAAATATTCTTTGGAGCCCATTTCAAAAGTCAGACCATATCGCACTGGATCTCCCTCTGGATCTGTACCATTCAGAATGTATATCTGTGTCCCTGTGTGGTACAAATCACACAAACAATGAAGTCAGACTAAAACATGACATTACTATGTTGATTCAAATAATGGGAATCCTCTCTTTCAATTCTTGTTTTTTTTTTTTTTCGGTGTAAATGGCACGTTTAATAAATCCAGGCAACTGATGAGCCAACACCCATATTGTTTTTCGTCCCGTACATCTTGACACACGTCACAATCCAAATGGTATTAGAGTGATTAGCTGGCGCCTCAATACCAGTGTGATAATTTCATCTTTACACCTGCACTGAAAGAGAATATACCTTTCAAGATCTGTAATTATTAAAATGTGACTTACCAACTGGTGTATCCTCAGAAATGCTGCGCAAGGCCATATTCCCATGTTTACTGCTGGGTCCATTATCATAAAAATACGGAGCATAGTCTGATTGCCCTTTAAACAAACAAACATGCTCCAAGTTATTTGAGTCGAAGCAACTTGATATACTGTATACATCTGAAGAAATCAGTCACAAAAGGCACATAGAAATGTCAATATGTTGTTCTATTTCTAATGGAAATGCTTCTATCATTATGACGTACACCTTGCACTCACTTGCTAAAAAGGGCAGGAACAGAAAGCAGGGAGTAAGAGGAGGATGGAAATGAATTATAAATATATTTGGATGCAACTTTCTATGATCACAACACAAACATGCTATCACACATTTAGATATAGGAAGTACAGGCAGCATGAGCAGTCTCCACTAAGAACCACATGCCCTCTGTGTGTTAGAGGATTAACCAGATAAGATCAAGGCAAGAAGTCTTATTCACACACAAAGAACACAAAATAAAAGCTTTACCCGAGGTGAAGTGAAGCAGGAGGACCAACAGTAGAGCATGCGTTTTCTTTTCTTTCTTCATCCTGGCGGGGAGGCACGGCTTGGCTGGCTCATGTGGAAGGCTTGGTGGAGGGAAAGCGAGCAGCTAGTGTCGTGCCCTTCTGGAGGCGTCTCAGCAGCTCAGGAGGAAGAGGCTGGGGCAGATTCTCAGGCTCTAATCCAGTGACGCAGCCCTTCCCTCCAACGACATCTTACGCCGCAACGCTCGCTTTCCAATTTTTAGTCTGAGAAACTGCGTGGAGGGGATGAGTGTTCAGGTTTCACACAATATGGTGTGATCATCACACCTCTGCATGCATGTGAAAATGTACACATGAGGCTCTGCAGCCCGTGATTGCTGTTAATAAATCAAAGGCTTTCTGACATCGAAGACTTGCACAGACTTCTTCTGCTTTACAGTTGAGTGTTTGAAATCAAGATTAAAACATTAGAAAACTCCCAACTTCAAAACTTACACTGGTAACCTCATCAACCCTCGGTGTCATGTGCTGCACATATTTGCTTCTCTGTGAACATATGGCACATTTGGCTCCTCTTGCTGATGTTTTAAAGGGTTTCAACAAACTCATTAGTCCCATGCAGCGAGTCCCGCTGGCCGAAGCTTCCCCGTGGCTGCTCTGCTTGGCAGCTCGCTGAACAACACAAACCTCGGCTGCACTCGTGCATCTGTGATGCCAAGAGGCTTTCTATGGACCAGGGTTGCCAGGTCTGTGTGACAAAACCAGCCCAATGGCCAATCAAAACCAGCCCAAAACAAGCCCAATGGCCAATAAAACCAGCCCAATATCAGAACTCAAAATATGCCCGTGCCAAACCATATAGGCCCTACACTGCTTTTAACGTCCATGTCCATGTGTGTACCTGCTGATCTGGAGTCAGTTTGGTAGGATTTGGGTATAAATAAATTATTTCATTTAAAATATGGATTTTTTATTTCAAGATATTCATGTAATTTGAATGCAAAATAGGTCTACCCGAACCAGCGGACACAAAATGCACACCTTATCTGATATTTAAAAAAACTGATGATGGCGTTTTGGTCTCGCAATCATATCTGATGACGGCCGAGAGCTCGAAGCTTCATGCGTTTTTTTGTTGAACACATTTTGAATGAGTTTTGCACCTATTAAAAAATCCTAAGCAGGTGTCATGCGAGTGCACATTTTCCTGGTGTTTCTGCGAGATGTTTTAAGTGTGTAGAATTGACGTAGAGGTGCAGACTTGTGCAATTTCTACTTTCACAGGTATGAAAATAGCATCTGACGCTCAATGACACACTCCTGCTCTCACCGGTTGGCAGCCAATGAGAAGCCTGCTCTGTTGACTAAAATAAACAACAGAATTCATGGACTGCTTAGTGTGTAAAGCCCGAAAGAAAGTACAGACATAATAACCTGAACAAAGATTTAAGGCAGAAAATGTTTGAACGATCTTTACATAAGCATATATGTATTATGTAAATATAAAAATGCTTAATTTCAAAAAGAGATCCTGCATTTAAAGTATGACTTTAGGAAAAAGTCCAGTATTATAAGCTAAATGTTCTTATGAATTAATAGTACGAGTAAACATTATGCAGGATGTCTCCTTTAAGAGTGTTAGTGTTGATTAGAATAGTAAAACTGATTCATGAGAACACAATACATGTTATAGTTATCTAATTGTATTTCATTTACCTGTTTATTTTCTTCTGGGTGATTTAATCTATAATAATACATGTAATACGTATTATATAATCAGATCTTTCCACAGAAAAACTGATTCTGGACTCACCAAAGTCTGTGAGATTCATCCTCTGCGGATCATGAATGTTGCACAGCATCTAATCTTATTGAGATAATTAAATCTTTTTTTTATTTGGTATTGACTGATTACACATTGTTCTCTGCGTGGTGATGCAAGACAACGTGCTTAAGAGGCCAGAGATCTTAAGGTGGGGAACTATAACTCTACCCATTTGTCAATGTCTAGATGACTCTCTTATAGGCCATCTCTCCTCTTACACACACACACACATAATAATAACGTCTACATTAAGCAAATCCTTGGTCCCTAACCAAATATTGGTCATCAATCTAAAAAGGACTGCCAGAGAGCAGCTTTTATCTCCAGTAATGCCACATCTCCACATGCTGAATACATCTCATCCATTATGGCTCTATTTATCCCTCCCATCTGCAGGTTGTCCCTCGATACACAGCATGTATGAATCATACGTGTGCTAAACGTGAACATGATCTGAGAGAATGAAACACTCCCCGGCAGCTGTTTGCTCCATGTGAATGTGCTGTAATGAAGCACCTGCATATTTACAGATGTTAGCATCTGTTGCAACTGCCCTGGTTTGGAGGTTTAATTTGAGAGGAGCAGCCAGATGGTGGACAAGAGGATTACTGCCCTAAGCCTTTGTCATCCGCTGCTACACACTGCCTGTTTATAAGCAAATACAAGGTGGACCTCGCCCGCCCCTCATGGTCTGGTCAGAGCTGCCGAGTGCGTGGACGACACGTGGTGAAACATGGACGTTTTGGCTCATGCGGTAACAGCTGAGAGGTTCTGGACAGAGCTTTACACCGACGTTTCCTAGCTCTGACTTCAGTCACAATTGTTTGTGTTCGAGTGGCATCGCAGGTTTCTGAACTATGTCATGGTAATGGAACGGCACCTGATGATTGCTATAATTAGACCTTTGTCGTAAAAGCGACTGGATTCTACTATTGTTGGATAAGTCTATCCTTTACAATATTAACATATTACGAATGCCAGTAATCAAGTTTACATGTTGAACCAGAATCAATGAAATTTTATGAATATTTGACATTCCAAGACCAGGATTGACGTTTAATAATCAATTTAAGAAGAAAGTATAAGAACCAAAACTCTTACTATAGAGTCCAAGTGTGCACACATGTATTTCAGCTAAAGGTGACGACAGATATGCATCCTATCATTAGTGTTAATGAATGTTTTTACTATTTATAGCTCTATAACAGGTGTTTTTAGCGACCTGTGTTCTATTCAGGTGACCCAGCAAGATTGGACAGTGACGATGAGCCAGATGGCACAACAACAGGACCCTGAAACCAAAGCAGCTAAATATCCATCATTAATGGAGGTGAAGTAGTTTTCCCATTGTGACATGTCACAATGTCTTCGGTGAAGACCTAGAACAGGAACCACGTCAGCTTAATCTGACAGGCCTGATCACTTTTCAAAATAGTGACAGTAACATCTGACCAAACAAGCCTTTATTTTTTATTGAGTGATAACATTTTTCAAATGACTGTATATTTTCTCAGAAATTTACAAACTAGTGCCAACTGATTTAACACTTTTAAAAAAGGGCAACATGAGTGTCTACTAGAGCAAGAGCAGTCAGTTCTGAGTCTCTGGGCTGACGTGTGTAGCATGTCTGCTGCGTGTTCCACATATTCTTTAACTTTTATTCACATAAGAAACAGAAACCATCAAGTTGAAATAAATACAAAACAGGAATACAAATGATATATGAGGCAGGTAGAATGATGCTGACAGATTTGACCCATTTCTAACCCCATGATAAACCAGATATTCCACACTCAACATAAGAGCCCCCAGTGTGTTATTAATATACACGATTTCTCCTCGTTTGCACCAGAAAGTGCAATACTCTTCTTCACACTCTTGCAAAGCAATCATGAATTTTTACCAGTCGGATAAGCCTCGTCACTAAGAATTAGCACCTGGCGTATGCTGCTCGTAATAACATATGATTTTGTTCAGCTCTGTGGAGGGTAGTATTGAGGCTAAAGTCAAAATGCTGCTGTTTACTTCCTTTTGCCGCCGCCACCACCAGACAGAATCATCACCAGTCTCATGAAGATGTTCATTGTGTCCATGTAAATCCCCATACACCTGTGTGATGGAGAAGAACGTGAGACCGGTCTCTTCATGCAAGTACATAACCAACATTATTCTGCTGAAAACTGCATTTAAAGTGACGCTGAATATTCTTTGGAGTGACTTACGAGTTAATGGGGTCATATTTCTGTACGCCGTAGGGTGGATGCGTCTCTGCCCTCTTGATGATCTTCTGTGTGTCATAGAGGAGGAACATGCTGAACAGGACCAGGCCTCCATAGATGGCCACTGAGTACAGGCCCGCTCCGAACACCGACGTGGGCGGCAGGAACATTGATCCTGAAGAAGACGGAAAGATTTGCTGTGAGCCCAACAAGTACAGAGTCAAGGTGATACAGGTGAGGTGGAACGGCATTATACTGACCAATAGAGGAGGCGAAGATCACTCCGAAGCCGACGGCCAATGGCCCGCCCATATTGAGGAACTTCTCACTCGGGGCACACATGGCCACAGTGGACAGACCTCCCACAATTCCTGCTGTGTACCAGGCGGCCCGAATCATCAAAGGTCCTCCGAGGAGAGTGAGGGGAGCGATGACGGCTCCCATCACACCTAATCAATAAATAAAGCAGGAAGACATCTCAATAACACATTGAAACTAGAACGGGCACTCGGTAGAGCGCATACCACAAGATTGGGCATTAAATTATGAACATTTTGGCATTAGTTGCATGCCAATTGGATAAAAATTGACCGCGCTATGGTAAAAAGAAGATGTTGACCTTGACCCCAATCAATCCCAAAATCTAATCAAATGGTCCCAGGATAATAACCAATCATCCCACCAAATGTCATGCGATTCAAAGAAGATGTTGACCTTTTCATGACCTTTGACCCGATCGATCCCAGAATCTAATCAAATGGTCCCCGGATAATAACCAATCATCCCACCAAATTTCATGCGATTCGGTTTAATATTTTTTGACTTATACGAATAACACGCACGCATACAAATACACGGCGATCAAAACATTACCTTCCGCATTGTCAAT
Organism: Pseudoliparis swirei; assembly: GCF_029220125.1. NCBI lineage: Eukaryota > Metazoa > Chordata > Actinopteri > Perciformes > Liparidae > Pseudoliparis > Pseudoliparis swirei. The sequence continues at coordinate 6,109,302 of NC_079400.1, read as the reverse complement.
GCGACGGTAATAATCTTGAATCACAGAATATATTTATTTACTCCAAGTTTAAATCAAGTACTGGGCACTGAATGCAAATAAAAACCTGCACATCAAACCTCAATTTACTGGAAGGTGTTTCTTTAAACATCCAATATCTGCCTTTTCCTTTACCTTTTTTTTCAATTTGTCCGGCGATACACGGCGATCAAAACATAACCTTCCGCATTTTCAATGCGAAGGGAAACATACAACACAAAGCAGATCTGTGCCATACGTCTACATGTCGTGGTTTAAAATACAACATGAGGTGTTTCTCTGAGCCGGTACATGATTTCCCTCTAGTGTCCAATTGAGGTAACTACATCAGCAAAATAGAAGGGCAAAGTGATACAACATAACGCATTAAATATTGTTCGACTGGACATCGCCTTACAAACCTGCATGGACCATCCAAGCGAGGTGTTTGGGCATTGGGCTGTGCTCATACGAAATGGACCGAACCAGCATGCCGGCACCAATCATAGCCGCAAATGTTGCTCCAATAGCCTGGGATAAAACAAACAGGTCAGCTAAACATGTTGAATATTGATGAATATGGATATTAATAAACCAGCTCTATGGTGAATTAGCCTTCAATTTTCTTTTACAATAAATGTTGCGAATCAGTGAGGATCTATGAAAGGTCTACTTCAGTAGCTTACCAGCCAGGACCCTCTCATCATCAGACCCATAAGTGCCGGGGTTCTGCTCACTGCTACAGCTGACAAAGCCGTCAGTCCAATACTGCCTGCAAAGTACATGTAGGTGGAGTGGATCCTGTCCTTCACATACTGAGGCCAGATCCTGCACAGAGAGCAGAGAGCCAGGTGAATATGGAGCTCTTGGAAGGGCAAAAACACTTCCTACTGACCTGTGTTTCAACACAAAATGAAGATGCCAGAACAAATAGTAGTTACTCACACTGATTTCTCAATGGCACCGATTTCATTGGACATGCCGAGTCCGTAGTAGCACAGAGCTCCAAGGCCAACTGCTGCACCTCCAGCCAGAATAATTCTTCCCATGCCGTCAACTGTGGACACAACAACAGTTGTTTTAGACACACCTTAAAATACATTCCATAGTTGTATGTAATAAAACTAAATCGTTGATGTGTTACAGATTTTTTTTAAAGGATCTGTAAAAGGATAAAGATTTGAACCTAAAAAGTAAATGTTGCATATTTACTATTTAGACAGCCGTTAAAAAAAAGCTTGGGAATATGTTATTGTATGTCGGCAAAACTGTGGCCTTCTCAAAAGAGTGGATATCATAGAACTCCAGTTATGCAACAGTACAGTAGTAACATCATGTCATAGTATATTTAACTAGTAGATGTAATAGTGATTACATCGAAGAGCGGTATCCATTGCAGGCTCAAAAGCTGCCTCTTTGAGCTGGTCCCTGGTCATTTTCCCACGGCGGAAACCAAATCTGGCCTTAGATGAATAACCCTGGTGAAAGAAAAACACATGAAATTGTTTATTTTTACACAGTCTGGTCAATCAAACCTGTAAACAACTAGGGAGTCATATCATGGGTACACGATTTATTATACTCAATTTCAACTCATTTCACAGTCCAAATTCCCCCGAGAATGACTGTGCCATTCATTCTGAATACCAGGATGCAGTTTCTTACCATGCAGGTCAATTGGTAAAATCTGAGACATCAGACATGCTTCAAATATACACATTAATCTATTTCTCTCCTATATAGACATTGTTTGCCATCTTTACACAACCGTCACGAAAAATATGCGGGTTAAATTGAAAAAAAGGTAAAGGAAAAGGCAGATATTGGATGTTTAACCCTTCATTTGAATTTGAATCAATCTTACACCCCACCCCCCTCTTTTGGGTTTTTTGATTCGATTCAATGTTCACCTCCTCCTTACCTTTTCTTTTACTACTATATTTTACCTTTTGGGTTCAATTTGACCACCCAACAATTAAAACCTCCAAATTATTAGAATTTTATTGTTTAAGTTCAAGGTGTTTAGTGAGGCATTGTTTTGTTGTTTTTGATACGACAGAACACCGACATTAATTGTTGAATTAAAATAATCCAGGGGGAGAGTGTAATATTGATTCGGGTCAAAATGACCCTAAGGCAACACAAGGGTTAAAGAAACACATTCCAGTAAATTGAGGTTTGATGTGCAGGTTTTTATTTGCATTCAGTGCCCAGTATTTGATTTAAACTTGGAGTAAATAAATATATACTGCGATTCAAGATTATTACCTTTGCATTGAAAATGCGGAAGGTAATGTTTTGATCGCCGTGTATTTGTATGCGTGCGTGTTATTCGCATAAGTAAAAAAGTATTAAACCGAATCGCATGAAATTTGGTGGGATGATTGGTAATTATCCGGGGACCATTTGATTAGATTTTGGGATCGATCGGGTCAAAGGTCATGAACAGGTCAAAATCTTCTTGAATCGCATGAAATTTGGTGGGATGATTGGTTATTATCCGGGGACCATTTGATTAGATTTTGGGATCGATCGGGTCAAAGGTTAAGGTCATGAAAAGGTCAAAATCTTCTTTTTACCATAGCGCGGTCAATTTATATCCAATTGGCATGCAACTAATGCCAAAATGTTCATAATTCAATGCCCAGTCTTGTGATATGCGAAGGTATGCGCTCTACCGAGTGCCCATTCTAGTTAATAGTTTCTTCTTAAGTAGTCTGATATTAGTAGGAGAAGTACAACGTAATAGTAATCTGTGTGTTCGGAGCTGCAGGAATTAGAAAGTGGAGATCAGTGTTGGAAACCTTTGAACGCCACCCTGTTGGCAGTGACTTCACGGTACCTGCTGGGGCCTGAGCAGGGGTGGACAGGCCTTCAGGGTCGGTGCTCTCAGGGCTGGAGAGCCATGGGTCAGCACAGGACGCAGCCCGACGAGAGGAAGACTCCTCAGGCACGACAGCCTCGCCACCAACATGGTCACAATATGTTATCGAGTATCAGGCTGAAATATGAAGAGAGCGTCAGGTGACAGACAGTCGCGTGACATAACTAACCGCACGTTTGTACACGTCACATTGTTATGATGACTGTAATAAAGCACTCTGGTGATGACGATAAATGACATTATGTTTGATGATAAAACATCCCACGTTAGTTAAGTAAGCCAGTTAACGTTAAAGTTAGCGCACACCACAAATGTCAGCTGCGAAACGTTTGACTCTTTTCGCTAAAATCTTCATGAGCTTCCCGCTCTTACGGCGTTTAGTCTGAGCGAGTAGATCAACTGTTATCACTAAAACATTACTTTCTGACGTGTGACGGCTAACTTCAAGACATTTAGATGTAAAGTGACGTTAGCGTTAGCTACATACCGAGAGTGCGACGTTCACCTTCCTAGAAACAAGCTGCGCGACTTACTGACGCATTTGTTTTGCAAGCGTCGTGACGGGTCACCGTTAGTACGTCATCATCAAGCGACAGGTTTGTTGGGAAGTGTAGTTCTAAATCGGGCTGCATTTTATAATCGTATAATACTGTGGTGACTGCAAGTAATGGTTTAATAAGTATTCAGATCCAAGAAGAAAATATCCATATATATACATATATGTAAATATATATGTAAATATATATATATATATTCTAACGTATATCATCTAACATTTTGTAATATATGTATTCAAGTCCCTTTGAGAGTGTCATTATTTCACGATACACTATTATTCTTTCATTATAGCTGATACAAAAAATTGCTCAAATTAGAGATAATTTAAACTACTTTGCATACAATTACGAATACATACAACACCAGCACCCTCCATCAACTCAGCGACGACCCTCGTCATCCTGGAGAGAGCTGTCAACAGGCTGTTCAAAAAGCAGAACCCCCGCAAAGCAGCGGGCCCGGACTCCGTCTCCCCCTCCACCCTGAAGCACTGTGCTGACCAGCTGTCTCCGGTGTTCACCGACATCTTCAACACCTCCCTGGAGACATGCCACGTTCCAGCCTGCTTCAAGGCCTCCACCATCATCCCGTCCCAAAAACCCAAGATCACAGGACCCAATGACTCCAGGCCCGTCGCCCTGACCTCTGTGGTCATGAAGTCCTTTGAACGCTGGTCCTGTCACACCTCAAGACCATCACCGACCCACTCCTGGACCCCCTGCAGTTCGCCTACAGAGCCAACAGGTCTGTAGACGATGCAGTCAACATGGCCCTTCACTACATCCTCCAGCATCTGGACTCCCCAGGAACCTACGCCAGGATCCTGTTTGTGGACTTCAGCTCTGCTTTCAATACAATCATCCCGTCCCTGCTGCAGGACAAGCTCTCCCAGCTGCACGTGCCCGACTCCACCTGCAGGTGGATCACAGACTTCCTGACCGACAGGAAGCAGCACGTGAGGCTGGGGAAACACATCTCAGGCTCCCGGACCACCAGCACAGGTTCCCCCCAAGGCTGTGTTCTTTCCCCTCTGCTGTTCTCCCTGTACACCAACAGCTGCACCTCCAGTCACCAGTCCGTCAAGCTCCTAAAGTTCGCGGATGACACCACCCTCATTGGGCTCATCTCTGGTGGGGCGAGACCGCCTACAGGTGGGAGACTGACCACCTGGTGACCTGGTGCAGCCAGAACAACCTGGAGCTCAACGCTCTGAAGACAGTGGAGATGGTTGTGGATTTCAGGAGGAATGCAGCCCCACCGCCCCTCTCATCCTGTGTGACTCCCCCGTCGACGCTGTGGAGTCCTTCCGCTTCCTGGGCTCCATCATCACCCAGGACCTCAAGTGGGAGCTGAACATCGGCTCCATCACCAAGAAGGCCCAGCAGAGGATGTTCTTCCTGAGGCAGCTGAGGAAATTCAACCTGCCAGGGAGAATGATGGTACAATTCTACGGCCATCGTTGAGTCCATCATCTGCTCCTCCATCACCGTCTGGCACCCTGCAGCCACAGCCAAAGACAAGTGCAGGCTGCAGAGCATCATCCGCTCGGTCGAGAGGGTTATCGGCTGCAATCTGCCTTCCCTCCAGGTCCTGTTCACTTCCAGGTCACTGAAGCGGGCCAGAAAGATTGTCGCTGACCCCTCCCACCCTGGACACTCCTGTTCGAGTCCCTCCCCTCGGGAGGAGGCTGCGATCCATCATGACAAAGACCACCCGCCACACCAAAGTTTTTCCGTCGGCAGTCGGGCTCATCAATGGACCCCGGGACTGACTGACTGTCACCCCCAGGACTACCACCTCTTCTTCCACCTTCCTCTCTCCTCCTTCTTCCCGCTCCTTCCTCTTCCTCCTCCTCCTCTTCCTCCCACTCCTCCTCCCTCCTCCTTCTTCTTCCCTCCTCCACACACGTCACTTTAACATGCACTTTAACTTGAGGCCTCCTCCACACACATGCCACTTTATTTGCATGCACTTTAACTTAAACACACGCCACGCGTAACATACACCTTTAACTAAAACACACCACTTGAAGCACACACCCAAACACTTTCACATTACTTGTTGTCTTTCTGTCGTGTTGATTGTTGTTTGTTTGTCATGTCCAAATGTTGCACCTTCCACCAAAAAAAATTCCTCGTTTGTGTAAACATTCCTGGCAATAAAACTGTTTCTGATTCTGATTCTGATTCTGATAATTCAACATGTTGTGCAACAACCTAATATGTAAAGTAACAATGACAGCTGTCAAATATATGTAAGTGTAGTAAAAAGTAGACCATGTTTCCTCTTGACGTGTAGTAAGCACTGTATAGTAGCCTAATTAAGTAAATGCCTTGTCTTTTTTTTATGTATAACTCTCACGTTATAGAAAGAAACGGTAACGGAGTGTTGAGACGATTTCCAGACATTGTAGAAATGTAGACGCACTTTGTCCACTAGGTGGCGCGCTTGCCTCTTCTTTGGTTCTGACTAGGTCAATAATGACAACAAAACTAAATAAATACTAAATGACTGCCACATAAAATAACAGTATTAGTTATTTACCTTTGCCTATCGTGTGTTTTATATATAAAGTGTGTTTTTTATTCATTGTCACAGACCACTCGGCTCCGTGAGGGGTGATGGCGGTGCGCCTCCTACCTGCAGCTCCGCTCCTTTGGACCAGCCTTTCCCATGAGATTCACTGAGTCGCAACTGTTGCACACACTGATCATTCAGTTCAGCAGGCACGCCTGACCGGCAGCCTCCTCAAACATGAGTCCATCTGCTCCACAGGTTTCACTTCCTCAAACTAGTAGAGCTACTTCTTCTATTGGACAGGACAGTGTTTTGTCACACGAGTGAAGTCTTGTTGGGAAGTAATGGATTTAATTTATATCCGGAGTCACTCTTTTGAGGAAAGGCTGATCAACTTTACGCATGAGCCGAAGCGGGAAGCCTTCAGACATCGCAGCTCATCATGATGGTGGGTATGGAGAGCGGGCTTAGAGAGGCTACTTTATAAATAACTAAAAGCTATGAACTAATAAAATCACTTATGTTGGCTTCTAATATCACCCTAAAAACAACATAAAGTGCAACAAAATCACCACAAAATAGCTGTGAATCTCTCACATAAAAGTTGAAGGAAAGTGTCTTTTCGTTTAGTGTCTTCTTATTCAGAAAGCGTGACTTAAGTTTTCCCGGTTTGTCCTTTTGACCTTTGAAAGCAGCGCATGCTCTCCACAGACCCTGAACACTGTTCCATTGAAGAAGGTTTCTACATTAGTAGTGAAATGTTGATCACACACATATCAACAAGCAAAAGCCTACTCTACACTCTTTAACAACCTTAATTAAACATGTTCCCTGCATACACCGATCACCTTTTATAGACTTTTAAAAGCAACATAATTATATAGGCTACTGGTATCATCTCCAAGAAACTGAGCAAACAGTCAATGTAACTGACCAAGAACAAACTTACCAAAATACTGAATGAAAACAGTCTACCTTGATCTCACTTGAAAAGTGCATGATGACAATTATATGATAATATACTCGATGTATGGATATAATGAAATGCATTATCACAGTATGGGGTATGCACTTTGATATTGTGATCTATCAATAATGTTTGTAAATTGTGTTTTTTATCGAGAATGGGAGTCTGTGTGTGGCTAATACATACCTTAAGTAACACTGTTTAATATGTTGATGATGGTTTTGTAGTAAAATCTTGATTTGAAAAGTCCCTAACTTAAGCTATATAAATTCAATGTAGTGCAAAAAAGTGTCTCCTTCACATCCCATAATGACTTCAAACCAAACATTAAATAACAAAGATAGACACAACAGTATAACTGGAATACAAACAATTTACAGGTTCTTAGATGTCAAAGTTAATAGTAGCATGTTGCATAATCATATTCTGCCATTACCTTTCAAAAGTTGTGTATTTTCTAGCTTGTTATTTTTGTATATCGAGACACACGTCCTGTAGTTATCACGCCTACGTACTGTATTTAAGAGAGGATCTAAATTAATCCCTTTACCTTATGGAATGGGATAACGCTTTAACAAAATGTCAGAGTGGGTTCAGCTGGGTGGTGTTTAATTTGTCTTCACATAGATTTACATAAAATAAGAGGCAGCTATTAAAAGCATTTGTAGCAAGATGATAAATGGTGCAGTGGCGGTTTTGTTATGAGTAGCTGATCAAAAGTGTCATATGCCTCAGTGGTTTGTGAATATTCAACAATGTCAGCTCATGTGTGTTTTCTTTTTTTCTCTTCACACAGCAGATGCAATACGCTGAGATAATTGGTGTACATCTAATTTACCATATCAACGACAAAACCGAAGACCACTTATTTTGTTGATGAATTGTTGATGTGGCTTTTTTTGGTTTATTTAAAGTCATATATAGAGAAAACTAAAACTGCTTTAACACATATTGGAGTATTATAAAAAGGTATTTGAATTGAACTTTCTCCACCGAAAGAACAGTCAATTGTCCAGTAATGTCTGACTCATTAGGGGAAATCTTTTTTTAGTGATTGTCTTAATTGGTTCAAGTCCAGTAGAAAATAAACTGCAGAACAAATATGCTGCATTATGATGGTATATTTACTCAGATGTTGTGGCGGTGTAGCCTACTTACAAACTGTGACTCTAACTGTGCAATGTTAAATGACCGCTGAAGACTAAAGGACTGAGTCGTTTCCTGCGGTACAGCAGACTATGACATGTACCATGGGACTTGTAACATCAGGGGGTTACTCACTGACCCTGTGACGTGCGAGTGACCTGGCAGTTTATGTTCTGCGATGTCAGCCCCACGGAGGTTTAGTGTCACTCCCGTGTAAAGAGACCTTTGTGGCTGTGGCATGCGGCAGGGCGGTGCAAGACAAAGCGGCTTTTTCCTCCCGGTGAAAACGTGTCTCAGTGCACACGCTGTTCACCTTTTCATGACACGCCGCTCCACGTCAACAGTGCTCTATTGGAGCAGTTCTCAGGCAGCGTCCAACCATCCCCCCCCAGGGGCGGTTTTTCCTACAGGCGGTATAGGCGGCCGCCTAGGGCGCCATTCAGAGGGGGGCGCAAAAAAAGATTTCGGAAGGAAAAAATCGAAAACGGAAGGAAACAGAAAACAAAAAAAACATTATTTGCAGGCGACGAGGGAGTGAATGTGCACCGTTGATCAGGGGGGCGTGGCCGGAGCGTAGTTCAGCACAGACGTGACATTTTCTCAGGGATTTTGTTCTTTATTTAATGTTTGTTCATTGTTGCGATCGTTGTTCTGTTTATTTGAAAGAAATTCAGTCTTGCAGGGCAAAATAGCGTTTGAAAGTTGCAATTCCGTTTTCGTGCAAAATCGTTTTTACATTTTTTTTGGGGGGGGGCACGAGTGAAGCTCACCTAGAGCGCCAAATGTGCTAGGGCCGCATTTCAATCATTCGGACTTGCTTCTGTGCTCTAGGCGGTGGTCGCAACAGGATGCGAGAACTGGTCCTCCAGATGTGTTGAAACTAAGACATTTGGGCTCCTCATTATTCAGAAAATTACACTTGTGTATGAGTGCTGCGTGTTTTGTGTGTCGAACATGCGACTACCTCGCTGGAGTGAAAAGGTCGGTCTGTTGGCTTTTGGCTCAGCTGATTAATAGCAGCCGTTTCACTAATGGGTCGGCTCAGAGGCTAGACCTGCAATCATTTAACACTGATCCATACCAAATCCCAGACACACTCAGGAGTCTGTGCGTCGCACCTGACGGATGCAGTAAACAAATGTTTTCACACACCCAGACGTCTGATTCAGGATGTTTCAGGACTTGCCTGTTCATTACTCCCTCTGTGTGCTTATGCTTCCCAATTTCTTACATGGTATTTTTGTGGGCACGCATCAAACTGACACACTGCCAATTTCCTCAGGGCGGAGACGATCTCATTTTAGTCTCGCCGTGTTATTGACCCTTTCTCTGGCAGACGAGGTAAGGCAGGATTATGCTAAAATCCGAAGATTAGTCAGGGATCAGAGCCAAGCTGCCATTCTCTTAAAATATTATCTTTCACGAATGTACAAGACTTTCTCAAATACACATAGGCACCATTACATCCACTCTAATCTTCATTTGACTTCCCCGCTGTCGGCCCACTCAGAGTAACAAGTAGCTACTGGACGTCAGGCTTAGAGCGTGGCAATTTATGTCTCAATGACAAGCAGGCCTTGCCCTTCAATTTCAGCACTCTGCAGTTATACCTCTCAGCATTGGGACATGTGTGCCCTTCAGTCTCAATCAGAAGCACTGAGACATATTATGGGGAAGCAGCAAGCCATGAACCTGCCACCAGATGGTCGACTGTACCAGCAGCCTATGCCACTGAGGACCTCTGTTGAAAATATCTCCTACCAGTATTGACGCGGAGAAGCAGTTGGTGGTTTGGGCCACACTACCAGTGGGAGGTTGGATAACCACTTTAACCAATAAACTTTTTTTTCAAGCAAGCAGCTTTGCAATTGTGGAATTAGTTCAATTACAAAATTGTACTGATTGTGATTGCAGTCTCTAGCTCATATTGAATTTGTGCTCCTGCAATTGTTTCTACAAAGACTGGCTTATAAATAAGCTTCTTTATATGCACCCGTATCCTGTCTTGCAGGGTGGGTGGGCATGTTCCTGAAATGCACTGGTGCACTTAAAGACAACAAGGACTTCCTTGTAAAAACGTGCTTAGATTCCAGCCTAAAACACTGAGCTATTTCCTATTCTTACCCTCTCATGATATTATATTTTTGTCTCAGAGTAAATGCCTCCATCGTTGGCTTTACAGGACACAGTAGCTACAAGGATGCTGTGTAGGAATAAAAAGAAAAAAGGCATGACAAGGAGAAGTGCTTTCTGTCACAACTCTGACTCGGCATCACAGTGCGGTTTTACATATGCAGCAATAGAATGTAAATATAAAACCAACACCGTGATGTGAGTCAACAGAATGAATTGAGGTCGAAGTAGGTTTACTCACCGCCGTGCTCAAATGTGCAAAATGTGTAACTGACAGTTTGATGTTCATTTCATTTACAGGACGAAACATCGCCTACAACGGGGAATACAAATAACTGGAAGGTTCTTTAAGAAGGCGACTGGAGACTTGCAAGATTGGCAGAACCCATTAAGGAGCAGTCGGTAAAAGGATATCCTGGCACAGCTACATCCAAGAATGAGGATCAAATACACAATATCCATCGTCTTTTTTGTGGCACTTGTTATCATTGAGAAGGAAAACAACATTATCTCAAGGTAAGTCCATTTCAGTGATCAATGGAGTGATTCCCAGCAGGATGGTGTGTGTTCATCTCTTCCCAGCTCTAGCTATATATATATATATATTAGTGCTGTGAAAAATAACGCGTTAACTCAGTTAATACAATTACAGGTTTAACTAGTTGTTTTTTTTTAACGCATTTAACGCATGCGCAGAATGAGCTTCCAATCCGTCTGTTGTTGGTCGTCGGGACGAAAAAAAAGTCACTTGCAAAATGAGCTTCCAATTCACCACTTCAATCTGAACTATGTCCGCTCTCATGCAGACGGTCTGTTCATCGGTAATGATCCTTCCGCAGGTTCACCTACGGAAACCTTGTTACGACTTTTACTTCCTGTAGATCAGGGTCTCAACACGTCGATCGCGACCTGCCAGTCGATCGCGGCGTAGTGTTGGTAGATCGCATGACATTAAAAAGATTGGCCCGCCCCCTGACATGTTCTCTATAGCACGTCTTTGTTCTTTTATTAAACTAAACGTCTGTTGTTGATCGTATCTCCACAGCAGCATGTCATTTCTGTCTCTTCGCGTTGCGTTAACACTTATCGATCTCCGTCTCGCGCGCCACAGAGCTCCGTGCGCGCGCATCGGGACCGAGCAAACAAAAAGTCACTTGTCAATCTGTCCACCTGTCCGGGCCGGTGAGGTTTCAGCTTTGCAGCGGTGTCCCCGCCGTCCCTTTCATCACGGCCCAGTTCATGAAGAAAACCCACACAGTCAGTTTGCCTCAGCAGCTGCTAGAGGAAGACTAGAGGCCTTTAGATTGTATCATGGTGGAGTTAATGGTTGACAAACAAGAGAAAAATGTTCTGTTTAACCCTCCTGTTACCTTTACATTTACTAACATATTTTACCCTTGGGGTCAATTTGACCCCAGCAATTAAAACCTCCAGAAAATTATTAGAATTAATATTGATTCCCAAGTTTAAGTGTGAGGTACTTTATGTTTGTTTGTTGACTACCTAAATAGCCCTTTAAATAAATAAAAAAGTTGATATTTCTGATATGTTTGACACAGTGAAAAACAGCCTGGGGTCAAATTGACCCCAAAGAACACCGACATTAAACATTGAATGGGGTCAAATTGACCCGAAAGGTAACAGGAGGGTTAAACATTCTGTTTAGGATGAAGATGTATTAATGTTCCATATGGAAGAAAACTGCTAAATAACTGCTGAGTTGCAGCACCATTGTATAGAAGAATGTATACATGTATATATCTGTCTTTTGTCATAAATCTCTATGTTCTCACAAAATATACCGAGAATATCGGTAATATGTGATTAATCATGATTAATCCACAAAAACCTGTGATTAATCCGATTAAAAATGTTAATCGTTTCAGAGCCCTAATATATATATATATATATATATACAGTATATATATACACTACCGTTCAAAAGTTTGGGTTCACCCAGACAATTTTGTGTCTTCCATGAAAACTCACACTTTTATTTATCAAATGAATTGAACATTTCATAGAACATATAGTCAAGACATTGACAAGGTGAGAAATAATGATTAATATTTGAAGTATTAATTTTGTTCTACAAACTTCAAGCTCAAAGGAAGGCCAGTTGTACAGTTTATATCACCAGCATAACTGTTTTCAGCTGTGCTAGCATAATTGCACAAGGGTTTTCTAATCAGACATTAGTCTTCTAAGGCGATTAGCAAACACAATGTACCATTAGAACACTGGAGTGATAGTTGCTGTAAATGGGCCTCTCTACACCTATGGAGATATTTCATTAGAAACCAGACACTTTCACCTTGAATATTAATTACCACATTCACAATGTATAGAGTGTATTTTTGATTAATTTAATGTTATCTTTATTGAAAAAACAGTGCTTTCCTTTGAAAAATAAAGACATTTCTAAGTGACCCCAAACTTTTGAACGGTAGTGTATATAAAAGTTGCTTCAAATGTCAAGTTAAATACCCCAGCTATGACTTCGTAAAAGATAACACTTTGTGATTCCTCTCCCTCTTTCAGGGTGTCAGCTAAGCTCACCTTAAAGCAGAGCCCCCAGACCCCTCGACAGCCCAGTGGTTTCTCCCACATACTGCTGAAGCACAATGGTTCCTCTCCCTCACTCAGCAAGTTGGACTCTGCCTTCACGCTGATGAAGCGGCGCCTGGAGGACTACAGCCAGCACCAGGAGGCGGTGACTGGGGGCAGGAAGCACATCCTCCTGTTAGCCACCACCAGGACGGGCTCCTCGTTTGTGGGCGAGTTTTTCAACCAGCAGGGCGACAACATGTTTTACCTGTTTGAGCCGCTGTGGCACGTGGAGAAGATGTTGACGCTGGAGACCGGCGGCACCAACGCCACGGCGGCGGTTCAGGCGTACCGCAATGTGCTTCAGCAGCTCTTCCTGTGTGACTTCTCCCAGCTGGAGAGCTTCATCGACCCCCTCCCCGTGGACCATGTCACCGCCGCTCTCTTCCGCAGGGAGTCCAGCAGCTCTCTATGTGAGGAGTCAGTCTGCAGCCCCTTCATCAGGGGGGTCTTTGAGCGTTATCACTGCAGGACCAGACGCTGCGGTCCCCTGAACTTGACCATGGCGACGGAGTCATGCCTGCAAAAGGAGCACAGGGCCATCAAGTCGGTGAGAGTGCGTCAGCTGGAGAACCTCCGTCCTCTGGCCGAGGACCCGCGCCTCGACGTGAAGTTCATCCAGCTGGTACGGGACCCTCGGGCTGTACTTGCCTCGCGCATGGTGGCCTTTGCAGCCAAATACAAGAACTGGAAGCAGTGGGCTATGGATGGCGAAGTGCCAATTGATGATAACGAAGTGAGAAAGCTGAAAGGGAACTGCGACAACATCAGGATGTCGGCCGAGATCGGCCTCAGTCAGCCGCCGTGGCTGCGCAGGCGTTACATGCTGGTGCGCTACGAGGACATCGCTCGGTTCCCCATGAGGAAGGCGACGGAGATGTACAGGTTTACTGGAATCCCGTTCACTCGACAAGTGAAATCCTGGATCCTGAAGAACACCCAGGCCTCCAAGGAGACCAGCGGTGTTTACTCCACACAGAAAAACTCCTCAGAACAAGGAGAGAAGTGGAGGTTCACGTTACCATTTAAAATAGCCCAGGTTGTGCAGAAAGTTTGTGGACCAATGCTAAAGCTATTTGGGTACAAATTTGTAAGCAGTGAAGAAATGCTAATAGATAAGTCTATTAGTTTGATTGAGGACAAAGTGTTCAACTTTTCATAGACTTTTACGGACATAAAAACAACCTTTCGGAAGATTTGGGAAAACTCTGATATTACATATTTATTAGGGCAATGTATCCTAATACAGAGAGCCATATATGTTCTGAATGTGTGCTATTTAAAGGTTTGCAATATTTAAAATAGTTTAATGAAGAATATGTGTTGGGCAGAAAGTTCATTTACAATATTTTTAATATTGAAGCAAGGGTGTATATAGAGACTTTACATATGGGGAAATAGAAAGCTATCGATGTTTTTGCACTCCGAACTATTTTTTTCCGTTAAAACTGTATCGTTGGCTTGATATGCAAAGCCTGTCCAAATTTAACTTTTTAGCAAATATCGGAAAGTCCTGCGGGATATATCTCAGCAAAGTCTCATAAACACTTCCAGGAACATTCATGAGTTAGTTAGCAACATCGGCTGCTTTTACACCAAAGAAACTTAAAACCAAATGTTTATGCATAGCCAAAAAACTAAAACTTTGTATAGCCATGTTTATGACAGGAAGAAGCAACAAGGGTTTCACAAAGTTATTTCTATGCATGAGACTTAGAAGTAATATCCAATATTAATTTATTTATTCCTTCTTTGCTAAGAGTCATAATGAGTCTAGCTCTGAATGTGCACAGGTGCTTTCGCCCCCTGTCGGGCCTTTCTTGCACACATATACTGTAGTTTGCTGTACATGCTTGTTTCTAATTGGCCAAAATTATTTTGAAGTTGTCCTCCGGATCGGAAGGACCCATTCTGTAAAAGCAGATGTTTACACTGCCACCATATAAAGACATTCCAACTGCAGCTGGTTTGCAGTATTGTGTGAGGTTTGTCGGCAGGTCTGTCTGTTGACTCTCTCGGCTGGTGATAAAAACAGGCCCCGATACTCCGGCCCGCCAGACTGTATGCTGATGTTCCAGTCTGTTACTTTTGCATCTTGTTTGTAACAATAAATTCTTTGAAACATCTCACTTTTAGGATGAAACTACTGCATTCAGAATTGTGGCAAAACTGTTATTTTAGTTAACTTGTCTGAGTTTCACATTTAACTGACATAACAACTTCCCATTTGTGTCATCTTTCAAGATGCAAATGTGGCAGACCAATGCAAAAGATAGTTTAAAATAAAAGTAACATATGTCAATAGAGTACACTGCTTAACTGTAATAAACACCTGCGTAAAGCTTCTAATTCAGTATCAGTGTTTAAGGGGGTCTGTTTGAAACTACAGCTTGTCTTTGCCAATGTATTCGTACCAGACGCAGGAACAATGCATGAGCAAAGACAAACACCGAGCTCTAGTAACTCACCAACACTGAAAGACCCTTTATAGATTATTTGTTTAACACTACAAACTGAGGGCAATTTGGTGGACCAACAGAACGGCATTGCCATCCTCAGAGCAACTCTGCACATATACTGGCACATCAAGCACTTCCTCATATCTACTCCATTACCAGTACAACTTCTCATGAAAAGTTAATTTGTGCGCGTACAAGAGTTTGTTGATTTTTTCGGTGCAAAAAACAAAAATATAAAAAGAAACATTCACAGTTAATTCTATAGTTTTAGCTGTGAACCACTTACTTTGTTTCCGGGTCTATTCTAAACCAAAAGCTTTCTGCACACCGACTAGTTTTTCTCTAAGGAGCCAAGAGGGAAGGATACTGGAATCAGCTGCCTTGACTTCCAGTGTGTATTTGAATCTCCAAACCTCGTAATTACCAACTTTACATATAATGTGGTCCAAGTCATTTTAGGCCACCTGACCCCACCCGCTTACAGAAAAGCAGCTAAGCTGTCATTTCCAGTCTTTCTCCCTCAGTCATTCTCTTTTAACCCTTGTGTTGCCTTCGGGTCATTTTGACCCGATTCAATGTTTCACCCTCCTGTTACCTTTATATTTACTAACATATTTTACCCTTTGGGTTCAATTTGACGCCAGCAATTAAAACCTCCAGAAAATTATTAGAATTAATATTGTTTTCCAAGTTTAAGTGTGAGGCACTTTATGTTTGTTTGTTGACTACCGAAAGAACACCGACATTAAACATTGAATGGGGTCAAATTAATCCTAAGGCGGGGGGAGGGTGTAATATTGATTCGGGTCAAAATGACCCGAAGGCAACACAAGGGTTAAATGAACAAGTTACTTTTTTTGTTTATCCATGTATTAACTCGCTCATCTTAGCTGTCACACATTTCTAGGCAAAGCCCCATCAGAGAAATTAAAGTACATTGACTCATATCAACAGATCATTATCTGGTTAGTTTGGGCTGGTTGTTCTATTCCAATAAAAAAGTGTTCCCATCCGCAGCTGCTTCTAAAGAGCCTAGACCTAAGGTTTCGCCTTCATAAGCTCTTATATTAAAGTGGTTTTATGTGGGACGTGTGGAGGGTGGAGTAACTGTATGGTTGAAGCGAATATAGAATAACCACTTTCCACTGAGTTAAAGCCTTCTCACCCGCCCCCTGCAGTAAAATGAGGGCATTTAGGGAACCCCACCCTCGCGCTCTGTTATACGGTGCCCTGCCACATCAACCATAAGTGGTTTGAAATATGCTAAACCGCCTGAGCAGAGGATCTGAATGATAGCTTGCAGTAAGATCTGTGATAACAGACACAAACGTGAGTTGATTTAGACGTGTCTCAGAGCAACAAATACAACTCGATAATGATGGTTGAGGAGGAGACATAAATCTAAATAAACAGTAAATGATCTCACACTGAAGAATGCAATTCATAAAACTCAGGTTGTTGCATGCGTTTAATGAGTGATGGGCACACAATGTGTATGCACAAAACTGACTGCATACAACTGATGAGAGATGAGGAGACACTTTAAGCCGTTTTCCTCTGTCAAACTGGTGCATTGGAAATGTCGCTACTATTGAGTTTCCTCTGATCTTTGACCATTTCCCAACGATACATGGAATCCATATGGGCAGATTTTCAGTGTGTCAGCGAAAGTTGCAGAGCTCCGTGGCAAACTTGGCATAGGAAGCACTTTTTGTCTAATATCATGCCGCTTCAAATAAAATGTAGGCAATAAAACCCGTTTTTCAAAGGCATTTATTGATAGTGGATCAAATGCCACAGGAACCGTCTCGCTGTGAATAAACCGGGCATTTTTCTAATTTTGAGCTGGAACAGGAAACGGTAACCTGTGGATTTATGATGCCGTTAGATTTTTGTCTTCACATACAGTACAACCCGTAGACAGACATCAAAAGATATAATGTGGTTAGGTTCCCCTGCCACAGACGGGTTTAACGTCAACATAATTCATGTAAAAGCCGTGTAGAAATGAGTAAGAACACCAGTTTTGCACATACACACCCTTTGAGCACTAACTTATCAACGATGTTGCAAAATCCCCTCCCATCTTTTTATCTAAGTGTCAATTCATCTTTCATGCGGAAGTCAGTGACGGTTTAATCATGCTGTGTCACAGAAGACTAGAGATGTCTTTGTGACATGAAACACACAAACTCCATTGTGGCCGACGATGCCCACAAATTCGGAAAACAGAAATGGATGCCCATTTTCTCTGGATTTAGATCTGGCAAAACATGTGAAAAGGGCCCTCAAGATGTGGTCAGAGTCTCAATCTGTCCGACCATTACAGCCACTAAAAGGTTTAAAGACACAACATAACAATAATTGGAAGGACTGTGCATTAAAATTCACAAAGTGTAAAGTGTTTATATTTGAATTTTGTTGAATGATGGGATGAACACCAGGGATTTACTACATAAATACATTGTAATCATATATTTTCCTATAATGCTTTTCTCTTGATTTTCATTTGTATTCACTGGCCCAGGCGTTATCATTTTTCAAAATCTCAGTGTAAACATAAAGTACAGCCAACCTCTCTACCCAATCACACAAGAAAACATTAAGCATACTCACACTCTAAATTTAGATATCTATTCTAGTTTGAAATAACAAAGGCGTTTCATGGTTTTCGTAATCTAGCATGCCATTTAGTTGCAGTCAGCCCCCTGCAGTACAAACAATGGCTTCGTGGGTAAGGGGAGAGTTTAAGTAAATGCTTAGGTCAGCAAAGAGAACACTACAAAGTGCTGCTTTGATTCTCAGTGAAAAGGTTTCATTCCCATATTTACTATGTGTTTTTTTTAAAACGAGGAAATAGACTTTATGCACTTTTGCTGAACTCAGACTGACATTCTTGAGAAAATTTGAGGCAACAAAAATTAATTTCTGCCATGCCAGAAAAACACAAAGCATTTACATTGCATTTGTGTGCTCTCCGTTTCTTTTCTTCTTTCTAGGCCTCAGAGACGTGGACTAGAGCCCATTTGAGATAAGAATGTGTGTAACAAACATAATAAAAAAACAAAAACACAACTAGAATATATATACATTATATCCTTAAAACTGTTCTTAAATGTCAATATGCCATTTCTTACATGTCTGTGCTGTGTTACTCAAGCCCTGCAGCACTCACATAAAATAGGCTTACTGTAGGTTTCTCAAGTAAAAGATATGCCGTTTGCATTTTGAATTAATGTTTGTGAAAGAGCGGTTTCCTCAGCCAGTTCGGTTGGGCATGACACAAAGCTTCAGTCTTTCCTCCCATCAATACCTCCTTTTGTGTCGGCACCAAGCCAGAGTGAGGAGGTCTTCACTTTATTTTTTAGAACTACTGAATAGGTCGCTCCATTTGTCCCACTCTGTTGGCTTTTCACCATATACAGGGTAAGTGCCTTTTCTAGTGCCACTATTAGTCACAATAAAACAGGCATTACAGTTTGGGCCCAACAAAAGAAGTCAGAAGGATCAGAGAGGTTAATGGGAAAAAAATTAAGCATCAATAGAGAACGTCTTCATTTCCCGCAAGATGTGGTGCTGATGCATTTACCAATTATAGATTCATCTACAGCCTCAACACTGTAATGACAGGCCTTTTCCTTTTTACCGCAACAGATGCCATGCGAGCACCGACCATGCGAGGCTGCTGCATGGCTGCCACGAATGGAAGGAGCAAAAACACGTGCAGAAAGAAGTTTGCACAGCAGACCAGAGTGACCACCGGAAGCAGACAGCGAGGATCCATTTTTACACGGAGGAAACGATGCTGGTAATAACTGAACCACAGACGTACGAAAAGTCAAAATTGTGGGATTCCATTACCACCTTTGCCCACTTTGAAGTTGGAGAAGTTACAGAAACAAAGAACTATTTGTGTTACTCATAGCGCATCGTGCACCACTGGCCGAGGAACAGAGAGTTTATTTTGACGATAGGTTGAACAATAATTACAGACCGTGGTGCTATGCTGCGGGACGAGTTGTCATGGCAAACATTAAACAGATTTTTGTTATATTTATTATACAGAGATGATTTTATTTTGTGTCAGTGACAAAAATAGAGCGATGCTCTATATTAATTATATCCTTACGTCAGAATGCACCCCTGTCCAGTGTGCCACGCCTAAGCACTCATAAGAGAACAAAATGAGGATTATAAGGTTATTCGTCAAGGTCAATGTTACAAACATTCACTAAAGCTATTTAATTTGCTGTAAGTGATAATGACAAGAAATCAATCCACCGACACTGTGGCCTAAAATCTGCACAGGCATTTCCATGACATTAAATCAAATGACATCCTTACAATTGTAACACCCTGTTCTGTTTCTCCTGTGTTCCGTGTCTCTGTCTCCTCTGTGTCTTCTCTGTCAGGTTCTTGTGACGGGGTGAGGCTCAGGCGCAGAGAGACAGGCTGGACGCAATATGAATAACAAAAAAAGCACTCTTTAATGAGGCAAAACAGTTTACAAAAAAAACAACAAGGTCCAAAAAGGGGCAGGCAGAGAATCCAGGTTCAGGGCAGGCAGGGTCAAACAGGCAGAATCAGGAACATGGACAGGACGACGGGAAAAGGACACGGAACTAAAGACGACAATCCGACCCAAGACAAGGGAAAGACTGACACAATATACAGGGGGGGAAACAGGTGTACGACATCAGACAGTAACGAGACAAGAGTGGCTGAGGTTCAGGTGCAGGTAATTAAACAATTAAGACAGAGAAGACACAGGAGGCATAGGAGACACGGAACACAGGAGAAACAGAACAGGGTGTTAAAACAATAGCTCCATACATATAGGTGTACAACAGACAGACAATTAAACTCTTCATGGTTTTCTTCTCCTTCTGTTTTCTGCTCTAGCTCAACATCCTCTAAAAATACAGCGTGTATAAAACCTAGAGGAGTCAGCGCAGAAGAAAACAAGTCAGGCCCTTCGACAGTGGCCCCTCACTTTCTTTGACTGGGGCAGCAGGAAGGGAACATGTTCATACCTTTGCCTCGGCCATTTCTAGGACACAAAGCTTCTCTATTTCTAGCGCACAAGGCTGTGGTCTCATACACGCATGGTTGGTTGGGGCAGATAAAGTTCCTGTCAAATTCGCCTCAGAAAAAAAGCTTGTTATATACAGAAGCCAATGCGACTAAAAAGCTAATGATTCTTATTGCAAGATTCACTCCCAATGGCCCATCCCCATCCCAGTTTGTCTTTGTCCATCAAGCTGGTAATATTTCTTATATTATTTGTAACATAAACAAAATACATTTCGAGAGCTGCATCGTGAGAATCCCTTACCTCCACCACCACAGTACTCTACAAGGGCAAAGTAGAAAGCCGTTTTTTTGGTGGGTGTGCGTGTCCTGGTGAGGACAGATTCAGGTGTGCATACTTTAAAACAAAGAACAGAGAAGACTTATATTATTAGTATTATTATTATTACAGAGCAAGGGCAAACTGGTCGGGTGCTGCACATACCGTACAGGACGACGCCCCCTGCAGCTACAAAAACATCTGCACAGTAGAATATACTGAACAGGTGGTAAGGCCCAGACCCTTCATTAAGACCTGGTGACGGATAAGCACACTAGTTGATTGGACTGAAAGTGCTTCTTTTCTTATCACAGTGAATGCTTTTGTGTTCAAATGTTGTACTATGAGCTGTTAAGTAAATATACATTCATTGAAATGCCAGGTTATTGTTTGAGGTTCCTAAAATAAATTGTTCAGATTATATCGGTGAGCGTCAGATGGAATTATTCCAGCCTGAGCCAGTGTTCGACATGTTACACACTCATCCACATGCCGACAGAGGAAGCAAGAGATCAAGCACAATGGCTCATTCACTCTCCCACCTGAGCTGCCTCGACTCCCCTTTCCCCTCTTTTAACCACCTTGGTACTTTGTTAGTTTGTACAGGAGGGAGAGGTGTGCCTCCCCTCAAAGGGGCCCTCTGAGGGTGGAGGCACACCTCTCTTTACTTTTCCAAGGGCAGGAGTTGAACACCTAGTTTCTTGTATTTAGCATTTGTGAATGTGGCACAGTTGATCCGTGGAGGGAAAAACACTGACTCAAAGTCACCTTCTTCTCGTTTTCTACATAACCAGAGTTATTCCTTTCCATTCATTCCAAGTGCCATCGACATGTTGAACTAAACAAAGGTAACTGAGTAGATTAAAGCCATAGACACTGAAACTAAATGGTGTGTAACATGGTCTGTCAATGTATTTATTTTGTATTAACAGGGTTTCTGCTTTTTATGTTGTTGTTTTTTGTGTTTGGTCAGCCAAAGACTCACTAAATCTGTATCTGAACTATTTAACTTGACAGTGCTGTGACAGTAATAGGTGCATTTTATATAATGCAATTTGAAACTTGTGGTTTAAAAAGGCATGATGTAAACGCCCCATAAAGGGACAGTCAGTACCCACAGGCCACGTGGGCCTCTCCATTGCCTCGTAAATGACCAGTAGCTCCAGGCGGATAAGTCAGTTCCCATGCTCGCCCTTGACTTTTCACTTTCACAGATGCTGCTTATCAAATCTCTGGCTGTCTGACGTGTAACCCAGCCGCCGATAATCCGATGGCAGCAGCTGGAAGCAGAGGGAGCAGTGACTGTGACACCGGGGTCCCTCAAGGCTGGGTCACATCGTCGATGTTTGGCTGAAAGAAACAAAGATAACAGATCATGTCTCTGTAGTGAAGCAATGTTTGATTTCAAAACACACAAGTTAATTATTTACTGGGAAGTTACGTTTTTAATACTGTAATAAGGGAGTTACCCTCTTTAACTTATTGTACAGATTTGTGTTGGGTTGAATAAATCAGAAATGCCCTTCTGTATTGTGGATTCTTCAGATATACTCTGGCTCTCTAATCAACTTACATATTGTCTTTCACGGTTATCCTTCTACATGTGATGTCCCTTTACTTGTGTTATATACATTAAGCTTTAGAAATTAGACTTTCATGCTAATTCATTTTCATGCAGATTCAAGTAATAATTAAGTGATTAAAAAATTACTTTTATATAAATGTTATGAATGTAAACACATTATTCATCCATTATATTAAAGGACCTCAATACAACATGACATAACACCATGGTACAGAAAGCTTTCTCCATGAAAACAAGTCATCAATGTTCAACATCTCTTCTGTTCCGATTTGTAAACCGTCGTCTCCTCTTTCTGAGTTACTTTATTATGAAGTTTTAATATTTGAGACGCACACAGCTGAGAAACCACCAGTAAATAAAAGGACTGATGAGATATTGATCGATATTACGGTTTTACAGTTGGTTTGACAAAATCTATAAAAATGTAAAATGGCCCGATCACAACAAAGAGAAAACATACCTCACATGTCCCGTGACAGACTCCTCACTGGGAGAAACCAAAGCAAACTCTGTAAAGGCAGTTATTTCTGTAAAGGCACCTTCCAAAAGAGATAATTCCCATGTTTGTGTTTTGACGTCAAACTCAACGGAGTAAACACCCACGTGCAAACTTTAAATACAAGCGCTATCTCCAACCTTCAATTTAGTTTTGCAAGTAAAACCAAGAGGTCTCTGGTTTTACACAGTCAGTGATTTAAAATACAGAAACAGCCCTGAAAGAGTGAACAAACCCCCGGTGCTATACACAACGCTGCACGGCTGGCTTGGACGACATGCTAACAGTTTACCAGAGACCACCGGAGAGAAACGTGTGAGACCTGCTGTACAGTGTCGTACAGTACACACAAACGCATGAGTTTTAACTTGAGAAGCAACTGTGAGGAATTTTATAACATTTGAATATAATACACAGATGACTTTCCTCTGTTAAAGCCAATGTCAGCACAACGCCGGGCTCCCAATGGAGATATTTATTCAGGAGCCGCTTGTCCCCGAAAAGGTCAGTGTGCCTACAGCTCTTATAACGTTCTCTTTGTTTCCAGCCACAATAGTGTCGGGACATTCACCCCTTTCACTGTCGGATACTCGAAACTTCCCCGAGTCTCTCTATGTGACATCCCTGTGATCGACTTTTATACTGCGACAGTTTTGCACATGCTCTGACATGTTGCGTTGACAGATATATGGGGAAGTGTGAAGAGATGTGCTGGGTTGTATTAGCTTGTAAACACAATTCACAGTTACAAAAAAAGAAGCATTTGATCTCACCGTTACTCCCCCCCCCCCCCCCCCCAACTCTCCCCTTCAGTTTTAAGCCTGGATCTAATTCTCGATTTTCCTTTTCACAACGGCAGCGTTTTAATTGTGACTTAAGAGAAAAGTGCCCACAGGGTTCCGTGCGTGCACCATCTGCATAGTTTCTCCTATGATTGCTTTCGGATTTTCTATAGCAAGGAAGTGTGAGGAATTACCTCTTCAAAGAGATGTGTGGCCCACCAGCACTAATCCCCAGTTAATGGCCAGTAGAAGCAACAGACCCCAACAACCTCACATCCTGGAGAGGTTTCATGTACATAATTCCTTTGCCAGGTTAAAAAAAAAGTCCCTAATTGTAAAAACTATTTCAGCAACTCTAATGGCAGGAGGGAAAAACCAATACCAGAATATATTTCTTCTTTCGGGAAAGCCGCAACCTCAAAACTCAGACAGATTTTTTTTTTTTTTCAAAATACCTCTTTTCAGAGTGCTGTAATTCAACAAAGCCACTTAAGAAGTGAAGAAGTAATTAGTGATTAACTTTCCTTTGCTGAGGCTGTTAGAGTGGTTTGTTCCAGTGACTCTGAGAAACAAGCACAGCTCTCCCTGGTGGCCTCGAGCTGAACCAACAGACCGTAATTGGACTCACAACCTCCCAATTTACAGAATTAAGGAAAGCCATCAGCCTGTCTTATTCCGCTGATTTGTGCTCAGGACGAACACTCCAAGACAAAAAGGAAAAAGTGAGATTCTGGAAATTTCGGCCACTGCTACAGGTTCTAAATCATTGATGTTGAATGAGAATTTTAGACCATTTAAAAAAAGATTTCCCTTTGAAAGGATTCCCCGTTAAATGACTCGCATTGTGCAGTGGAATATCGACACATGGGTTTCCTTGCAGAAAGGGACCCCCCCAATTAACGCTTTAGCGCTTCAAAGTCAAATATTTACTCTAATACAAGCACAATTAATTGGAGAAACATGGATGTTTTGGCTGCACACATGTAGAACAGATGCCACTGAGCCTTGGGGAAGCGCAAACACTTCACTTTCACTTCGCTGATCTCTGCGGCTGCTTTGCAATGATTTAGCATTTATTCAAATTATTCAGACATCACAGTTTGTGCCACGTGACCTGTCAGCGCTCGTTACAGAGCAGTTAAGGCTGAAGAAGTGTGACAGGCCGGGGCGACTGTAAGCGTTCGGATGGTTTGAAAACACCAGTGTGAAAATGTGTTGTGCCAAGTCCAGCTAATCTGTTCAGAAAAAGCGTGTTTAATGTCATTGACAATCATATTAATCAAAATCAGTCTTGGGTTATGTGACAAAATGTACAGCTGCTGAAATATGTGCACTATTTTATGACAAATTATGTGAAATCCCCATGATTCAATGCTTTCCAATGTGTAATTTATTTATACATGTATATAGATGAAGCTTGTGGTGTTTATGTTGGTTATACTACAAATAGTAATTTCTCTCTGAGATTGGAAACACTTTGATTGGTAATTTCTAGATTATTTGTGCTCCTCTTCCAATATTTATACCCTCGGTAATGGATATCAAGACAGTTTTCAGCTAATGGTTGAACATATCACCACCCGAGGTCAACGAGGAGATCGTCTATTGGTCGAACCATAAAATGTTGAACCTTTAATCGCCTCACCTTTTGGCTAATTCATAATTTAGTGAACTGGGAGTGAAACATTTCGCTTTTCCTGGCTATGGCCCGCTAAGTGAAATGGTGTGGAAAGTGTGAGGTCATTAACCTGTTACAAGTATGTTCGGCCCTAATATCGGGGATAATGTGTTCCACCCAAGTGTGACAAAAAAGGGGGGAGACCTCGTCGTTCACAGGTATTCGTTTTGAGAAAACTTCATTTGGGAACATTAGCTTATGAAAAGTTAATATGAGATTTCCACTCTGCTGCTCGTGGACCAATAGAGCACATGTGTCAAAGTCAAGGCCCGCGGGCCAGATCCGGCCCGTGAATTAGTTCTCTCTGGCCCGCGGGATGATATCTAATTACTATTAAAACCGGCCCGCAGTATTATGTGTCCGCAGCACCATAATACTACAAGTCCCAAGATGCACTGCGAGTGCATTGGCGCGTACCGAGTGCCCGTGAGCGAGCGCGATCCCGCGTCTTCTCTTCACTTCATGAGCAGCAGCAGCAGAGTCACAGTGGAGGCCTGAACATCGCCTTCAATTGTCATCTCCCTCTCCCCCAAAATGGCAAAAAGAAAGGTAGATGCTGAAAACAGGGGGTTTCAAGACAGGTGGGAGGCAGAATACATGTTCACCGAAGTAAAAGGAAAGCCTGTGTGTCTTGTGTGTGGAGACAGCGTGTCTGTTATGAAAGAATATAACTTAAGAAGGCACTATGAAACATCAACGAAACACACAGGCACAGAAAGACAAATACAAGAATATGAACACAGAACAAAGGCTACAGAAGGTAGCAGAGTTAAAAGAAATCTTAAGTCCCAGCAGGCTATGTTCACAAAAGCCAAATCACAAAGCGAGGCTGCAGTCAAGGCCAGTTTTATTGTGGCTGAAGAGGTCGCAAAATCAGCCCGCCATTTACCGAGGGAGACTTTGTAAAGAACTGTATGCTCAAAGTTTGTGACGTTGTGTGCCCAGAACAAAGGCAGCTATTTTCAAATGTGAGTCTGAGCAGAAACACAGTTGCTGACCATGTAAACCAGCTTTCCACTAATCTTAAACAACAGCTTGTGGGAAAAGGAAAAGATTTCATCACATACTCCCTTGCTGTGGATGAGAGCACCGACATATCGGACATTGCTCAGCTGTCAATTTTCATCCGTGGAGTGGACTCAAGCCTGTGCGTGACAGAAGAGTTTTTGGGATTATGTCCGATGCATGGCACAACTACAGGAAAGGATCTGTATGAACAGGTGTATCCGGGTGTGTAAATGACATGGAGCTGCCTTGGGACAAACTTGTGGCACTAACAACAGACGGAGCGCCCGCAATGTGCGGTCATAAAAGTGGCTTGGTGGCAAGGATTCGGGAGAGAAAAAAGGAGAAAGACGGCACGGGTGAGCTGATATCTTATCACTGCATCATAGCCTACACCAGGAGTCGTTGTGTGGCAAAGCTTTGAAAATGGAACATGTTATGAGCACCATAACACGAGCAGTTAACTTCATTAGAGCAAAAGGTTTAAATCACCGCCAGTTCAAGACGTTTCTGGAGGAGTTAAATTCAGACTATGGTGACCTGCCCTATCACACAGAGGTGCGGTGGCTAAGCAAGGGAAAGGTGTTGAAAAGGTGCTTCGAGCTGCGTGAGGATATCTGTCTGTTCATGGAAAGCAAAGGGAAAGACACTACAGAGCTCCGTGATAAAAAGTTCCTGTGTGAAGTCGCATTTCTGTGTGACATCGCTGGCCATCTGAATGAACTGAACCTGCTGCTGCAGGGGCGGGGCCATGTCATCTCTGACATGTATTCTACTGTGAGGGCGTTTAAAACCAAGCTGAGCCTGTGGGAAACGCAGATGCGAAAAAATAACTTTGACCATGTTTCGTGTTGCAAGACCATGCACGAGCTGGTCTCTAAACAGCCTACTGAGCCCAGTGAGCCTACTGTCGTGTTCCCGAGTACAGAGTTTGCTGACAAACTCGGCATACTTGCTGCCGACTTCAGGCGGAGATTTTCCGACTTTGAAGCCCAAAAAAGCAGGTTTCAACTACTCAGCAATCCATTTGCAGTTGACGTGGAAAGTGCACCAGCAAATCTCCAAATGGAGCTGATTGAGCTCCAGTGTAATGACACACTGAAGGCAAAATATGAGTCCGTGGGCACTGCTGAGTTTGCCCGTTTCATCCCCGACACAATGCCTGAGCTGCGCACCCAAGTTGCTCACATGCTGTCTATGTTTGGCAGCACATACCTGTGTGAACAACTGTTTTCGTTGATGAAACTAAACAAAACATCACATAGGAGTCGTCTTACTGATGAACACCTGAAGTCAATCCTGAGGATTTCCTCAGCTCAGAGCCTGACCCCAAACATTAATGAACTTGTACTCAAGATGAGACACCAAGTATCGGGCTCAGCCTCAGACAAGTGAGCAGAAAGGACTTGGACTTGATATTTCTTTGAAGGGAATTATTATTATTTTTCTCCAGTTGAATGGACCCAGGGAAATGTTGCCTAAGAAATTAATGCAACTGTTTTGCACTTTTGCAAGTTTGCACTAACTTTTCTAATTTTATTATAAAAGACAGTCATTGGTGAGGATCAGAGCAGATGAGGGAGCGCCACCAGCTCACCCTGTTTATCTAGTAGGAGCATACAAAAGAAGGGAACGGTTTTATGGGCTGAGGTCTGATGACACGCAAACAACATTCCCTGAACCATCCAGTTTATAGCTCGTCGTGTATGAATCCATGCCTTCCTTCTGGTAAACTCAAACCGCCGCCGTAAAAATAATTCATCCAGGTCAAAAAGAGGCAAAACTAAGTTGCGTTTTTAAAAAGTGTTCATGACGGCGAGCTTTAAAACATATACCTTCCAGGAGGAAAGCCTGTTACTTATTACTTGTTGCAGCTTTAGGAACCCAGTGGCCTTTTGTTGAAGCAATGATGAAACACTTCTTACAATCATACTTTTACACATTTATTTTGATTTACAGAATAGAGCGTATTCACTCACGTGACCACAACAAACTCTGGCGGCCATGTTGGGGTCCCACCACGGCATTGTTTTGCTTATTTGTATGCCGCTCTTCCCTTAGAAATTACCATTATATCCTGAAGGAGACACAATTTCAGTTCAAAGCGGTGTGCCTTGTGATTATGGTGCTGTGCCTCATTGTTGGATGTGGGACTAATGATTCAGAATATGGGTTTATCAGCTCAACAAGACACACTAAAAAAACGATTGACGCCCTTCTTAGAGGTGACACATTTAAATATTGTTTGATACATTTAAATAAATCAATTACAAAACGAAGATATTTATATTGAATGGGTGTAACACAAAATGTAGGAATACTTTCATTTATTAGATTTATTTAGGTTACACTCACAAAAACGATTCAAGCCCTTCTTAGAGGTGACACATTTAAATATTGTTTGATACATTTAAATAAATCAATTACAAGAATAGATATTTATATTTAATGGGTGTAAGACAAAATGTATGAATACTTTCATTTATTAGATTTATTTAAGTTACACTCACAAAAACGATTCAAGCCCTTCTTAGAGGTGGCACATTTAAATATTGTTTGATACATTTAAATAAATCAATTACAAAAATAGATATTTATATTTAATGGGTGTAACACAAAATGTATGAATACTTTCATTTATTAGATTTATTTAGGTTAGATCACGTGTCAAAGTCAAGGCCCGCGGGCCAGATCCGGCCCGTGAATTAGTTCTCTCTGGCCCGCGGGATGATATCTAATTACTATTAAAACCGCCCGCAGTATCATGTGTCCGCAGCACCATAATAGTAGAAGTGCCAAGATGCACTGCGAGTCCATTGGCCGGTACCTCGTGCCCGTGAGCGAGGGCGATCCCGTCTTCTCTTCACTTCATGAGCAGCAGCAGCAGAGTCACAGTGGAGGCCTGAACATCGCCTTCAATTGTCATCTCCTCTCCCCAAAATGGCAAAAGAAAGGTAGACGCTGAAAACAGGGGTTTCAAGACAGGTGGGAGGCAGAATACATGTTCACCAGTAAAGGAAAGCCTGTGTGTCTTGTGTGTGGAGACAGCGTGTCTGTTATGAAAGAATATAACTTAAGAAGGCACTATGAAACATCAACGAAACACACAGACGCACAGAAAGACAAATACAAGAATATGAACACAGAACAAAGGCTACAGAAGGTAGCAGAGTTAAAAAGAAATCTTAAGTCCCAGCAGGCTATGTTCACAAAAGCCAAATCACAAAGCGAGGCTGCAGTCAAGGCCAGTTTTATTGTGGCTGAAGAGGTCGCAAAATCAGCCCGCCATTTACCGAGGAGACTTTGTAAAGAACTGTATGCTCAAAGTTTGTGACGTTGTGTGCCCAGAACAAAGGCAGCTATTTTCAAATGTGAGTCTGAGCAGAAACACAGTTGCTGACCATGTAAACCAGCTTTCCACTAATCTTAAACAACAGCTTGTGGGAAAAGGAAAAGATTTCATCGCATACTCCCTTGCTGTGGATGAGAGCACCGACATATCGGACATTGCTCAGCTGTCAATTTTCATCCGTGGAGTGGACTCAAGCCTGTGCGTGACAGAAGAGTTTTTGGGATTATGTCCGATGCATGGCACAACTACAGGAAAGGATCTGTATGAACAGGTGTATCCGGGTGTGTAAATGACATGGAGCTGTCTTGGGACAAACTTGTGGCACTAACAACAGACGGAGCGCCCGCAATGTGCGGTCATAAAAGTGGCTTGGTGGCAAGGATTCGGGAGAGAAAAAGGAGAAAGACGGCACGGGTGAGCTGATATCTTGTCACTGCATCATACACCAGGAGTCGTTGTGTGGCAAAGCTTTGAAAATGGAACATGTTATGAGCACCATAACACGAGCAGTTAACTTCATTAGAGCAAAGGTTTAAATCACCGCCAGTTCAAGACGTTTCTGGAGGAGTTAAATTCAGACTATGGTGACCTGCCCTATCACACAGAGGTGCGGTGGCTAAGCAAGGAAAGGTGTTGAAAAGGTGCTTGAGCTGCGTGAGGATATCTGTCTGTTCATGGAAAGCAAAGGAAAGACACTACAGAGCTCCGTGATAAAAAGTTCCTGTGTGAAGTCGCATTTCTGTGTGACATCGCTGGCCATCTGAATGAACTGAACCTGCTGCTGCAGGGGCGGGGCCATGTCATCTCTGACATGTATTCTACTGTGAGGGCGTTTAAAACCAAGCTGAGCCTGTGGGAAACGCAGATGCGAAAAAATAACTTTGACCATGTTTCGTGTTGCAAGACCATGCACGAGCTGGTCTCTAAACAGCCTACTGAGCCCAGTGAGTACAGAGTTTGCTGACAATCTCGGCATACTTGCTGCCGACTTCAGGCGGAGATTTTCCGACTTTGAAGCCCAAAAAGCAGGTTTCAACTACTCAGCAATCCATTTGCAGTTGACGTGGAAAGTGCACCAGCAAATCTCCAAATGGAGCTGATTGAGCTCCAGTGTAATGACACACTGAAGGCAAAATATGAGTCCGTGGGCACTGCTGAGTTTGCCCGTTTCATCCCGACACAATGCCTGAGCTGCGCACCCAAGTTGCTCGCATGCTGTCTATGTTTGGCAGCACATACCTGTGTGAACAACTGTTTTCGTTGATGAAACTAAACAAAACATCACATAGGAGTCGTCTTACTGATGAACACCTGAAGTCAATCCTGAGGATTTCCTCAGCTCAGAGCCTGACCCCAAACATTAATGAACTTGTACTCAAGATGAGACACCAAGTATCGGGCTCAGCCTCAGACAAGTGAGCAGAAAGGACTTGGACTTGATATTTCTTTGAAGGGAATTATTATTATTTTTCTCCAGTTGAATGGACCCAGGGAAATGTTGCCTAAGAAATTAATGCAACTGTTTTGCACTTTTGCAAGTTTGCACTAACTTTTCTAATTTTATTATAAAAGACAGTCATTGGTGAGGATCAGAGCAGATGAGGGAGCGCCACCAGCTCACCCTGTTTATCTAGTAGGAGCATACAAAAGAAGGGAACGGTTTTATGGGCTGAGGTCTGATGACACGCAAACAACATTCCCTGAACCATCCAGTTTATAGCTCGTCGTGTATGAATCCATGCCTTCCTTCTGGTAAACTCAAACCGCCGCCGTAAAAATAATTCATCCAGGTCAAAAAGAGGCAAAACTAAGTTGCGTTTTTAAAAAGTGTTCATGACGGCGAGCTTTAAAACATATACCTTCCAGGAGGAAAGCCTGTTACTTATTACTTGTTGCAGCTTTAGGAACCCAGTGGCCTTTTGTTGAAGCAATGATGAAACACTTCTTACAATCATACTTTTACACATTTATTTTGATTTACAGAATAGAGCGTATTCACTCACGTGACCACAACAAACTCTGGCGGCCATGTTGGGGTCCCACCACGGCATTGTTTTGCTTATTTGTATGCCGCTCTTCCTTAGAAATTACCATTATATCCTGAAGGAGACACAATTTCAGTTCAAAGCGGTGTGCCTTGTGATTATGGTGCTGTGCCTCATTGTTGGATGTGGGACTAATGATTCAGAATATGGGTTTATCAGCTCAACAAGACACACTAAAAAAACGATTGACGCCCTTCTTAGAGGTGACACATTTAAATATTGTTTGATACATTTAAATAAATCAATTACAAAACGAAGATATTTATATTGAATGGGTGTAACACAAAATGTAGGAATACTTTCATTTATTAGATTTATTTAGGTTACACTCACAAAAACGATTCAAGCCCTTCTTAGAGGTGACACATTTAAATATTGTTTGATACATTTAAATAAATCAATTACAAGAATAGATATTTATATTTAATGGGTGTAAGACAAAATGTATGAATACTTTCATTTATTAGATTTATTTAAGTTACACTCACAACACGATTCAAGCCCTTCTTAGAGGTGGCACATTTAAATATTGTTTGATACATTTAAATAAATCAATTACAAAAATAGATATTTATATTTAATGGGTGTAACACAAAATGTATGAATACTTTCATTTATTAGATTTATTTAGGTTAGATCACGTGTCAAAGTCAAGGCCCGCGGGCCAGATCCGGCCCGTGAATTAGTTCTCTCTGGCCCGCGGGATGATATCTAATTACTATTAAAACCGGCCCGCAGTATTATGTGTCCGCAGCACCATAATACTACAAGTCCCAAGATGCACTGCGAGTGCATTGGCGCGTACCGAGTGCCCGTGAGCGAGCGCGATCCCGCGTCTTCTCTTCACTTCATGAGCAGCAGCAGCAGAGTCACAGTGGAGGCCTGAACATCGCTTTCAATTGTCATCTCCCTCTCCCCCAAATGGCAAAAGAAAGGTAGACGCTGAAAACAGGGGGTTTCAAGACAGGTGGGAGGCAGAATACATGTTCACCGAAGTAAAAGGAAAGCCTGTGTGTCTTGTGTGTGGAGACAGCGTGTCTGTTATGAAAGAATATAACTTAAGAAGGCACTATGAAACATCAACGAAACACACAGACGCACAGAAAGACAAATACAAGAATATGAACACAGAACAAAGGCTACAGAAGGTAGCAGAGTTAAAAAGAAATCTTAAGTCCCAGCAGGCTATGTTCACAAAAGCCAAATCACAAAGCGAGGCTGCAGTCAAGGCCAGTTTTATTGTGGCTGAAGAGGTCGCAAAATCAGCCCGGCCATTTACCGAGGGAGACTTTGTAAAGAACTGTATGCTCAAAGTTTGTGACGTTGTGTGCCCAGAACAAAGGCAGCTATTTTCAAATGTGAGTCTGAGCAGAAACACAGTTGCTGACCATGTAAACCAGCTTTCCACTAATCTTAAACAACAGCTTGTGGGAAAAGGAAAAGATTTCATCGCATACTCCCTTGCTGTGGATGAGAGCACCGACATATCGGACATTGCTCAGCTGTCAATTTTCATCCGTGGAGTGGACTCAAGCCTGTGCGTGACAGAAGAGTTTTGGGATTATGTCCGATGCATGGCACAACTACAGGAAAGGATCTGTATGAACAGGTGTATCCGGGTGTGTAAATGACATGGAGCTGCCTTGGGACAAACTTGTGGCACTAACAACAGACGGAGCGCCCGCAATGTGCGGTCATAAAAGTGGCTTGGTGGCAAGGATTCGGGAGAGAAAAAAGGAGAAAGACGGCACGGGTGAGCTGATATCTTGTCACTGCATCATACACCAGGAGTCGTTGTGTGGCAAAGCTTTGAAAATGGAACATGTTATGAGCACCATAACACGAGCAGTTAACTTCATTAGAGCAAAAGGTTTAAATCACCGCCAGTTCAAGACGTTTCTGGAGGAGTTAAATTCAGACTATGGTGACCTGCCCTATCACACAGAGGTGCGGTGGCTAAGCAAGGGAAAGGTGTTGAAAAGGTGCTTCGAGCTGCGTGAGGATATCTGTCTGTTCATGGAAAGCAAAGGAAAGACACTACAGAGCTCCGTGATAAAAGTTCCTGTGTGAAGTCGCATTTCTGTGTGACATCGCTGGCCATCTGAATGAACTGAACCTGCTGCTGCAGGGGCGGGGCCATGTCATCTCTGACATGTATTCTACTGTGAGGCGTTTAAAACCAAGCTGAGCCTGTGGGAAACGCAGATGCGAAAAAATAACTTTGACCATGTTTCGTGTTGCAAGACCATGCACGAGCTGGTCTCTAAACAGCCTACTGAGCCCAGTGAGTACAGAGTTTGCTGACAATCTCGGCATACTTGCTGCCGACTTCAGGCGGAGATTTTCCGACTTTGAAGCCCAAAAAGCAGGTTTCAACTACTCAGCAATCCATTTGCAGTTGACGTGGAAAGTGCACCAGCAAATCTCCAAATGGAGCTGATTGAGCTCCAGTGTAATGACACACTGAAGGCAAAATATGAGTCCGTGGGCACTGCTGAGTTTGCCCGTTTCATCCCCGACACAATGCCTGAGCTGCGCACCCAAGTTGCTCGCATGCTGTCTATGTTTGGCAGCACATACCTGTGTGAACAACTGTTTTCGTTGATGAAACTAAACAAAACATCACATAGGAGTCGTCTTACTGATGAACACCTGAAGTCAATCCTGAGGATTTCCTCAGCTCAGAGCCTGACCCCAAACATTAATGAACTTGTACTCAAGATGAGACACCAAGTATCGGGCTCAGCCTCAGACAAGTGAGCAGAAAGGACTTGGACTTGATATTTCTTTGAAGGGAATTA
Organism: Pseudoliparis swirei; assembly: GCF_029220125.1. Classification (NCBI taxonomy): domain Eukaryota; kingdom Metazoa; phylum Chordata; class Actinopteri; order Perciformes; family Liparidae; genus Pseudoliparis; species Pseudoliparis swirei. The sequence continues at coordinate 6,074,940 of NC_079400.1, read as the reverse complement.
TTATTATTTTTCTCCAGTTGAATGGACCCAGGGAAATGTTGCCTAAGAAATTAATGCAACTGTTTTGCACTTTTGCAAGTTTGCACTAACTTTTCTAATTTTATTATAAAAGACAGTCATTGGTGAGGATCAGAGCAGATGAGGGAGCGCCACCAGCTCACCCTGTTTATCTAGTAGGAGCATACAAAAGAAGGGAACGGTTTTATGGGCTGAGGTCTGATGACACGCAAACAACATTCCCTGGCCTGAACCATCCAGTTTATAGCTCGTCGTGTATGAATCCATGCCTTCCTTCTGGTAAACTCAAACCGCCGCCGTAAAAATAATTCATCCAGGTCAAAAAGAGGCAAAACTAAGTTGCGTTTTTAAAAAGTGTTCATGACGGCGAGCTTTAAAACATATACCTTCCAGGAGGAAAGCCTGTTACTTATTACTTGTTGCAGCTTTAGGAACCCAGTGGCCTTTTGTTGAAGCAATGATGAAACACTTCTTACAATCATACTTTTACACATTTATTTTGATTTACAGAATAGAGCGTATTCACTCACGTGACCACAACAAACTCTGGCGGCCATGTTGGGGTCCCACCACGGCATTGTTTTGCTTATTTGTATGCCGCTCTTCTTTAGAAATGACCATTATATCCTGAAGGAGACACAATTTCAGTTCAAAGCGGTGTGCCTTGTGATTATGGTGCTGTGCCTCATTGTTGGATGTGGGACTAATGATTCAGAATATGGGTTTATCAGCTCAACAAGACACACTAAAAAAACGATTGACGCCCTTCTTAGAGGTGACACATTTAAATATTGTTTGATACATTTAAATAAATCAATTACAAAACGAAGATATTTATATTGAATGGGTGTAACACAAAATGTAGGAATACTTTCATTTATTAGATTTATTTAGGTTACACTCACAAAAACGATTCAAGCCCTTCTTAGAGGTGACACATTTAAATATTGTTTGATACATTTAAATAAATCAATTACAAGAATAGATATTTATATTTAATGGGTGTAAGACAAAATGTATGAATACTTTAATTTATTAGATTTATTTAAGTTACACTCACAAAAACGATTCAAGCCCTTCTTAGAGGTGGCACATTTAAATATTGTTTGATACATTTAAATAAATCAATTACAAAAATAGATATTTATATTTAATGGGTGTAACACAAAATGTATGAATACTTTCATTTATTAGATTTATTTAGGTTAGAATAGAGGAAGAGGACATGATCATTTCTCATCATCCTCTTGTGCATATTCCAGAGTGTTCATTTATAGCACTAAATTCTTAACCAAACCATCATTTATTTGCCATTGTGACTTAAATGTGTAGCTAAAGATAAGTGGTCATTCAAGCAGGATAAAGATCTTTTATATTTTGTATTAGTTTTTTTCTTATTAATGAAGATTCTCTTTAAAACTAATTTGAACAGTAAATGTTCTGGACTAATATTTCAATTTAATTTATATACTGCCAGAAAAAAGGGATTTATTTGTTTTTTAAATTATTATTTTAGATTTGTTTGATCTGTCACCAGTTTAATTGAAAAATAAAAAATAAACATTAAAAAACAGTAACTGAAACATGATAAATATCTTATCACAATCAGAGTTAAGTGCAGATTGAAGTTCATATTTTTCTAGAGTAGTGATTTTTGTAATTTCAGTCTATGTTATCGTACATCATTTGGCTTTTCCATTGTATTTTTATTTATTTGATTTAATTTATTTGTTTTTATATCGTATGTGACATACAGCTGCTGTAACACCTCAATGTCCCACAATCTATTCATCCATTACAATTATAATTTGATATGTGGCAGATATGTTTGCATTATCTCATATTCTTTTCCTGCAGCTTGACTCCACCGCTCCATGCATCTTAGTACACGTAATGCTTCCTGACGCTCTGTTTGACTCGTTGCAGACGACACCATAACTCCTGATGTTTCTATCGATCCTTCAGCCTTCGTTGAATTTATTTCTACAAGTCTATACAAATCTGTTTCTGTGCAGCCTATTGTACCAGAGGGGTTAATGTATTACACAAAGTGTTCAGATCAGGGATTAGATTTCCCCCCAATACCATCAGTCAATTCTCGGAGCTCTCCGGGGCATTCATCATTTTGACAGTTGCAGATAAGGCAATTATTTTCCCCGAGCAACTACAAAATGTAGACAAGTGCTTTTGTGACAGTGTGTCTGTTTGAGGGGGGAACACAAATATTATTCCACCAGCCACTGATGGCACGTATTGCTCGCTACAAAGCGATACCCTCTGTAACACAAAGGAAACAGATGTTATGAGCATTTATGTGTCCTAATGCACTTCAGTGTTTCGTCTTTATACAGCGAAGCTCCATGCTGCGATTCAATAAGACGTCTTTACACATGGTTTGTTGTGAAGGCCTTGTTATTCTGCAGCTGGAGAAAATACGTACTCCGTAATAAAGGCCATGATTGTTTTTTACGGATGTTCTAATTGTCATTTAAACACCAATTTGATTCATTTTCCAGACTCTCTTCTGAAAATGTGTTTCAGAGCAACTGTAAGAAAAAAAAATTAATGTCTAATTATTGCATTAAGTGCGTTGGTTTCATTGTTACATGACAAAAGTAAAAAATGAAAATATCTTAAAAAATGTCAATCTGCATATTAACTGTGCAGCTGTTACAATCAGTGCAAATACATGTGTATATTCACAAATGTGAAAGAGCAGTTAGTTTTGTTAAGCAGTGTTGTTTTGAACCTGATGTTCATTGCCCACCCAACTGTCCTGAGATCTGTTCCCTCGGCATGAACTACACGCAAGTTGAAGCTCTCTCACCTTAACTGAGAGCTGCTGGCTGCAGGACTGTGTGTGATCTCCTCTATTAACCCCTGGGGGGCAGCAGAAGACCTTCATTTCTACTCTGGGCCAGCTGCTTATGGCTGACTTACACCACTGTCACCTGCAGCTGACAAATCCTTAAAAAACAAACAGTAAAGTTTGTTCTTACAAACAACGATTCAGAGAAACTTCTTTCTTTCTCACTCTGCCTCTGTTTCTCTTTGTCAGATGCTAAACATACAAAGAGTCAGACTTAACTAACATAACTAATAGCAACAGATTTTTTAAATGCAAATATTATGAACTATATCTTAATAATTTAGGTCCTTGTAATACATTTGATTTATTTATTCAAGCAAATGTTGGTAAGAGATAAGATAATCCGTTGTTAGTCCCGCAGTGGGGAAATGTACCAGAGTACAGCAGCGAAGGGGTACATTGCACGCAAGAGACAACATGACATGAAAATAAAACAAGCGATATAAATAATAAACAGTAATAAAAGCAGTGCAGAGTCTCCAGTAACTTAATATTATATATAAAGACATTACATATAAATATAACTACAAAACAAAACAATTACTTGCAGATAGCAAATAATGTCATATGTCATTGCATAGACTGATGAGCGTGATTATGATCCGTTACTCAATAACAGCATCTCAATGCATTACATTTTTACAATAAAGAGAGATGGAGAAAAAAGAATCAAATATGAATATTTACTTTCTATTTTGTAATCTGTGAGCCAACCAAATTCATTATGAAAGATAAACAAGGCAACACGTCTTAAGTGCACTCTTGGTGGATTATGCTCCTTATATACCATAATACCCTTCATATGAGTATTATTAGTGCCAGACGGCGTTGTTTGTCAGAACCTCAGAGTTAATAAATGTGAGAGAGAGGAGGCCGAGCAGGATGATGAAGTCAGGCTGAGCTCAGGTCTGTCATCGGATCAAAGTGGGAACTTGCTCTCCCGTCGCTGTCAGCACATTTTAATGATTGCTGAGCCGGGCCGAGCTGTTCCTCCCTAAAACTTTCCCATACCAAGTGTCTCATAGATTCATGGTGTAATCATTAACTTGCACTTAATTTGTCTGGAGCAACATTAAATTCAAATTACAAGGGGATTTTGGCAAAGGTTGGTTTCATACAGCAGCTGAAATGTCTGTCCTTTAAAATGTATATTAGGAAAAGTCCCTCAGCAATGACAAAAATATATAATTCGACTGATCTGGAATAGGAATAAGTAGACCCTATGTTTACCTTAAATCTGTTAACTATAAACTCTGGAAAACAAACCACTAATTATTTTGACTAGACCAACTTATTTTAATGTAATGAAACATCCAACGTTACAAGTACAAAGACATGTTAAAGTGTGAATGTGCCTAAATAAAATGAGATTATTTTATGTAAACAATACCCTTGAACCTGAGCCATCTACTATGGATAATTGTTCAAAATGAAAATATAACGGTTTATCTCTTCAACATCATGTCATACATGATACCCATCAGTATGTCAGAAAACAGGTTTCATCTAGTACACTGAACAAAATGTACACTTTAAAGACGTCATTGCTCATTGGCATCAAAAGCAGTAATTCTCGTGATTTGTTCCTAATCAAAGAGCCAAGACCTCCTTCAGCAGGACTGCGATTTGAATAATTAAAGATACAATGTTTGCCCTTTTCTTGAAAACATAGCTGTTCTTTTATCCTTAAAGGACGGCAAATATGATTTCAAATAACAAAAACAGTGTCATTACTGGACTGACAAAGGTTTCACGAGGCTGTCTGAGCCGAGCTGCTGTGACAATAAATCAGACAGAGGAAGAAGGCCGAGGCCTTTATGGGGAGTGCCACCCATATATTGACTGCACATCATAGCAGCCCTCCTGTTGTAGGCTGGATTATAAATCCTATTTTGGAAAGATATATGGGATGTTTGATGTGTCACACCTGCCTTTTGTTCAACCTAACCACATGTTCGTTTCCCCCCCCCCATTTACTTACATTCACGTTACTCCTATAAATTGTTTCAAAGTCGACCTGAATTAAAGTCACTGAGAATTTACTTTGCATGTATGGTAATTAGACATTTGATCCAATAATGTTGCTACGTATTTGGTTAGTACAGCGTCAGTAATACTTCTAGTAAAACTACAAAACTTTGTACGTTAAATTAGCTTACCCCTTTTGGTCTGAAAGTGTCCTGCTCGCCCGTACGTCTTACTGGACGCACGGTACATGAACTGGTGTGGGCCGGTGTAGGCCTCTACAGGGCTGAAAAGTTGTTTCAACTAAAGAGAGAGAGAGAGAGAGAGAGAGAGAGATCAGCCAACAGATGTTCAGAGGGGATCCAAGCTGAACCGGGATCAGCCCCTTCAAACTGTCCCTAAAGCGACCTCAGTCCCAGCAGAAACTCTCATCTCCCAGCCTGCCAGGGACGTAGATCTATAAGGTTAATTTTTTTTCTGCTTTTTTCCGACAGTAAGTAGAACAGTAGTATCTATAGCTCCGGGAAAGTTTGTGTTAAATGCTTTGTCAGATTCGTAGTTTTGCGTACTTTGATCATATATTTCCTCGCTGAATATGAAATGATCTAATTATACGGGAACATGCTTGCGCAGCTGCTACAACACCAACGTATCGAGAGCTTGTGTTAAGAGTAAAGACACACAATATAAGTGCTTATATTCACTGCAGAATGTCAGACACTGTATTTGACAATGGTGCTGAGATGTTGAAGCGACGATGAGCTCTGAAGACACAAGATCAGGTTTTGTCCTCGGTATTTCTCCTCGACTTCCAGGAATTTAGTGATGACAGGAGGTTTACATTTTACAACGACAACTTTTTTTGTCGTAGAGCTCAGACTTAACGTAGAAAACAATAGAAATACAAATGAATCAATCAATTAAATATGAAAAGAAAATGAGAAATATGCAGTTTTTGGTGTCTTGTTGTGGTGGATGACCTCAGTATTCTGGAGGATCCTGCAGCCTGCAATAATTTCTCACCACTAAACTCTTGTGGCAGTTACCATTTGTTCTCTCAGACAGAAAAACTTTGGGACACTAAATGCCTCTATACGTTGTCTTTTGCATTAGGAACATATTTACATTTCCACTGCAAGGATTCTGCTGAGGCTATTATTGTGTCTCGAGTGACTTATGGTAAGTTTACAGTTAGCGCTTAAGAGCACAAACAGATATACACACGCGTAGCGAGATAAACACAAACATATGCATGCACGCACACGACCGTGCACACAGACGCACACACACCATCCTTCAGAGCCATTGATTCGGTTTTGAATAGTGTATTTTCTCCTCAGCCTAGATAGTCTTGCCACTGCCCATGCTGTTAGTGCGCCAGGCGTTTTCAAACTCTTTACATCCATTACATTGCACTAGGTAAATACCTAATGCTGGAAACATTTGTCAATGTGTGCGCCTGGCTGAACAGAATAGATTATTGGGGGCTGAGCAAAACACACTGCATTTCCAAACAGCACTATGCCTGTGACATATTAAAAGAAAACTTCACGCAAGACCCCGTTTCCTCCCTGCACCGAGGATATGTACTATTTCAAGAAAATAAAGTTTGCAAACAGTTGTAAACATTCTTGGTGAAGAATGGAGTGTCAGTATTTCCAATAGCAGGAGCAGCAAAGGCCATTTCTGCTGTCTTGGCAACAGTATGCAGCACAATGAAACAGCTTCGTGTTTACTGGTAATGAAAGAGATATTTAAAACAACTCAAAGTATTGGAATGGTGAACACCGTTTATTGTCAGGTGATTCTTCAACTGCCCGGAGGTCATTGTCAACCATTTATCTCAAACACGGTGTGTTGTGACACTGACTTATGAAGACGTCGTCTTCTTCTTTTTGTTTGCCACTGTTTTTTAAAACTTTTATTTTTTCTCCACTCTTTTTAAAACCTTAAAAGTTTCACTTTAGTGTTTCTTTAATATCTTCGTCTGAATGCCATCTGCCTGCTTTGTAAAGCACTTTTAAATGCCCTGCTGTTGAAAGGTGCTTGAGAAATAAACTTGCTCCGCCTTATTAACGTATTCTGTCGAGTATTTATCGTGAACACTTTGGGGGGGAAATGACCTAAAACTTTGGATCGCAGCAGGTGATGATTTCATCGATTAAAACCAGGTCAAAGCAGAAATAGACCATTTGAAAGAGCATTTCTATCGTCTATTTAGATGGAACCTGTTGCAAGAGCATTTCGTGCTAATTCCTTCAATTACTGTGACTGCTCCTGCATTCAAACACGGCTAACTGAATCATCATGGAGCACCTAAATAGCAATGTAAAAGGACCGGTTTGAGTCTGTTTAATTGGATTAACGTTTCTCTAGAATGGCCGTAATAATATGCATGGAGCTGTGGGAAGTCTCCTAATGGTGAGTTACAGAAAACTATTTTTAGAATCCGAACATTCAAAACATCTAAATATGGAGAAGTTAAAGAGAAAAAGAGAAAAAGTAAAGTATTGTCTCTGGTGAAACGGAAACATAATAGTTATATGGCATATAAGGTAATACATTATAGAATATTCACTCAAGAGTAAACACAACATTGTGTTGAACAGATCTTCTGTTTAAAAAAATAATTGTATTAGTTGTTTGTTCATCTCCTCTTAGTGACTGGGATGTCTCAAACTATTTCAAATTGCAATGTTGTAAAGTTAGACAATGAGCCGAAGAACAAGGGATTTGTTTCATTTTGTATTTTTTTAATTCTATTTTTCATTTTGCCAGACGCCAAAAATAAATTTGGCTACTTTCTCATGTTCTACTCATTAATTGAACAAATACAATTGAATGAACACAATCTTGCACATTGGAAATAGCCTATTATTTTGTTTTGTCATCACTGTGTGCATTATTCATGCAGACAAGATGCAGAGTAGAAACATAAAATAACAGTTAGAGGACTGTGCAGTCTTGGGGATCGCCTTTAAAAAAAATGAACTAGATAATTCTTATTTGTGTGTGACATACCTATACTTATAGAAAAAGTAGTCTCAGATGAAATGAAAACCTTTCTTTACGTCAGCATGCCTCTTCTCTGTGCCTCTTTGATCTCCAGTAATTGATAGAGAATAGGACTCCTGCGGCAGACCCTCTTCACCAAAGATAAACAATAAAGAGCAAGGCCTAAGAGTGGACAGGGGTGATGTCGGGTCTCTTATTTGGGTGCGTTTTCATTCATTCCTTTAATATTCCATTCCTGGTTCTGCTTCATAGGTTTGTCTATTGTGGAGCACTGAATGGGAGGGCGCAGGAGCGTCTCTGCTTCCGTTAATTAGAGCTTTTTTTGCGCTTCCGCTCCTCGAGGAGTCAAAGTTTAAGCAGCGGAGAGAAAAAAGAAAGAAAGAAGAAACCCTCTGTGTTGCTCCAACCTTAGTCCTCCATTGTGCCTTCAAAGGCATGAAAAGGTATAGTTTACCACCGGTTGGGGTGTAGGTGGCTGCATTGGAGTGGCTGAGACACACAGTAAAAAGGGAGATTTCTCACCCCAGAGAGCATTGTAATAAACTACAGGGATACTAGTTAATAATTATAAAAGCATTGATGGCATTTTACTAACTAGGCACAGTTTGAGTTTAGAGTATTTATTTTAGAGCAGTGTGAAGATCTGTAAATCCGAATATGAAGTTCATATGAAGTAACAGCGATGAGACATTCCAAGGACTATTATATGCATACTGATTGTGCAGGAGCCTTTACATGTTAAATGACAATTGTTTGTGCAGGCTTAAGGAAAAAGATATGTATATATGCTGGAGTCCTGGGGTCTGTAAAGACATGTGGCTTCGGGTGTCCCTTTATACCTTGAGAGTCCCTTTGCCTCATTAGTTAACACACTTTCTTAGTTTTGAACAATACCTTAGCTTGAGTTCTCCCAGCAGAAATTCCCCCGCTCAGTCGATATTTCCAGGGCCTGCAGCAGAGTTTCAGAGAGAGGGCCCTTTCCCCCCTGTCCTAACAGCTTTAATACTTGTAATTATCTCTTGCTGGGGGAGGCTGGAAATTGGATTAGGGTGGTGAGTCTCAGCTGAATGAATTACCTCCATCTCCCCACTTGGTGGGCCACACACTGATAAAGTGCGGAAAAACGGATTTGGATTCATCCTTAGCATTCATGGCTTCCTTGTGGAAAAATGAAATTTACCAACAGAAGGGGCCAGTGTGCCAGCAGTATCTGTCCACAGCATGTTTCATCTGCTCCTGCTCTACTGGAAATGCAATTACCTGCGTTATCGGGGCCTAAATGGTGACAGTTTGGCAAGGGAACAGTTCCACCTGCCAAAGGCATCATCCGACAGTGTGTTTGTGACATTCAGTATTCTTTCAGCTTGAAATTAGTCCTCCTTATTTCCACCTATCAGGAGTGAAACAATATGCATATATGTTTACAGGTCGGCTCATATTGTTGGAGACTGAACAATTAGATATCCGACCTAATTTTTTGTATTTCATTGTGTTTAAATGCCCAATTCTGTGTATGCCTCTTATCTCTAACTCACATGATCCTGACATTCTCGCACATATCTGTAAATGTTTAAAGAAGTAAAAACATAACAAAAACTCAGGTATCGTTAGATATTTTTGATGGCGACAACATTTTTGAAATGGCAACTATCTAAAGCTCAGAGTGGCAGAAGTTAAGAGCAACACACCAGAGAAAAGAAACAAGTGGAACAGCCAATAACGATGTTTTATTTCTTTACTGTAGCCTTCAGTTGAATGATTGCAGACACAGTATAGGTTGATACTAAATTATTTAACAACACCAATTCAGCTAATGTTCTACATGTGTTGTTTCTCTCGAAGGAGCAAAGCAAAGCTCCTTCAGACAGTCTATTAAATCAATATGTGGGACGGCTTGCCACTGTGGATAACTCACCTCCAATACAACTCACAGAAAGTGAAGTGAGTAGTTAAACTGACGGATTTTACACTTCAAACCATCAAAATTCAGCGTAGATTTCATGATCTGTCTTTCCAGATATATTTTGGGAGATGAATGGTTTGAAATTGGGATTTTATTACAAATCATCAAACACTTCCCTAAATGTTGTGTCTAAATGAAGCGAAAATTACCTCAGACTAAGCTGAACTAAAGAGATAATGCTCTGAGGAGAAGTTAGACTTTCACTTAATTTGGAGGGGAGCCAGCTTTATTTCCCCATTGTTCATTAAGTCGTGGTTTTAATTCGGTTTCATATTTAATTTCCCGCTGTGTCATTGTAAGGAATCAGATCTAACAGAGGACAAACTAGCCCTACATACCCAGCGCTCGCTATCAGACACCCCCCTCGTCTTTTCCACTTCCCATTCTTTTAACCCCCCACTGAGGACAATCCTTGAAGGTAGATAAAAAGAACAACAAAAGATAATTAAATCTAAAAAAGGAGGGAAAAAATCTCTGCTTTCTCACTCAAACAGTTGGGGATGGATTTCAGCACAGTAAGGGTTGGGCTAATTTATACAATAGCCTGATGGGAGTCCTTCAACATTTACACTCTGCCTGGGACATGGATGGGTAAAGAGAAATTATATTTGCCTCTAATTGTTATATGTTCCTATTTTCGCTGTCTTACCTTATCACACTCCCCAGCACAAATAAAACACACTTTATTTGCATTTGTCCGATTTGCAAGACCATCAAAAGCCAAATTCAAAATAATTCATGATACGGTTATCAATTTACAGCTGTGCCGTTATCAGAGGAGTAAAGATGGCTTTGACGTGCCTTGTTGTTCCAAGTCAAACCTGCATCCCATCGGTGACAAATCTAAAATTCTAATACAGTAATGCTTCACATAGACCTAGCTATTTAGGCGTGAATTTAATATTCATTGCTTTTGCAGCTTGGTTGGTTTTAAGGTGCTATCACCCTTATCCACCCTCCTCACAACCCCACCCACTCCCCAACATCGCTGCCACCTAGACTCCTATATCCACCAAACAGGGGCAAATGGCAGTCACTGGGACAGACGCGCTCACACACACATCCAGCCGTCTCTTTGTCCCTCCCTCCTTCACTCATTTCCCCCCATTCTCTTTCTCCGGCTGCCTCTCTCTGTCCCCCATCACTCTCCCTGTCCTTGTTTTTGATCTTCAAACGCTGGTAGGGATAATGACTACAAATCAGGGATGAAGGTGAGTGATCACAATGTGGCCCACCCATCCCAGCTGGCCTTTTTACTCCCCTCATATGATGCATCTTCCTGACTCTTTCTGAGAACCCGCTGAACTGCACCGAGAAGCTTTCATATGGAGTTCACATGGGGCTGAATACAGTTGCACGGACTCAGTGTTTTGGACTTGCGAAGTGGTTTTATTCTTCATCGGCAAAATTGGAAACAATAATCCAATGTCAAATATTTATGTTAAAAAATATCTATTTTCATGTCGTTTGTTTGAATATATGAGAACATTATATTATTATTTAACAAACTGGGTCACAGTTTTGGCCATTGTTTTATTGTTACTTAACCTTTTTGGTGAACGCTGCAGCAACACTTCACTTTTACAAAAAAGTTGTACGAGAGAACCACACAAGCAAACAAAAAGGGGTTTTCAACAAGTCCTCAATTCAATTAAACTATCAACATAACTTGTTTCAAAGTGAAAAAGTAGATGTGAACATTATTGCAGAGCTAATTCAGTGTTTGACTTTCACCTAATGTTGTGACAGTAGTTATGTATGTGTTTAAACTGCAATGGACAATTGAAAACACACAACTCTACGTCATTTTCCATACACCACTGTTTTTATGCAAATTCCTATTTCTATTTTCAAACGCATTTTTTATTTGAAAGTTTTTAAAAATCGAAATGCCGAAATGTAAAAAAAACCTCTTGAAATATCGACCACAAAATGTTTGCACTTTCAAGAAAGCAAAATGTGACAAAGTGCAATGAACAGACTAAGCAAATCAATCATGACGTACAAGAAGCATGTCACTTAAATGTCCACTGAAGCTTCAGCTCCACTGGAGAGACGAGTGTTTAACGGGTCTGAGACCGAGACCGAGACCGTGACAGACACCTCCACTGTCTCGTGTTGCGGATCCGTCTTCATGTTGCGGTCTATACTCCCACCTTCCCAGTTCAGTTTTCTTCTCTTGATTTTCCATAAATGTGGTCAGAAATGTGGTTACAATTTGGATGGAAACCTGTAATATATTGTTATAGCAGATGGGAAGGATAGTGAAGTTTTGTAAATTTAGGCCCAGATGCTAATCAAAAACCAGAAGGTAACTTCCAGTGCTGTAAAGCTGCATTATATCTAATGTCCAGCAGGGTGCAACTGCTGATTGTATGGATGTCTATTGGAGAATGTATGCTTCAAGGTGTGTCTACCTTGTGATTGACTGGTTACTACCAAGGCGCTGGCGGTCTGGGAGTTTTCTGTGTTCTAACCCTTTCCCAGTATATTTTAAGTTCATGAACGTTGACTGTAATGTTTTTGTCGCCTACAAATGCAACACGTCTTAATTAGCATTCTGTTGTACTTAGCTACACCCTCTTGTCTCAATTATGTCAAGATGGCGAGCGCCAAAAAACCCAGATGTCAGCCACAATGCCAAACTAGAGACGGCAGTCCACAACCAATGGGTTACATCCACATCATACATACAGTTTATGGTTAGGAAATCGTTTAAGCAAGGACCACTGGGCGACTTGCAACACAAGAAAGATTTGACTACCATTCTTCAAACAAGAACACAATGAAAACATGTCGTCTGCCACCATATTTGAATGATAAACTTGATTGATACTGCACATCCAACCATTGGAGTTTCACTCAACTTCAACATCTCCTTTCTGTTTGGATGTCAAATTAAAAAGAGTCATCGTACCAGGAGTCCTATCCTTTCACATCATAAGTTTCTAATGGGCAGTATAGATGATTCATGCCAATCAAACATCTGTTCTGCATTCCCCTCGTCAAGAGGAGCACCTGTTGACCTCTACCTGACCTCTATCCGCCGATAAGCAATGCGGCGGGAGAGAGGGACTACGGCTTCCTGTTTCAGACAGGAGGATAAAAAAGACCAGGAAGAGGTAGTTTTATGACCACTGTTTACCTTGGTGGAGGCCAGCCTCTTTTCCTCTTTTTTTTCCCTTAATGTGCCCGGCAAAAAAATGTTTCACTAGGGAGCAGGAGGTGAAATTTTTCTCATCCAAATGGATGGCAATTTCCCACCATTTAGCACCTGAAGGTAATTAGCTTGAAGAGATTGCGGAGTGAGAAACACGTTCATGGAACATTAACTCTCGTACATTCTCCAGTTGCAGGGAATTAATAGGAAAGATTAAAGTTTAAAGAGAGCAAATGCCATTACCACACAAACCACCTCTCTGTGGCACCATCTTGGGCTAACTTTTCCCCCTCTTTATAATAAGTCCGTATTTCACGATGGCATCGCGGTCTGGACTACAATAGCAGGTAATAAGTGGTGCAGATGACACAGTTCTGCAGGTTTGCCATGCGGTTGTATATGAGACAATGAAGAGCATCAGTAACCTGCAGTTTCATTTTTTTCCATATTAGCCAACGTAATATGCTAAAAAACAACTCTAAGTCCTTTCTCTCAACAGCATGTTAAGCAAATATAAATGCAAAACTCAATTTAATTAAGATCTTAATCATAAGTTATTACCTCAAATGACACATCTGGTTAATTGAACAGGTTTTCTCTAAAAGCAAAATAAAAAACAAGCTTTTTTACATGTATGTAAAGTATACCATGTGAATGAACACTAATGTTTATTCTACTTGGAAATAGCAAAGTTGGCGACAGTGAACTGTGTATTTAAAAGATGATCAAAACCACACGATGAATCATACTTTCAAATTTAAGCGCTGAAAGAAATGAAATTGAGACATGGTGAAATTTATTGCCCAGAAAATCCCATTCTACTTTCTGATTCCAAAAGTCCAGTCCTCCTAGCTCTCGAAAATCTATTTTCCACATTTTAATACCCCACATAACAGTCCTCATAATTCATCCGAGTGTGTTAAGCACAGTTTTATTAGATCTGAAACAAATTTTGGTGGGGGATCCTATAGGCCATTAACCATGGAGTAATTTTATCCTTGTTTCCTTAATGATGCCATAATGGCGAGTGAATTTCTTAACTAAAGACTAAAGAACATTTTGAAGGTCAGCTTCATCTGCAGACTCCTTCATGCGCTTCTCTGAGAGATTGGAAAAGTCGGAGATCTTAGAAGAGTCATTAATAACGCTGAGGCTGAAGGCCTATTTGCGTTCTCGCTTTCTACCTTTTAATGTTACACATTCTTACTGCTCGTTCTCTTCCTTTCCTTGATTCCCTCTGTTTTGCAGTTTCTCTCATGCAGAAAGAATGGAGTGCTGAATGAGAGGGTAAAAATGGCAGCGCAGTGACATACAGATCCCAGATGTGGTGCCTCAATAATTTAAATTGTATGCCTTTGTTATCACTTTAATCATTTTCTTTATTCGTTTGAACAGTTGATAGGCCAAAATGCCATGGGAACAATTTTTATTTGGTGTGTGGTGCAAAGTCTAATTAGAATTAGAATTTTGCTGAGCCTTGAAATGGTTGGTACTTTATCCTGATCGCCTTAGATATTGTTCGAAGTCAGTCATTTGTCATAGCAGAGCATGCTGGGAAGGCTGCTGCTAATCAAGGCTCCATCTCCTCCACTCTTTTTCTGCTGCCATTGCACCTCTGTCCAAATAAATGCTGTTGGGCAAGGATGAATGCAGTCTTGGCTTTGACACTGAGTCTTATTGGAGCCCCGTAATGCAGCTTTCATGTCAAACCAGACTTCAACTTTCAAAGAAAGAGTCAACTTTGAATTTCTTTAATAACGGCTCTCACTTTGCTAAGTATTTTTATTAATTGTTCTGCTGACTACAACTGTAAATGATGGCGAGGAGAGGATTTTAGTGCAGCGAGGTGACAGGTGATGTGCAGCGGTAAGAACTTTAGTTTGGAACCTTTTTGGGAGACATTTCCCTTAATGATCCTTGTTTATGTGATTGCAAGCGGCGACAGCTCGTGTGTGCTAATTGAAACAAATCACGTGATGATGACAAGTCTCTGCAAGGTCACTGATCCTTCCGGTGGGTCCCCCTGTAAAATGACACACCTCTAAGCATGGCCGCTCCACCCCCTGAAGATTAGCCACATAAATAAATTAGACCCAGGGACAAAGGAGATTCGCTCGCTTGTGAAACCTCAGCGCCAGTGGCGGGGGCCACAGGGAGTGGCGTTTTTTGTCATTGTCTGTCAGGGGCTGAGGAGTATTTCCCCATAACAGCACAGGCATTTTATCTCCCCCCACCCCTGTGAGCAAAGGGTCTTTAAGGAAACTGAAGCTGACAACCGTTAACATTTAGAAATGTACCAATAAATGTCTTTTATGCAGACGTATCCCGATGCCCTGGTGGCGCACCCTGTTAAGGCCAGAGCCGCTCCTCAGGAGTGTCAGGTTGGGTGAAGCCGTCACAGCAGTTCAACCTAAATAAGAACCTCTCGAGACCCAAAGCATCCATCAGTCCTTTGGTGAAGCCACACTGCTGCCTCGTGTTACATTTATTTACACACTTTATTATTCATACACGCTAGCTACACCATTCGCCATATGATCAACTTGTTCATTGTTTTCAGTATCTCATAAGATGAAACAGAGAAATGTAAACTACTTACTTGATCCGATTACTTGACATCTGATTTGCTGCATATAACTACAAAAGTAACAATTATTATTATGTCATGCAAGGGACATATCATACACAACTAGTGCAGTAAAAGATAAGCTCAAGTGCTGGTTAAGAAGATCCAAACAAATTATTTAAGACTATGCACACATACATTAATAGACATCCAATGCCAACCCCAAAAGGTCTGCTTTGTTCAGATCAGCACTACATGAGGAATTGCCCGGAAGCCACAGCCTCCCTTGGGCTCCTTTCTTTCAAATGTTCAGAAATTACCTTTGGTGGAAAAAGACCTAACGTGGCAAGATGTGCCTTTAATAGCCAGAGACGTTTTCTTTTTCAGCAACAAGTTTAATTGGAAAGAAGTAGAATTCACTTTGAACCGGCAGAAAAAAATAAATCGGTGTGACAAGATGATCGATTACCTGTAACTCTACCTGACACAGAAATTAGGGTTTTTTAATGATGGGCTGCCTCTTCTTGGACATGAAATTCAAATGCTCTCCAAAAGTCTACCTTCAGCCATCACTTGTCTCTTGCGCTTGTACGCTCCAAACGCAGGCACTTTGTCTTTGTCACCAGAGAAAGGACATTGTTATTACCGACATGCCTTTGTATTAACCAATTTCATTCCTCTTCTAGGAACATCTCATTGGCTTTACCTATGCGAGTGGCTCACATTTATTCCATACACATGTATAGGATTGCGTTTTTATACATTTTGCAGACACTTGTTTTATTGTTTATTCCTTGGCTGGTTATCCTAAAATATTCTGAAATGGATCGGAAAGGGATCTTCTAAAGTAAATGAAACTGGAACCAGATAAACAACTAACTACAGTGCAATGCTGACTAATCAGTGATCATGTTCAACCTACCCTTCCTATGTATTTAATATATTTTGATACTAAAATAACCATCCATGAAGGGGCACTCATTTACAGTTCATAAAATCCACATATTTCTCATTCATGGCCATAAGATCTGCTTAATGTGACACTTTTCTTGATCAAATTATAAGATTAGGTGTGTCAGAGGAGTTATGAAGCTAACAGTCGCGGCAGGCGGAAGGATGGTGGGACGAGGGGGGTGTGGGGGTGTGTGAGAGGGGGGGGGGGGGTGTTGCAACTCGGGCGCCTGTGAGAGTAGTGATGCAGCTCCCAGCCGGCTGTCCACATGGCTGGAGGTATTGATCCAGTTATCATTGCTCGATCATCACTATATAGACTCGGCGGCACAGAGCGCCGGGACACCGACTGACTGAGCTGACTCAGTGACTGCCTGCCTGAGGAGAACGCCAACATGCTGCGCTCCGGTCAGGACAAACAAGAGCAGCATTCAGGCCGCCACCGGTCCCAGCTTTTCCACTATTTGTTTTTGTCATTTTTTTGGTCGATATCCTAAAACCCTAAATTATGAATTGGCATTGGTATAGTTGCAGGCTTTGTTGTAGAACCGCCCCAAATTTGGAAAAGCACCTCTAAAATCTTTTTTGTTTGTTGTTCATTTGTTTTTCCAACTCAATATTAAAATTGAGTATGGCATTCCCTAAATGCGTTGTAATAATTATTTTAGCATTCTCCAAATGTGTTTGGACTGTCTACATTTCTTAGAGTCCATTGATTTGTAAAAATGGCTCCAAGTCTTCAAATTGAGCATTGCATCTCAAAGATTTAGTTTTTGTCGTCATACTGTAATTCCCGGAAAATGCGTTATAGTAACCCTAAATATGAGTTGGGTGCGGTCCACATGTCACACTGCAAAATCAAGTGTTGTGTCTTTAAATATTTAAATGACAGTAAAAAAATACACAAAGAAACCCAACGAAAGTTCCAATTGTCATTCGTTGGCGGCTGAGGGATCCTAAGCATCTGCCCACGGCTCGGGCCAGCTCAGGAAAATAAACTTTATATTCCAGCTGTCTACTCGACTAACTCGCCACTCAGGTGAAAGAAAGTGTTTTACAACATATGAGATAGTTTACGGTAGGAGGAGGTAGGAATGCATCCTCAAATTCATCCAATCTTTATTTTTACTGTCTTCAAGCTTCTAAACTACAACATTAGCAAGCTCTCAAACATGCAACGGTCACATTGCCAAACCCTCTCAGAGTAAAGATGGAACATGCAATAAGAGAAGCAAATTGCCCAGGACATGCAAGGTATGGCTCCCCTAGAGCAAGGGCAATAAAGCTCACCTCACCTCACTGAGTTATATGCTAAAGCCCAGATATTTCATTTGCTTGATCACTTTGCCTCATCATAATCACTTTTATACAGATTTATTGCAGCGTGGGTCACAGTGCAGTGGAGGTGCCGCATTCTCCAGCTGTTTATGCCTCTTAAGAGCTTTCTGCTCACCCGGTTCACATGGTCTTTGTCTTATTTAGAAAGAAGAAAATGTGAAATATGACAGGTGATAGTGCCCTCATTTGTTCTGTAGAGTGCCTCACGCACACCTCCCCGCATGTCGGTGCCAGTCTCGCTCTACCAGCAACTCCTATTTCTCCCCCCACCAGTAAGAGCCCACCCTCACTTACACCCCCCCCCCCCACCCCCACTGCTCCCCGACTCTTCCAAGTGTTGTGTGTTGTCCCTGGCCTCCACAGTGAGGAGGAGGTGGGCACGGGGCCGTGGAGCAAACAGCCGCCACCACCAGCATCGCCTCTGAAGGATAATGCTGTTTATTGCATTTGTCAGGCGAGCGCTGCAATGCTTTGTAAGTCTATTGCCCACTTACTGCCATGTACTTTAAGCCGGTACTGATGTGCCTATTTTGTGTGGTTCTGCTTGTGTTCCTTGGCAAATTGACTCGTGACTGAAGGTCGGAAACGGTCCTCAAAGAATTATAACGTGTTACATTCCCCTGATCTGTTTCAGCCTCCGTCTCCGTTTCACCCTTTTTCTTTATTTCATCCCAACACATGTTTCCCTCTCTCCATTCACACAGCACTTTCTCCCTCTTTTCATTTGAATAGCTACAGACTAGGACTGATGATTAAAAATAAGTAATTCCATTAACAACAAAAAAAGTAAGGCACAGCAGGCCCGAGTATATGAGCCCTAGTGTATCATTATTGATGATATCATTATTATGTATAGGATCCCTCAGTGAATAATAACTCATTATCTTTCATTTTTCCTGTTTTTGTCACTGGATGTTGGAAAGGTTAGGCAATTTATTTTAATGTTAAAACTGTCAGGCACTTACACAGCCATGTCGTGGTTCCCAATACATTCGGCACTTGGGGCCATGATTGGTTTTAAACTAGGCTACATCTTTGAACAAGCTATTCCCACAAATCTCAATGCAATTCATTTTACTTGAGTTTTTATTGAATTGACTTCATGTCACACTGAGACAAAGTATTCCAGCCCTAATGGTTAAGCTTACTTTAAATAATTCCACCCATGCTAAATACAACAAGAACACCATGTTCCTGAAGTCTTCGTATTTAATTCTGCAGTTACAAAAAACAAAACAAGGCAGCTTGATAGTGATACACGTATACTCCCACCCATAGACAAAGGAAGAGGAGGAGAAAAAAAATGCTCTCACCGCTTCAGTGCATTTAAATTTATACAAACTCTCTCCTTGACAGTGATGAATGCTTCACTGTATTCTACAATATGTTTAATGCATAGGTCTGTTAAGTTAAGTTTTCTATTCAAGTGCTGTGCAGTGAAGTCACCTCTGTAGTGTACAATATTACACGTGCCACAACAAGCATACATCTGTCAATATCTGCACGGTTGTTTTCATCAAGCAGATTATGATTTTTTATGTTCTCAACATTCACTAAATGACAGATTATAGAGCTGATGGAGGATTCACATGATACACAGTTACATGATGCAGTTGGTTTAAGACTATGAATACAGGATTACATTGTCATATATTTTATTTGGATTTCAATATTTACTTGTATAAAAATGCCTATTTAGTACAAAGCCATTCCTGTAAACTGTGACCTGGATTGCAGGCTACACAATCTGCAAAAATCTGTTCATTAATTGATTGATCACCAGAAAAATAATCACCAGCACCTTTGATAATCGACATGTCATCTTTTAGGCAAACAATAAAACTTGTTTGTTTTGATCTCACACTGTAGTATCACTACATCTAAGTGAAAGGATAAACAATACTATGTACAACTTTCTTTTTTATTAAATTATGCTTTTTAAAAGCCTACTGCTTTCTTGCGATTAGGCCGACTGTCCCAACAAGACATTGCTCAGTTTTACTTTTTTATCAAAGCGTTGAGGTGGCGTAATGTGACCCTCCTATATCTACAACGCAACCCTCATTCACATATATATATATATATATACACACACATATATATATATACACATATAAATGTATATATATATATACACATATAAATGAATATACACGCATATATAAATACATACACACACACACACACATACATACATATACACAGAGAGAGAGATCCCTGTCAGCTTACAACTAGAGGCCCTATGAGGTTTACATGAGTGATGATGCAATTTATTAACTTAAAAGAATGAATTGTGCAACATTTTGAAGGATCATCTGCATCGCAGCCGCAGCAAAACTGAAATGTGGTTGTTGTTACTCATTGTTGGTGTGTTTGCTCAGGTACCATGCACGCACCATCAGCAATGAGTGTTTGTATAGAGGAGAGAGAGACAGAGAGAGAGTGAGAGAGAGAGAGAGAGCGAGAGTTATCTGTTCACACAATACATCGTCACTCAGGCAAAGCTTCTAGATTCAGGGAAATGGATTCCATGTCAGGATATCACACCTACCAAACCTTTAGAGTGGCACCTTGTATCCAGGCCTGACTTGACGTTGACACAAATACTCTGTGGCCCAAATGAAATCACCTCCACGGACACGGTTTTACAGACGACCTGTGACAACCAAAGAGCATCAGAGGGGTCAATTAATTAAATCCTGCGTCATAAAATCAGCTGGATGAGAGAATCATGAGCAACGCGTCCCAGTTAACAACCAAGCTTTATGACCTTGATACTGATCCAATATAACTTCACATTGGTCGTCTAAATACAATTAAATATGGATGCGCGATTAAATAAAACCTTTAAAAGTGTTTTGGATGTGTTGTGAAAGGAGGTGGAAGTTTGTGTGAACGCAAACTTGAAGGTGACAGCAATAAGTATTTTTTATAAGATTACACAGATGCACTTTATTGCATTTTGAAATGAGTGCAGGCTTTTATAAATGCAAGAGGTGTGTGTGCAGCGACCTCTTGATGAGCGGAAGGAGCGGTAACAGTAACGAACGAATCCTGACTTGTATTTCTCCGCAGCATCTTATCTTCGGCTGAGTGTAGAAATTTGAAACAGCACTGCTTTAAATTGCACCCCAGGTAACAGCCTTTAAATGGTTACCCATTGAGATACAGTAGAGCTCTTGTGGTACAATGCAATTCAAACACAGTGATCGGAGTGCAAAGGTAGGATGTACTGCTGCTCTCTGCCCATGAGTTGGCTTGGTTTAATGCAGGTGACTGGGAGAAGTAATTATTGTAGAATCTTTATTTAATGATTGTGTTGGTGGACAACAGCACACACCCATGCTCAATAAAAGAGGAATCTTGTATATTAACCTCTCTAAATAAAGTAGTGGATTTATTTATCTCCAGGTCTCCCAGGGTAAAATATGTTCTTAAAGAGGAGCAACAACTTTCTGATGAACACTGCAGACCTAACCCGTTCGCATTCCCAACTTATAAAATAACACTGTTCGGTTCGTGCGAAACCCAAACAGTGTGAGAGGCACCGGGCTGTCGACTAACGCCAATGTCGACCGGTCAGAGTAACTGATGAGGCATGAAGAGAAAGAAGGTCCACGGACCAAGTCAACGTTTTTCATTTGTTATGTATTTTCCTTACTCTATCGCCATTTAGAGAACAAAACAAGTAAACCTACATTGCAAGTTAGATTTTAAAAAGAGAGTATATACACAACCATTCTATCCTCACTTAAAATCCCACAACATCTTCAAACTTACATCCTTATAGCACTAACTGTATGAAGGTATATGTCTCATTCCACCTTAAGCAGTTAATCCAGAGCCGATTCCTCTTTACACATCTCAAACAGATCTTCCCAACAACAAAAATACACTTGCTTTTGAAATACTTCTGGACTGTGGCAAATAAAAAAATATATATATACACTACCGTTCAAAAGTTTGGGGTCATCGAGACAATTTTGTGTCTTCCATGAAAACTCACTTTTATTTATCAAATGAATTGAAAATTGAATAGAAAATATAGTCAAGACATTGACAAGGTTAGAAATAATGATTAATATTTGAAGTATTAATTTTGTTCTTCAAACTTCAAGCTCAAAGGAAGGCCAGTTGTATAGCTTATATCACCAGCATAACTGTTTTCAGCTGTGCTAGCATAATTGCACAAGGGTTTTCTAATCAGACATTAGTCTTCTAAGGCGATTAGCAAACACAATGTACCATTAGAACACTGGAGTGATCGTTGATGGAAATGGGCCTCTATACACCTCTGGAGATATTTAATTAGAAACCAGACGTTTCCACCTAGAATAGTCATTTACCACATTAACAATGTATAGTGTGTATTTTTGATTAATGTTATCTTTATTGAAAAAACAGTGCTTTTCTTTGAAAAATAAAGACATTTCTAAGTGACCCCAAACTTTTGAATGGTAGTGTACATTTGAAGTGAACGCATTTATTTGGAAAAGACATAAGGAGCGGACACGTAACACACACTTCATAAACTGACACTAGAGAAGAGCTTCAAGCGGTGGTATTTGATGAGTTGAAAATGGAAAATGTGTCGACAGATCCCCTTTGAGTCCGTTTGTAGCTACAATATAACTAACTTCACACATATCGGCTGGTGCATTGGGATACATACATCAACAAATCTTTGTTATGTTTCCATGTGTACTCCTGTATGTGACACTGACAATGATGCCCACGACACACAGCAAGCCAGCTTTATGTTCCTTCTTTGGTTTTATGAGCCATACACCGAGGCAGGGTGATGAAAGGGCTGCTGAACCCTTCAGACGAGAGTAAAGAGTGCAATAGGTAAACAAAGCTGCTCATAGGCACACTGATTTATAGAGCTCCCTCCCTGCCTAAGAGCACAAGTCTTGCTCCCTTCTGAATTGGTTGCGCCGCTTTAGTGACAGTCTGAGCTCTGATGCACTTTACCCCTCACCAGTTTTTATGGCAACTTTGCAACTTCTCACTCACAGCAAAATATGCCCCCAAAATTGTAACCACACACACACACACACACACACACACACACAGACAGACACAGACCGTCAGCCCTCCCCAACAGGAAAATCACTTCTGTTGTCAGAGATCAAGCATATCCTCAGACTCTTGATATGCCATCTGTATCTTCCCCCCTTCTTGAGATTAAGTAAGGTGGGGTAACCAAGCCGCAAAAGGTTTTTAACATCTGTGCTGGGCTGCTGTAAGTGATACTGAGGAGTTATAATTAAAGGTTCCGACTGAGGGAACAGTGTTTAATGTGGAGCACCCCTCTGCTATCCATCTGAAGTAATGGGGTGCAATGCAAGCACCCGACTGCCACTCCCCAGGCCCCGTTTCACTCTCTCATCTTTACCCCACCTCTGATGGATGGGGAGGACCGGGGGCCAACTCTACAACGACTTCGACTGATAGCGCACCGCAGATCTCGCCCCTCTCTCTCTCTCGCTTTTGGCTTTCCTCTCATTTAACTGGCATTGTGCGGCGCGGACTGTGATGTGAACGACTGATTCCAGATCGCGCTGTGACTTAATTGAGAGCACGAGAATGTGATGAGGACGATCTGAAGATTTGCCAACGACAAATATCGCGGGAGCCGTCTCTCAGCAGCTTGACCTTTTCCCGACGGTAGTGAAAGAAAAATAAACGGCATGAAGCCGGATAAATCAAGCGGAGATCATTTTGCGCGAACATAAAGACGTGCTCTTGGGTTTGATGGAGCCTGGAGATGAAATCTGTGATAAACATGAGCTCCTTATATGAACATAATGCACTCCACTGATGCACATACTAACCTGCATGCTATTGTAATAGGCCGATGTGTGATTACAATGAAGCATTTCCTATAGCTTTCAGGATTTGTTTAAAGTATTCTTAGAATTAACCGTATTAAAGACATTTTACACCCGTAATACCCCTTTCATCTGTTTCTGTTCTTATGTCTTCCAGTGGGAACAGGGTGAGTTATTTCAATCGCTTCAACCACTGTCCCTCATTTTTCATGTCTGTGCCAGAAAATCAGTTGTGACAGGTAAATTCTGACAGTACAGAAAATCTACCCTCAGTCATTAGCGTTAATATTATGTTTCTTTGGCAATCCCTCATCATTTTTGGGCCTCATTGACTATTTTTCTTTATAAGATATTAAGTATTCAAACCTCATTTACATCCTTAGTTTTCAATTTGCTGCCGCAGTAGTTTAATTTATTCCATATAATTTCTTTTTCTGAGAGGGACATTAATCATTGCCTGTTCCTTTTAGTGCCTCTGGGATTATTTTTTTTAAATCAATGAAATAAAGGCTCTTCCTTTGCTGAATATGATACAACATTTTGCCAAGGGATATCAGTGTCCTAGCCAGCATGCTTCCTCCTTCTTGTTTTATTCATTTTATATTCCAGGCTTGTTTATTTATCTTTCGGCCTAATGCATGTGCTTGTCATACACGCTTACACAGAGGAAGAGGTCGTCCATTCAGCAAAA
Source organism: Pseudoliparis swirei (assembly GCF_029220125.1). Taxonomy (NCBI): domain Eukaryota; kingdom Metazoa; phylum Chordata; class Actinopteri; order Perciformes; family Liparidae; genus Pseudoliparis; species Pseudoliparis swirei. Next base: position 6,050,570 of record NC_079400.1, on the reverse strand, counting down.
TAAAAAAAGGGGTGAAAGTGCAGCCAGTCGTTTTATCATTCACAGCGAGTGGCCTTCCCCTTGATCATCTTCATAAGGTGCCACGTGATTTTTTTCTTTTTTCTTTTTCATTTTTAATAGCTGATGTGGGATAGTCAAGTGTGAAGAAGGGGGAGGTTGTTATAGAAATTTAACTATCCTTTACAAATTGATTCACACTTCACCAGCGCACAAGGTCCAGTAGGTAAATTACCAGGAGGACACAATCTTAATTCTCTGCCTGCGTGGCATTACTGCTCTGACCAGAGATGATCACGGCATTAGTGGGTTTAGATAGTTGTAGGATGATAAAAGTCCCACGGATCCTCTGAAAATGTGTCAGACTCCATCTTTGGAATGGAAACTGAATGTATGTTTAAAAAATTGTACACTTTGACATCTTGTCTTCATGGTTGAATCAGTGTTATAACGTTGTCTTTTATTTACTCTTGAATGTGACTGTTGGGACATTTTACTGTCACTCCCAAAAACTTGTGATAGGCCATAAAAAAAAAAGTTTCATATTAATGGTAGGGTCTAACTCTAAATGGTTGCCCCCCTCAAAGCCAAACTGGTCATTACTATGGGGCGTTAATCTATATTAAATCATTATAGAAATGGTCGTCCAAAAGAGTTCAAGTCAGCGTTTTCCAAACATTCCCTCCTAATGACATCATTCTTCTGCTGTCATTAAGGATATTAAAAATTCATTAAGAAGAAAAGTACTGCTGAGTGGTAACAAATCAGTGAGCATTCCCCCTTCAAGACTAAAGACTAAAGACTGTGGCAAAGTTTGAGGTGGGTTTTTAAATGACATGGGGCTGTTTTTATGCCATTGAGGGTTGTCAAACGGACCATAATTGCACTGGTTAAAGCAGAAAAAACAATTCACATGCTACTTAAAATGAACAAATGTGCCTGAATGTTATACTGTATATCACAAAATAAAATATAAAAGTGACGAACAATGATGATAAATATTAATGTCTTTACAAATAACAATGTGCAATTGAAAGTATCTAAAACATCTTTGCATCATACTTAAAGAAATACTTCACCAGCAAAATGCCCATTTCTACATCAATTACTCACCGCACTTTGCTACAGGAAAAAAACTGTTTTTCCGTTCACCCACATGATCTTGATGATGTCTGAAATGAAGAAATAGGGAGGATGTTTAATGTTCAACGTTATACAACAGCAATCAAAACACACGTGTATTAACTCTCACAATCCAAGTCTCATTTATAGTTGAATGCTCGCTCACAAATTTGAACTTTTGGCTCACCAGACATAAGAATTTTTTTTAAATGCAAGATTTTCATGAAATTGCATGATTTGGAAGTAGTTAATCTATGACGTTTTATACATTTTGTTTTTTTTCGTTCAGGAATGCAAGAAAAACAAAGTTTTCTTCACAAATTTAAAGAAACAAAGGGTCACCGATATACAAAAGGTCATGTTGTGGGTATATTATTTCTTTATTTTGCCATGTATTTCTGAAACCTGAAAATATAAAGCAAAGTCCTCAGAGGTCCGAAAAACTATTTATGAATACAAATAATAAAGAAAACACGACTGCTTCACAGTGCATGAAGCACATCCCACTGCTTACTCTTAAATGTCATGACATGATATCCAATTGTTCTACTTTTTTCAGAAAACAATAATAGACCTTGATATTACGCTGGGGGAGCTACAGCAGAAAAAGGCCAGTTCACATTCGTCTCTGCTTTGCAGTGTTTTATAAGCTAATACCTGCCCATAATGTGTTTGTACTTTACATCTCACAGTACTTAACATTTGCACTCCATTTTGTCGGTCAGGGCCCAGTGAGTATGTACAACAATTTCATTTATGCTATAGGGTTCTCTCAGCATTTTAATGGTTTCAACTGAATACACATCTCGTTGGATATATACTGTATATACAGTACGCTGCATTTTATCGATGTAAGCCTATGTTCAGTGCCACCACGGCCCATTGCTCTATCAAGTTTGCTATCAAGATGCTGAAGCCCCGGCGCGTCTAGTAGCCTGTCCAATTCATCTGTTATAAGTGAAGTCTTCGACCCCCTCAGTCTCTCAGCCAAAACCAAACACATTACCCCGACCAGAGTCTGCAGTTCGAAGTCCCTCCACAGAGTCTCATGTGCAAAATGCAGCCGCTCTGCAGCAAGTTGTTGGTACATTTTAAACCCAATGTATAGTGTTAGTAAGATCTGCCTTTTACTTAGCAAGCACATGTCCTGTGTGTAAACAACTTGTCAGTGTTAAGTTGTAGACTGCTTTACTGTAGAGCCATACACATGTGACAGTGTGGGGGAATAAAAGCTCACATTCAAAGCATTTTGAAAAATGTGTTCTGTACAGAGGCAACCTCAGTCTGATTGTATCAAAGCGATATTCTACGAGATTTCATTTTTCTTTTCATTAACTCGCCAAAGGGCAATGAGTACGATGATTCTGTTGTTTTCATAATTAATTGATTGAATATTTTGTCTATAAAATGTCAGCGAATAGAGGAAAATGTATGGAATATGTCCCAGGTGATATCTTAAAATGTCTTATTTTGTCCAACCAATTGTTTAAAGAAAAATCAGTAAAGACTTACAAATATCTAGAAGCAATACATTTTCTTTTTGCAAAAATAAATTTTTTTTTATGAATGTAAAAATCTTTATTATAATCGTTTCCGCAATTAGCTCAATTTCCAACTCCGAGCAAACTTGATGGCATTGTGCCCATAGGTGGCGCTACAGCATGACTTCACATATTTTCTTGTCCAAAGCTGGTAGGATCTGTTGCAACACTCTTGTCATAGCCTGGAATGGTTTAACTACGAATACCTAATAAACCAAGTGTATATCTTCTATAATTAAATAGCTATTGTTGAGGTGCTTATACTGTCACTAGCTTATCTGGGTGCTCAGCAGTCATTGCTGTCCGGTACCAGGACGTCTATTTCTGTATTCTTGTTATGTCAAGTTGTATTCTCTATAAGTGGTGGTCTTTTATTTGCCTGCCAAGATGGGTATTAATCCCAAGCAAACTACTGGAAACATAAAACAAATCACATCCAGGGTTAATCCTGCTCACCAGCTGTACTCAACAACTATAAAAACAAACACAATTGGGGGAGCCAAACCTTGAATCAGTTTTTTGGGTTTCATCTGTCTGCGTGGCAAAAAAAGAGAAACAGAAAGTAGAGAGGAGTGATATTATTCTACCCATTACCCCCACCCCCTTTAATAAACGGATCAACATTAGTTTAGGCCATGTACAATGGAAGAGGGAGTGGTAATGACAGAATGTGATGGCAGAGGCCTGCCTTGCTCGGGAGGACACACATGGACAGTGGAGAAGGAGGTGGCTGGGCTGCGCAGTAATAACGCTGATGAGATCTTAGCAGGGTGATCTGATTTCAATGTGAATTAGAGTTAAAGAGAGCTCCCTGCTGGGCTCATACTTAGGACAATCTCCCTCACTACCAGACATTCATTGTTAATATGACATTCCCCGGGATCCCGGCTAATAACAGCCTCAGAGGGTGGGGTCTTTTATGACTGCAAGAAGAAGAAAAAACATAGCCATTCTGCCTTTTGCTTAATGTTTATCTCTCGGGAATTTGCACAGTGGCGTGGCACACAGCGATACAATTTCTTTTAATTCTCTTTCTGGTCTGTTTACACTCACAGGAAGAGCTAAGAAATCAGGAGGGTGGGCGGGGGGCTCTTCACCAGACACAGTCAGCCACATCTACCCAACAGCAGCTAACGCTTCGAGGCCATTATATTCTGATTGGAAATATAATAAACAAATCATCGATCTTAATGCGAGTCCACACCAAACATCAGGGGATCGAGAGCCACTTGTGTTTCAAATCTGACTCAACGACACATACGGTGGGCAGACAATGACCGGCCCACTGGAGTCTCTGTTGTGATCGTGTGGCATCCTCCATATCCTGGCAAGTTCTAATTAAGGCCTCTGGGTAACTCAAGGGATTCTCTCATTTCTTTCTCTTCACAATTTCGGTAAATATATTATTGAATCACATTATCTGTTTTTGCTTCGGTCCCATTACTCACAGCGAACAAATCTGTAATGATAGTCTATCATCAACGTGGTGGGTCGTGTTGCACCATTGATTATAATCCTCCAAACAGCTTTTATGTTTATGAGAAATCACCCTAAGAGCAGTCTGCATCGTATTTCCCCTATCTGCTTCATGCAATTACATATTTTGGTGCGATTTCAGATACAAATGTACTATTGATCAAGGTGTGCAGAGGCAGACCTGCATGGCGGTCTCCTTAGCTTTCTGTTGTCTGCAGAGGGACAAACAATACGGCAGAGTTGAAAAATCAATCAGATTTGACAGGTCCATTACACACCAACATCAAACTGCTTTTGGTGGTCTGAACCCTTTTTGTCCACTACGTCCCACTTGAAGTATTACAAGCAACTTGAAATATTGCCGAGGAACAATGTGTCAGAGGCAAACAGAGCAGTTTGAATTTGTGATCCCTAGTTTGTTTGTGTTGGACATCGATTTAACAAGAAATAATAACAACTGAGATGGATTAAAAAAAGTAGGAGCAACTTTTCAGAATGATTTATTCAGTGAGTTATAATGAGTGGTATGAAGAGCCCTTCATCACGTATTCAAAAAGTAAAGCGCTGAATTTGAATTTACAATGAGGAATACCCAAGACGTTCATTATGAGAGGCTGTGTGTTATCGTTGCACAAGGGTGAGGGAGAGAGAGAGAGAGCCACTAAATCAGCTCCCACAGGACCACTGCTTCACCAGGTCGCACTCTGCTCCGCTTACCCTTTGATTCGTCTGGCTATAAATTCAATGTGCCGCTCATCTGCTCGTGGTGAGACAGTCTGCTTAAATACAGGATCGGACATTTAAATGATTTCACTTGTGACAGGCCTGCTGTGACAGTATAACAGATTCTGCTGAACAAATAGGCCGTGGAGGCTGCCGGGGGTCCCAGGAGTCGGTCCCCGAGCCCTCGGGCTCTGTTTTGTAAAGGGACTTGTTTCAGTGTGGCGGCACTTCTGGAAACATATTGGCCCTTGTAACAATGAATGAAATGCTAATTCTCACAGACCGTGTGGATCGTGGGTCTTTGTCTGCACGTGTGTGGTCACACACATTGCACATGTGAGCAGGAATAGACTTTTCACAGTGACAAGAAGAATACATAATCTAAATGTTGGAAAGTATGTGCAGGGTGAATTTAAGAGGATATCTGCCTCTAATGCGATAAATAATTAAGATTTATATCTGAACTCTAAATCCATTCTTTCCCTTCCTGCTGGCCTTCAATTAAAATTACGTATGCTTTATTTTTTAGAGTGTGTGAGGTGCTTCTTGTCCTTTGACAGCCTACATAGGTGGAACTCCCTGAAGGCATTATTAGTTTATGATGGCATGATGAAGAGTGGGCTAGCCCAGCATCTGCTTAAAAAAGCCAACCCAAGCTCTTTCTGAACTTACCTTTCTTTGTGTGGGGAATTGGACAAAAGCCATAGTTCCCTCTGGTCTGTCAAAGCTATTCTATAATCAACCAACCGTGGCTCTCCCCTTAAAGAATAGGAAGACATTATTCAGCTTCCTCCTTCTGATCTTGGGGCCACAACAAACCATGTAAGCCATGGTTGACTGGTTAAAGAGAGGAAAAAAAAGAGGAACACAATGTCGCTCTGTCAGCGACTGCAGATACAGAGGCCTATGAGCCAGGCACCACGTGACCCGTGGACCACCGGCTCAACCCTGGTGGCCACACCGCTGAGCAATGCCACACAGAGAGAGGCCTTGAACCCAAACGCTCTCAGTCTGCTACAAGGTCAGATGTCAAAGAGAAGGAGTCTGTTCATTTCAAACTACGACTACAAGTGAAAGATGTTTCTTAATCAAAGCTATTGCCACATATTTAAGAGTCCAGCGAATGAACTGAATGGATAGATGCCATCCACACATTACGGAATCAGAATTATTGAGCCGTTCTGTCTACCAGTTTTCATTTAAGGAAGAATTTTTACTTTGAGAAGCCTCAAAAAAAAAAAATCAATAAAAGGCTTATTTTGTATGCGTGATCTACAGATTGAAGCTACCACAACTCTTGGAGACGTGCTCATTTCCCCGGCTTACTGAAATGTAGACTCTTAACAGTCACCCAGAACTGGCTGGATGATCTCAGTTTGCCAAACTGCAAAAGGTAATTTTAAATTAAAAAAGAGGTAAACTCTCAATGCTGCTATTTTCACGAGGACAGCCATATTGAGAAAAAATAAATAAAGAGATTTTTGATGTGAATTCTGTAATACTTTCACTTAGCACTAGATAATCTAGAATATGCACATTATGACTCGAATAGGCATCGACTATAATTTATTCTCTCAGCACAAGACTTCAAACAAACCACAAGACTCAAAACTAAAACAAATCATAAAAAAATGCAACCCAGAAATCTGTGAGTATCACAGAAGACAACCATAAAAGCCCAGTTGTTAATTAAAAACAAGAATACAGTTTTTTGAATTTGTTTTATAATTGCTCATAAATGGCATATATAACATAGCGTTCCATGTGTGATAAAATATATATTGTTTTCCAATTGTACCAAAACAATTTTTTTTTCATGCCTCAAGCTGAACTGAAGCCACTTCAAAAACTGTTATTATTCCGCTGAGCAACGTTGATTTTATAAGTGTACTGCCAATGATCATGCAGTGAGGCACTGAATGTTAAATAGGTAAAGAGCCCCGTGGCAGAGGCATTGGCCCCCTGTTACCACTTAGCCCTATTTGGCCGGCCTCACTCACACTCATAATTAAGACCCCCTACTGTGAATATAAATGGCCCCTCAATCAATAGTGATAGAGAGAAATAAAGAGACAGAGACATGAAGACCATGGGCATATCTTGGGGGCAAACATGATAGCATTATGAAAGGAGCAGCTTGAAAGCGGCTTTTACTTTGACAAGGGGGCTAACGTTGTAATTGTCCCTCGGGGGACCAGAAGCTCTTATTAGAAAACAATTTCTCCCTCTAGGCCACTTCTTCTTCAGCCTGAGGGCACACCGACTTCAAGTTTCACTCCTCCATCCTGCTATCCAGTTACACTCTCATGTGAGATGAATAAATGATACCAAAAAAAAGTTTGAAAGTTGTGTATCAGTTCCAGTGAAAAATTAAATACAGATTTCAAATGTTTTAACAAAGCGGTGAAGAAAAAGTAGATCAAGAACCAAAAAAAAATCTGCTTTTGTATACTATGGCAAAGACAGTGACATACGATTATATATTGTATTATTTAAGAAAAAGAAGAAGATTGCAGTCTAAAGTTTGCATGGTAGAGCAATGAGAGCATTTGCACTGCTGTCTTTGCTGGTCTGTTTCCGGCTTCCTTTGTTCTGGTGGCACCTTTATGTAATTTACACTGTCCTGAGCTAAACATATATCATTCCATATATTTACCTCATTCCCTGGCTAATTTCAAAAGTTCATTTCCTGAGATGAATCCCCTTTGTCAAATCCATTGATCCTTGCAAATCTAGAGCAATATTACTGTTTGCATAACAAATTGACCTGTAATGTAGATTAAGTCAAGGGGGAGAACAGAACTGTGAAGAAAAAAAAAGTGAAAAATGCCCATTAACATTTTGCCTTGTGAGTGCGTGGTTAATTTAAAACATTTAAGGCTGGAAATGAGCTTCTCCATCAAATGTCCCACTTCCATTTACATTTCTTGCATACAAGTCAATTTGTGGCTGCCCCACGCCATAAATCATTGCCACCGGAATGCTGTGTCGGTACCTCTAGACATTACCCTGGCGCATGGTACTTAAAAAAAGCAATTTAGAACTCCATTTGCTCAAAAAACAGTGTGCTTTCAGCAGACCCACACTTCTCCCAGCAAAATGAAGATTAAACAGCATTGCCTAAAAGAGTTTTATTGTATATGAATGTCTTACAATTGTTCTAGTTGTCTTTTTTCTTCTTCTTTTGTGTGATGTATGTGTATAGAAATGGGTTGAATAAACATGTATTAGTGTGTTGTGACTGCAGCTGGAGGCATTTTTCTTACAAAAGAACAAACAGTTGCTTACATTATCGATTAATCTGCACCATTTTCTCAATTTGCCAATTCATAATTATAATAATAGTGAAATGAGCTGTGATCAAGAGCGTCCAAGGGGGCGTCCTCAAAAGTCTTCTTTTTTATTATTATTGTCGGACAAAAAGGCCAAACCTCAAAATATATTCAGCTAACTGTCCTTTATGAGAAAGAACAGAACATATTTGGCATTTAACAAACTGGAACCAGTGAATTGTTGCTTGAAAAATAACAATTAATCAATTAATTCTTGAACTTTTTTTGTAAATCACCTCATAGATTATTTAACTTTTAGTTCAGCTCTAATGTAACATGGCTGTATTGTGATGGTTTGTATCTTTTTCATTCTGTGTTACTGACCTCACACCTGAACCCTGAAGAGCTGCAGCCCCCTGGCAGAGAGAAAGTGGAAATAAACCCACAGGTCTGTTTACTGTGCTTCCATCCACCATCAATAATGGCCTGATAAAAGAGATGCTATCTGACCAACCAGAAAGCAGTGGTCAGTAAAATAGGTACAATATTGTGTCACGTATCAGGAAATAATTGATGACCCCCTTCACAGGGATCTCAAACGGGGCATTGGGAAATCATTTTCAATCTATGGCTTAGCAGATGAAACAAATGCTCCCGGCTTGCTTTGTCAATTCTCACTCCTTAGGGTCAAACAAACAGCTTTTCCAGGGCCAGCTCAAAGGCTAGTGTACAGGCAGCCAAGCTTAAAATGTCCCTTGTCCTCCACAAAATGATACAACGAAGCATTTCATATACCAACAGTTTGTTATTTGTCATTGACAAACTTATAATAAGAGGAGCCTTCATATTCATTGACCAGGTGACCCTTGCATTCCTGAAGCATCCAGCTGTATCCACACAAACTCTCTGGTCCATGTCTCCACTGTGCCCTCATTAATGTCCAACTCCTTATGAAGACACAAAGGAGGAAGGACGGACAAAAGAAAAACAAGAGGGCAAATATAAGATTAGTCGGCTTGCGGTGAAACACAAATATAACAGAAGCACAAATGCATGTATTGCTTAGTGTATACACACTAATAAGGGCTTTTCACTTGCAAATGATAAGTCAAATAACAACTAGATTTATGTTTTAAATTGATTAATTAATAAAGTAATATTTAAGTACAAATGCCAAACACCTAATGTGTACAGCTTTAGTTTTGGTCCCAAATGTGAATGTATTCTTCTAAAATAAAAAACTCTACTATCATTAAGTTTTGGATTGTTTGTAAAAAAAATAAAAAAAACATTTAAAGATGTAACATTGGGCTCTGAGAAACTTTGATGTGACATTCCTCCCTATTCATTTAAACATTATTTATTGAGGAAAAAACGTGTCCGATGACTTCTTTAAATACTTGTTTGTTGCAGCTGAACGTGTCGTACTTCCAAGTAAAGGTTAACGTGTGGGGCCAGTTAGTGTTTAACTGCTGTGTTTTTGCTTTTAGCACGAGGATGGTTGTCGTCTACTCAGCAACTCTTTGACTGATTAGTTTAGCTTGAGTGATACCAGCGGCCGCACAATGGAAGCCATGGAGGGAATATTCTCACAGCCCACACAAAGCATGCAGCTGGAGTGATGCGCTGCTGCCGTGCCAATAGCTAATGAATCAATAAATTACAAATATTTACAATTATATGTTGATGGTGGTTGTTGTAATCATTTGTTGATGGAGTGTGTCCAAAAGCACAAATCAAAAATGATGTTTTAAATTAATCCAAATGGATGCAAAGTTGACACATTGCTCCATTTAATTTGTTTTATATAATTACCAATGCAAAATTCGTGGCTGCTTTAATTGATTGACATTGAATTCTATAATTGGATCAGAACTTTGTGTGACAGGGAATGAGTCATCAAATGGTAAATGACTAATATAATCCATCCAAAACAGCAACAACAGTCTGGTAACTAGGAACTCCGCACATTCAGTCCTGGCGCACTTTCCCCCATTTCTAATTACAAGCCTAGAAAAAAAAAACTCAGACAAACTTTTCAAACACATCCTCCCGTGGTGCAGAATTCCTCCTCCCCTGCCCGGAGAACGCTTTCCCATTTCTCCAGCTGGCTTGTCGCAGGCCGTGGGGTGGAATCGACCGGCCACGCGCTTGGCGGCCCCACATCTTGCACACTTCTGTGTCCACGGGCCTCCTGCTCGCCTCTGTGAAACCAACAGTTTATTCTCTACCAGCAGGGCCGGGAGCATGCTCCGGAGGGGGCGCATTGTACGGCATTACCAAGACAATGGGGCCATATGGGGAACAGAAGGATCTCCCGCTCGCCTTTTCAGCGCACAACAAACGGCGCAGCAGATTATGCGTGGCAGCGGTCACTTTAGGGTTACAGTTTTTAGCATAACAACTGATGAAAAAGGGAAAGTCATTTTATCCCCATTTAGGGCTATTATTGGCACGACGCAAGGGGGTGAGATTTATGGGTTTTGAACAATACCCTTCTTGGTCAACACACTGACGATGGCTCGGGCAGAGATAATGGTACCACATCATGTTCATCAAATCAACATCATGTCAAAGGCGGCTGCTCTGTTGATTTGTGTATGTTGACTCCCGAACCACGTGAAATCTCATTATTCCTTTCTTTCTACTTCTCTAAATGCATATTTGACACACAATAGAAAGCTAGAATAATAACAAAACACATGTATGTGTCGATTTATCTTGTTGACAAGTCCGAGAGACGCAAATGTGAGCGTGTGCAAACACCAACGAGGCGGCCGTGACGTCACATGCAGGGCGCGACAGAATGATGCAATTGTAAATGTCTGAACATCTTGTGTGTTGATTGGAGCATCGCAGATCTCGTGATGGTAGACTGCAGTTCCAATCCATTCCCGGTGTATGGCATCTTCACACACAGTCAACAAAGCAGGAAAAATCATATGGTGAAGTGTTGCTTGATCTACGACAAGCGCATCAATGCCAAGAGACGTTTTTTTTTTCTTCCTTTTTTTTTGTCTCCGAGAGGATGCTTTAAATATCCTCTTCAGCGAACGGCTGGATTCTCCTGAGATTGTAACTTTAATGAATTCTGCTTAAGATGTTTCATTTATTGAAAACAGAACTTGTGCATGCCTTTTTTGTTATAATCTAAAAGTTGCAAAAGACACGCTATTGAAATCATTATTGCTACCGATGGTGTCAATAATTATTCTGCATGTAATTAATTTTCTATCCTCATGATCTGGCTCGTAATGAATTTAGGACACCAAAGGGTCCTCTAAAGAAGATGAGAGCCTATTGATCTACAAGATAAATGCTCTTTAGGATGTTAATAGTCTAATTTGCTTTAATGATTTCTCCTAGCACTTCCCCAGTCAAGGACAGGATAATATACACTTAAAAAGGCATTTCAGGCAGAAGCACAGGCAACTGGACGCTTCCTGCATAAAAATGTAGGGCATTTGAGTCGAATGTTTGAAATTGATGATCAACCCCACCATTAGTTTGTCTTTATTTGCTTCCTTCCAAGGTAATTATCATGGATTAATGTTTTTCTGGAGTGTCATGCAAAATAACATTAGCGGTATCCATTTCCAGAATAACCTGCCCAGGTCTAATAAGCAGAATAATAATGCTTGCTTGGTTTTTCTTTGATGTGGCACTAAAGCGCACATTGAACACATGGTCTGTGGGATGGATGGCTGATGCATTATTATTTAATTAATTAGCTGTCAATTATCAAACACAAATTATCCTAAATATGTTAGTGCCATGTCTTCTAATTGTTAATTATTTGTGTGAGATCACTTAAAAAAAAAAAAAATCGTAACAGGGACAGCTTTTTAGTGAATCTAATTTTAAATATTGAATAATGTAAATTCAAATGTGTCTTTTTATTTTTAATGAGCCCTTCGAACCCATTCTGTTCGTACATTTTTGCTCTATGGCGCTCTAAGTAACAGTTTAGGATTTTAGCCCATCACTGGAGCACATTTTAATCTCAGACAAAGGCAGTGTAGTATGACACACCAGAGACAAGATGAGCTATTGCTTTAGCAGTTTCAGGCATAAATGACATTGACTTCTGGGAGATGGAACTCTTTAACATGCTCTGCACCAACTGAGTCACATCTGCCGTTGACAAACAGCTAAGGAGTAACCTGAGTCTATGTTCTCTTTACTGGCAATTTTTACATTTTATCATTGAAGTCAATGAGCCAATCTGCAATTTACGCCGTGGAGAGCGGGATGAGTGTATTCAGAACCCGGTCACACACCCAATCTCCTACTAAAGAGCAGCGATAATGTAATAATGCCTCACTGATGTGCCAGGCAGTAATGGTGCTGAACATCTCCCATTCATCCAACACTACCTGATCATTGCTTTAACGGTATAATACATTACGGCTGGAAATAGCTGTAAACCTCCAACTTTATCTTGGGAATGTGCACTCCTTCTTACCTCAGGAAACGTTCCTGTCCCTCGGTAATAAAAGGCAGAGCTATCAAGATGAAATGGAAAAGAGATTGAAACCCCTCTGTCTCTGACAGGCAGTGCACAGATACACAGAGGTTTTTTTCTTATTTTGTAGCCTAGAGGCTGTTTGTATTATTATGAAAATAGGTATTATGATCTTACGCTTCCTCCCAGAAGAAAATGAAAAACAGGAGATGTATCCCCCCCCCAACCTCCTCCCGCCCCCCTTCCCTTATGGCTGTAAAGTAGGTCTGATTGACCGTTACTTCAATCTGTTTCTTAGCCCCGTCAATTCTTCCTTCCTTGACAAATGACACTTAGTCGTCTGTCAATAATGGCCCACGTAAATGTGCTTAAATGGGCCAGGGCCCACCAATGTTATGGCTGTTCATCCTATTTAAATTACTCTCTGCCTTACATAATTACTTACACCTGGTATAAGAGGGTAGTTCAAGCACAGAGGCAGTGCAAAGTATAGAGGCGATGAGGCAGAGATGCATACAGCAGGAAGCCATGTTACTGCAGGACATAGAAAACATAAATGACACGCTGAACAAAGCTTCCTGATAATTGAGAAAAGACAGAGGCGCAAGAAGGTGATATCAGCCATTAACCTTATATCAGGCCATTTTGTAAATCAATGTCACTCACATTTAATAACAAGTGTAATCAAAGGAATTATGCAAATTTAATTTGATGCCTCTTGCATTATGCAAATCTCAGCCTAATATAATGAATCCTGACACCTGACCAGTGCAGTATACAGCATGGGTGGTTCTCATTGTTAAGGACTGACTGCTGAAAGGAGTTGGAGATAAAGATATGGATACAATGCACTAGAGATCATCTATTATAATATTGCTGTCGACTCTAATGAGTAACTGATGTGTGTTTATGTTTTGTGTTACGCATTTGGTTGCTTTAATATGAAGACATTTAAATGTGCTATGATTCCGTGTTCAAGCTACACTGGATGTTATTAATAACTGTTTTTGTAAATTTGTCTGGCGATTTAGGAAATGTTTCTGTAATGGATTGAACACAGTGAAATACGAGAGTGAAAACAAACGGCAAATGTCTGCCGCAGAAGCAATTTTCCGTGTATTGTATTAGTGACCAACATGTCTGCATGACCCACCGATTCTGACAACAACCCCACAGACACACACCGTTACAAGTGGTTCATAATAACAAGGGGACTCCTCGCATTGGACGCAGTCAGCTGGTTCACTACAACCAAATGTTCCGGAGTAAAACAGCATGTCATGCTGCAATTTGACACGGTAAAATAAGATTAGATGAGATCCATTTCAAAGTGCAGGAAGTGTCGAGGCTGGCCTATTCCAGCATACATTCTGCAACGCACAAATACAACGCAAGAGGAGGCGTGCTGAGGCATGAACGTTGACACACTTGCAGAATGATCTGCTTTTGAAGGATGCTGCCACATTTTTTTATATTTATCCTTCAGTCAATTGAAAATCAGGATTTTATAATACAATATTTCTACATAGTTATTTTACAGAAATGCTTGAATTTATTAACTCTGTTTAGAGGGCCACTGAAATTCAGTTTTCATGAACCTGAAATCTTTGACAAAATTGAAAAATATGGCTACATTTTTATGAATGAATGTTGATCTAATAAGTGGATAGATCGATTGATTTATGTATATACTGTATATCTAGATTAAGATGAGTCTGTATTAAGGATCTAGACTAAGATCAACAATTCAGTTTCAGTTTATTTTGTATAGCCCATTCTCACAAATTACAAATTTGCCTCAGAGTGCTTTACAATCTGTACATATAGACATCCCTGTCCCAGAACCTCACATCGAATCAGGAAAAACTCCCAAACAACCCTTTATGGGGAAAAAAGGGAAGAAACCTTCTGGAGAGCAACAGAGGAGGATCCCTCTCCAGGATGGACAGGTGCAATAGATGCCATGTGTACAGAAGGACAGATTAGAGTTAAAACACATTCAATGAATCACAGAGTGTATGAATAGTTGATCGTAGGCATGGACCACGATCCAGACCTCCATGATCCATCAGGCAGATGGAGGTAGAGAGGAGTGGGCAGAGCATCAACAGGGCCATGGCCCATGGCATAGTTGGTAGTAGGCATATTCCAATAAAGCTGAAATGATTGGTCCGGCATTTATTGATGTAATTGACCAAAAAATGTTTCTGCAACATTTCAGATAATTGACTATTTATAGAATTTAAATCTCTGCTTCCAACTTCTGAAATAAAAAGTGTTTTTTTTGGACTCCTGGTTGGATGAAGCAAGTCTTCTGAATGGATTAACTTAGACCATGTGGAATTGCAATGGAATGTTTGCAATTTCTGGACAATTTACAGACTGAACTGTAGAAGCAATTGAGATAACAGTGTATTCCAGACTGAAAAATAGTATTACTTGCAACCATAAATCAATAAATAAATAAAAAACACTTCCACCTGGAGTCATTATCATTTTAGATAAGTCGTGGCTTCTTTCACTCAACTGTCAGTTGTTTCTCCGAAAGACTATAGGCCTACAGCAGGAATTGTGTGCGTCGAATGGTGTGTGCTACTAAAGAGTGTGCACCACTCTAGGAGTAAAATGAGCTTCGATCTGTCCCAGAGGTAGCCCATCAAGAGGTGGGGAGGTTAGTTGGTCGTCACGGCCATCTAGACCCTGGCCTGTGAAAGCCTGCCAGAATCAATGCTAATTATGCTGCCATCTGCGAGGTGCCTGCGCTAGGTTGACACCTGTTCACTTCCAAGTGACGCACAGAAACTTCAATCAAGCCGGGAAACAAGATGCCAACACTGCTGAGGAGGGAAATGAATGGTCAAACCACTGACAGTGATGGTGGCTGGTGGATAACCAACTGTGGAGGATACTGAAGCTGTCCGGGCAACATATGAAAACTTATCTCAAACAGAGTGTAGTCTGGAACATCACTGATTCTGAGATGCTCCATACGGTACATCCCCACGGGAAATGTCTAATTGACCCTTCCACTCTGTCAGCACCGTCGTTTCTCTCCTGGAATCCCAACTCAAGTCTACGAATGTGATAAATGCCCCGGGGCTATAGCAACACTGTCCCTTTCCAGCTAATGTATCATGCAAAGACAATCAGTCAGAGGACTTGATTCATATTTCTGGGGGATCTTTTCAACTTTGGAGGCTGATCTAGCCAGCCACATTAGGCAGAGTGGTTGCAAGAGGAAACCAATAAACTAGGTTTGGCTGTTTGCTCACTGAGACCGGGGGCCTGTCAATTCTTTGCCCCTTGAAAGAGATCTGCCATTAAGGTGACATGAGAAACAAATGAGGCCAATTTCTCCCCCAATGTCCCATCTGATATGTCAATAAAGGCCCAGCAGCCGCAGGATGCTCCGAGATGGATTTTCTCTTGCAGCTAGACAATCAGTGGAATACATCTAACTTTCCTCCGATAGGTGAATCACTCAGACAAAACCAATGGACTAGCGTTAAGTAGCAACTGCAGATCTGGTTTCAGACAAATATATGAATGAGATTTACTTCCCAGGTTTTGTTTTCCATCTTACAAGATAAGATAAGCCGGGCAATGCATTTGAATTATGTTTGTCTTGCCGGGTATAAAGCTGGAGCCGGCCCCGACGTCAACATCTCCCTTACAGCGACGTTCTTGCAACAAAGGATTGCACCTGTATTTTAGTTGCTTCATAATATCAGGCGGTAAAAAGAAATTGCATTCCTATCCAGCAGAGGTAGTTTCTGTACCACACGGCAGGTGGATTCACACAGCTGACGAGACGCTACATCTAAAAAAGGGGCCTTTATTAAGTTGACCAGCTGTTAACCATCAGGATTTCTGCCTCTTCTATTGTACATGGAACAATCTGGTTAGGGTAGAATAAGTAAATACAAAACTGCACTCATATCTTTCTATAATAGCTTGCACATTAACAAAGTAAATGGTGGTGCAGACCGGTGTTTTAGCCCAGCCTCAGTGTAGGACTGACAAACAGAAATTAGAATAGATCACAATTAGAAACATTACGGACCCACATGTGATTGCGATACTTATATGTGGAATTATAGCCTCATCTGCTGAGCCGCAGCATCGATAGGCATTCATTAAGTGTGCAGCTCATAAAGTCAAATGTTTTTCGATAAATATCATGGGAACGAGGCTCGAGATACTCAACATTCAGAGACTTACAATGGCAGCATATGTTGAGGTGGATTGAGTCCTCGGGCTCCAATCTGGCTTTCTCTCCCTCGGACTTAGAAGATAAATTACGTGGCCTATTCTTCCATTATGTTAATCAAAACACACGCCATATGCATTACTATTATTAGATTGGTTAACAGAAGACATCCTGTTATCAATGTGAAATGGTGAGACTGAGACAAAATTGATCACACCAACAGTTTTAGGATAGTCAAAGATAATTCAACAGCTGGCTTTGTTTATATCTCTTGTTAGCACGTTATATATGTGTTATGGGGTGTCAATTGATGCTGTTTCATATTACAGCAGCATCCTATTTACAAGGATGCCTCGCTGTGTAATGAAAAGTATGAATGACAAATAAGGTAATCTCACTTGATTGAAATAACACAATATCCATTCCAGTTGCTTTTCTTTCCCAGAGCCGTTTGTGTGCTCGTGTTGTGCGTGGAGGATGTGGTTTATGTGACTAAGTAAAACAAACAGAACAAGCGGTGCAGTTCTGGCACTTAAAAGGGTCTGAGAATGTGTGTTGGCCCACCTGAGCCGTGCTAATTGTTTTCGAGATACACGAAAGGTCTCAGGCACCATCTTAAATTCCAAGGTTGCACTTACAGTCTGCTGGACGTCCTTGACTGGAGCCAGACGCAGGTCTAGAGAGGGCCGTTTGGCCAACAATGTCATTGTTATGGCCTTTGTCATCTCAATTAGCAGGCGGGTGCTAAAACACAGAGCTCTAAATGGTGGCATCAGTGTTAACCTGGGACACAACACACTGCCCATAAACCCCAGCACTTATGCCTACTGCTGACCGTGCTGTTTGTCTCTCATTACCTACCGGCTGCAAAACGGGGCCCAGAGGTTACACTAATGGCTAACTCTTTCACAAAGTTACTTCAACTACTGTTGCCGTCAGATGGGAGTATGAAATAAAAGTTATTGTCTGCACACAATCCCGGCCAATCCGCTAGATCGGCCAGCAGTTTGAATACTATTTGGTTTCGGTGATACGGCGAGCCTCTGTAAAGAAAGAAAGTGTGTTTTCACGGTTTTAAACTGTGGCTGATTAAATCAGGCCCATTTTAAGGTCAATGTATTTCTTTAATCAGTTGTCCCTTTTGATCATCCCTGGGAACAGGGCTCCTCAAACTCAGTCCTCGGTAATTGGCCCTCCTTACTGGCTCACGCTTTAATGTTTCCAGCATTTTCGGCACAGGCAGAGCACGTAATGCTGTGCATGTTTAACAGTCATTTCCATAAGTAAGTGCAATTTCTGTACAGTTTGTTCCTGTGTAATGAAGTGAAATCTTGTTTGTATTCCCCCTATTTCACATGGAAACCCACTCAAGCAGCTACACAGGAATTAAAGTGGCTAAAAATTAAAACCAAAAACAACAGCACTATCTTTAACTAAATGTCACACTATTAGGAAATGCAATCAATTACTTGCATACTAAGTAGCTCCGTTTTTGCTTTTTCTGATTTTATATTCGGCAAGAGCTTCTCCCCCCCCCCCCCCCTCATTGTTATTGTCTGAGTCTATAAGTGACCTTAACAAGAAAAAATGCAAATGATGTGCAAGAGAAAATGGCTAACATTTATTTATCCTCGCTGTTCTCTTGTCTTGTTGGTGTCATTAGAACAGTTCGCTGCGTCCCATTCTCTCCCATTATCTCTGCTATCAACGCAGCACAGCAAGATTCCAGCAGGGCTATAAATACTTCCCCTGGACCACATACGGCTAGCACATCATCTCCCAGACACAGCTTAATGATGGAAAAAAATCTAATGTCTTTTTGCCCCCTTTCTTCCTCACATTCTCACAACACCATGAAAAAAAGTCAGCCAGCTTGCAGAAGTTCCACACACATTTAGTCGGAAAAATACATTTGCACCAAAGTACCGGCGTCGTCTTAAAAGGTGTGAGGAAATGATAGATGTCTGTCTCGATCATCCACCGGCACTGGTTTTTGTCGATTGCACCAGGGTCACCGACGCTGGCTCCGCGAATCCATTAGAGCGAGAATGCAAAAAGGACACTTTATCTGAATTCATTATAAATGGATCTATATCTTATGTTTAGGGCCAAGGACACGATTTGTATCACAATGCAAATATCTATCATTAAATGTTGACAGTTCATTTCTCATGGCAAAGAAAGAAAAATGTTTTCTCGCAGCACTCTTTCTGTGCTGTTCTTTTCCTGATAAGGCGCCACAAAAGCAGTTGAGGCTGATTTGTCGTCCAAATTGAATGGTTTGTCATAATTTCATAAGGGGAAAGTATCCAGTTTCATGATTTGCATGTATTTTAACATTACAGGTGAACAGTATGATAAATATCCTGAAATATAACCAGCAACGTGAGCATACTGCACACCAGATTGCTTGTATGCATTTTATGATATTAGGAAAAAAACAATATCAGGAATATTTTAGTCAGATACATCCAACAGTAAATAAGTTGTGAAATGAATACAATGTGCAAACAGCAGTAAAACAATGAGGAAACTTCTTCCGTTTTTTCTTTTTTTTACAAAAAGTTACTGCTTCCTACTTCGCTGTTCCTATGAAATTAACACCTGTCCAACCTCTCCTTCATACAAACTGACACATCAGTTTTATGCACTCGCAAACTTGTAGGCACTTTGTCCGATGCAGGGAGTTGAATTGCTGAGCACATGGCTGGGCATGTCAGTCAGAGAGCAAAAGGATCATCCCGTTGTGTCGCTATCTAAATAATGGCTATAAAGCGTAGCTAACGGTGTCCTCTGAAACGTGCTCAGGTGGAAAGAACTAGACAAACAGAGACAGCCACCGCAGTGCTCCCTGACACAGAGGACAAAGTGAGGGCCTCATTTCCTCCCTCTAATCAGTGTTTACATCCACCCCAGTGCCAATGGCTGGTGACTGAGCAAGACGTGTATCAATCACCAAACGCAACCTAGCCGGACAGGACACACTGAAACACAAACACACAACAAACACAAACACACACACACACACACACCAGCCTGGTACCAGCGACAGCAACTCGCTCTCATCTTAACCTCTTCTATTGTGTCCTCTCCCTCTCCTCTCTCTAATGGGTGCAGAGAAATTACAGCTAATTAAGGATGTAAATGGTGGCGGAGAGTGACTTCTAATTCTGCATTAAATTGTCTCTTACCTCAGCAGGAAAATGTATCAGAGGAGGCAATGTCAACTTTTACTGGGGTAGGTTATTTGCATTTCTGCATGCATTAATTCGGGATGTGCAGCTCCTACAGAGACACACAGAGGGCACGAACTGCCTCCCAGCAACCGGTAGGCATCAGAGCTGATGTGATTGCTCCTCTCACCCTGTGGTCTCCTTGCTCTTTTCGTTCCCAAAAATAATTGCTGTACAAGACGCAATAGGAAGCATAGCAGGCATAGACAAACACACGGAGAAATGCGCACGTGCCAAGTCTGTAAACTGCTGTCACTTTCTTCGCTCCACAGATGTTTACAAGGTCACAGCATGGCCATAAAGACTGAATGCATGCAGGGAACACAGCTCGATGTGAGGAGCACAACCCCGGGGTTGAGCGTTGTCGTCGAGCGCATTAATTATCTTTGCGGCAATTCTTGAAGTGAACGCAGCCGATTTGAGACGCAGCCAACAGAAGCGGTCTTCACGGACCGCAAAGTCAGAGGGCACGCCGGCAAACATGTGGTAGGTGCCAGGCTGCAGGATGAGAGCTGGGCACCAGGGAGGAGAATGATTAGATATTTATTACAGATTTTCTGCAAAGTCATGCCGTCAGCCATGTGTGTAACCGACACGGAGGATCCGTGTATAAGATATCCAGGCAAACATTTCAGACAACAGATAAAATACTCCTTGGCTACGACCTCACAGAGGCCCAACGATCGTGTGTTTTCGCCATTGATTGAACCCCAAGTGAAGGACCTCATCATTCTCTCAGCTGTTCCTTCGTTTCTTCCAGCTCAATCCATTTACATTTAAGAACAGCTCTGCTCGGCCTAATTAGTTCCATGGCTCCATTAGTCTACATTGTGGTCAATCCATTCATCACTTTGCATGTTAGTTAAAAGACCATTTCTCTGACCCTGTCACTGTGCTCTGCCCGTTACTGTTTTTTTAATCTAGTAAGGACAGTGAGGGGGATTATGGGCAGCTAATTACCAACAAGATGACACAATAGGCCCAATCTTATAAGTGACTTGTGGATACTGGAGGTCTAATAAATTGTATATTTTATTTTTATTTCCACAGGACAGGACTAATGGGGATATGTATTTTGTCTAAGGAAGAAGCTGAAAGTGTTTAAATAATACATGTTAAAAAAAGAGGCTTCACATAGGGGAGGAAAATATAAAAAGAGAGTAGAACAGAAAGTGAGGGAGAGAGAGAGAGAATAATGACGACAGAGAGAAAGAGAGGTGGTAATGATCCCTGCATTGAGAGACTTGGCTCACCCACTGGCATACTGGCTCGTATGGTCCACTGGCTCCAAACTTGCTGAGGTCTAAAACTCGCATTACGCCTCAAAAAGAGGCAGGCAACCAAGACCTCAACACACTAAAGCTAATTAATTCTCAGACATAATGAGACATTATCATATTTGATGTACAGTTCACATACTCTCAGGGTGCTCTCTGCTATCAGGACACAAACAGTTGGAGAAAAGTCGCTTTGACAAAAAGGAAACAACCAGGTGGAGACGACAAGACTCACTTAGGAGATAAAGTTGTCATGTCAAACAATGCGAAACGGACCTCGGCGTCTGCTCGAGCATTTCTTTTTGGTCAAATTGTTGTTGGTTTACAAATGGAGGCGTCCCAGTTCAGAAACCAAACGCTGCATAGGCAATTTAAAGCAGAGGATCCTGGAGAGTTTCGCATTTATATTCCTTGTGTTTGAGTCGCTCCGCCGTTTCCGTGGTTGATTATATCCCATTGGTATTCACTTTACCATTGCCAGGTCATCACCACTTTACGTCTGCCGAAGACAAGTGCAGCGAGGGTGATTCTCAGGGTGATTCAATGTCTGGCACAGTCCCTGAAAGCGGAACTCATTTCCAGGCCAAGCTACCCTGGAGTCCCAGCAGGGAGACATGAAGCAATCTCAGGCCTGTGATGCCCTCCCACAGTACCTGCTGCCCTTTCACTCCCCCACATCCTTCCCTTTTATCGGGAGTCTATCCCCCCCCCCCACCCACCCTCACCCCTGTAAGAGGGGGGGGGGGACATTTTACATCTCCCATCTCTCACTCTCTCTGAATTCCTCTTCCCATGATGGATGAGCTGCACACTCTGGGGTGTCTCAGCCTGTCCATCATGCCCTGCGATTAGGAATTAAAAATTGCAGACGTTTCACAATAGCCACCCCCCCCCCCCATTTCTCTCCAACTCCCCGCCGCTGCACGCTCCGCCACAGCCCTGCCTCTCACACAACCACACCTGCCACATCGCCACTGCCATCGCCATAACCAAAAGCCATCGCCGCCGTCAACACCATGCAGCCTAACACACGATGCCCAACAAGATGCACCAAACACCTTCATTCATCTAAGTGGGGAAAAAAAACATAATTTATTTTGTACTTCCCAGATCATTTACTTTTTTTTTTTCTTCTTTCCTTTCTACAGGAATTCTCCATTTCCCTATAAAATGAAAATTCATCTAGAATTACATCTTATGTCATCATTATGTTTATTAAGCGTGGATGATGTATATGAACAGCGCTGGCTTGCCGCTGAGTGCTTAATGATGCATAAGATTAAGCCGAGGCTCTCAGCTGCGCTGTGACTCCCCTCTGGTACCCATACTGCCGAGGCATGCTGGGAGTACAAGCTCCAAACGGCCATCAGGTGAAAGGAACTAACATCTCTCTTTTTGTCTGTGAGTGAGGCTGAATGTGGTGTGTACTTATGTTTTGTGCACGCCGCTGAATGGGAGTGTGTTCCTTCCTGAGCACATGTAAGAGCTGCAGAGGAATGGGATGCTATCAACGTGCTTTATAGCATCCGTCATCTAACCTATATTAGAAATAACTTGCTTTTGCCTTGCTCACTGTGCTCCCATCATGCTGTTTTCTCCATTTCATCCTTTTCTCGTCTCTGCCCCTCCATCCATCCCTGGACCCGTTCTCACTGTGTCCTTCCTCCCTTCATTTCTCTTCTCTCCTTCTCTCTGCCACGCCGCTGTTTTGCCGCAGCAGTCTATGACAAAAACATTATCATTCTGCTGCTAAACAATCCAATAAACCTCTCCACAGGGAGGAAGTTAACCTCTTGTCTGTTCGACTGATGCCTTCCAGACCACGTGACTGCTGCCACAGTAAATTCAAATCATTAGTCTCCTTGCCCCCCCCATCAGAGAAAACACTTCTATTAGTAATGGAGACCTCGTAAGAGACCTTCCGCGGAGAGCACTGCCTTCCCAATTCCCAGTGGAGAAATCCAGCGCGGAAAACTAATTCTACTTTTAATAATCTGTCATCAAGACCAGAGGCAGTCATAAATTACATGGGGAGCATGTGCGAGAGCAAGCCACAAGAGGGAAATCAGGATAGAAAATCAAAGCCCAAGTTTGACAAACTTTCCCAGAGATAAATAATAACTTACAAACCGGATTAGTTGTTAAGTCACAGCTGTGCGCACAGTCAAACCATTCCAATCAGCCAATGCAGATGAAGAATTTATAGAAAGAGCTCATCATTTGTTTTCCGACTCTCCTCCCTATTTGTATATGCATACCACCTTTTCTCATTCCTGTCTCCTTCAAGCTTATTATATTCAGGGCTTGTTGTCACATCCTGGTCGTATCCTTAACTCCTTGTGTGCCACACAAAAGACGACGAGTCAATGTGTTTCTCGAGCGACCGATGTGTTTGTAAAGATGACAGAAGGAGGAAAGTCTGGCTTGTGTTAAAAAGTAAATACAAGGGAACACTAGAGTCACCTCTCCAACTGCAACATTATGGGGTCTCCAGACCTTAATTGACCACTAATACAAAGGAAATCATCATGGGAGAGGTACAGTGTGTTGAAAGTAACAGACACGTTTGATACATGACCGAGGTGCTTTGAGGGAAAAGGCTATCAGCCGCAAGGGTCTGCTCTTTGTTCCTGTGTCAATATCTCTGTAAACTATCGACATGCATCATAATCGTTCCCTTCTATCAAGTGCAGACTAAAGAACAATCTCCATTAGGTGACAGCGCCCCGGCAGGTTGATAAATGCTCCCTGACGAAAGGGAAGGAATTGCGTAAAATAAAGAGGCATGTTCCAACAAGTCTTGTCAAAATGGTATTGATTTAATCATCTGCAGAAATACACATTCTTGGTTAGTGTAGCGTGCAGCAGAGATGGCAGCCGCAGCAGAAGCTGGGATACGCTTTACAGTTGTTGACGCGGAGACGCTCTCCCTCATTGGCTTTGCAGGTGATGAAACACAAGCTGAGCTCCAATTTTTTTTCCCTCACTCCCTCGTCAATCAGATGTTATTCTAAGAAAGTGTCTGAAAATCTTCTTTTGTATTTTTATTTAGGACCAAGAAATATAACTTAATGCGAGTGGGCGAGACTATATGTAATGCGCCGCTGTGGCCAGCCTTCTCCTTGGCCTCTCAGCAGAGTGCAGAGGCGATAGATAACAATAGCCCTCCATCATCTAGACACACCAATGGTATTCCAGTGGCTGGAGTGAGCCGGCCAGAGGTCTGGGAGTGTTTATTTAACATCGTGGTGTTGGAGAGAGTGTCTCACCTTGGGACAAATAGATCCCCTCTCCTTCCTCCTTTGGCAGCCTCAGAGTAAACACCATGGCAGAAAACTGGAGGTCTCATTGCTCTGAAGTACAAGTTCATCAGGCAGGTGGGTAGGTTCATCATTGGAGGATGGAGCCCCTATAAAACATAACAAAATGTGTCCGGATAAATACCCATGTTGCTCATACGTACATATGTGATGTAAACAGTACCACAGACTGCTGCATCTGACTGAAACCAAAGCAGTGACGGCGGCCGCAAAAAGCAGTCATTTTCATACCATTGGTAATCATTTAGAAGGTTAAAGGGGGTATTATTATCTCAGCACAGCTCATCTGAGCAGTGATGAGGTGAACACAAATAATGTGCGTGCCCAACAGAAGGAAGATGTGTGGCTGTGGCCACTGGGGGTTGGAGACAATCCCACAGTGACCTGACCTTGACATGTCTGAGTGAAATGGTGGCGGAGCCTAATACCTCATCATATTGAGTTTGACTTTGAGCTTACTGTGGTTGGCACCATAAAACAAAGGACAACAGTGTGGACAAATAGTCGTAAACTATGGACAATTAATATACACTATACTTCTATCAAATAAAGCATATGGTTTGCCTTATGATGTTGAGGAAATATAGAAACTGATAGAAAAACAAAATGACATTATTCTAAAAATCACTCTAAAATGTTTTTCTATGATGTGTTAATAATATTGGACATAGTACGGAACATACACCGAAGAGGTTTTTGGATGCCTAAGCTAACAATGTGAATAGGACACAGTTTTCATCTGACAATAAAACCTCAGAGCCAATGGGATGGACTCATACATGACCACGTCATAAAATGTCTACATTACAACAAAAAAATGAAATGTCCACTTCTCTGAAATCAGGATATAACTCATCATATCAAGTGCAGACTGAAGCTCCAGACATTATTCAGTCCAGGAGGACAAGTGGAGAGGTGATGGAGACACCTCGTGTGAGCATAGACCTTTATATATTACCTCCTGCTCCAAAGTAAGGACAAAGGGAATGAAGATGACTACCCCGTCACAGGGAAAAAACAGATGAACCAGACAGAGCTGACTGAACTGTTCACTTACCGCAACCTGAGCCTCACACAACACACTGCAACCTAACTTACATTTATTTATGTATATTTTTGATCAATAGCCATTCTGCTGAAGTATGTTCACCCATGCCTTCTATAGGCTTAGAAAGAATACCAAAATATATTGAGCAATTTTATTGTTTTTTTTTCAGGTTATTAATATTGCGTTGTGAAAATAAGTCAAATAGACTGTTAAAATATAGATTATACAGATGATACATCCTGTTTATCATTCAGGATTATATATAAATCAAAACAAAACCTATCTTGTCTTTAGCTTGAAGCTAGCTAGCACTTTGCTTTCTTGCATTTTCTCTCCGGTTCAGTTCGCGTGATGATCGTAAACTGTACTCTGAACGACTGTAATACTGACAAGATGTGTCGATTTTCAATAGAAGACCCAAATAATATGCCATGCTCGATCGTTGTACGACATGAAGTGAGTAAACTGCACTATCAGACATATTTGCTGGTTGGTTAGTCAAATAGACGCTTGTTTTGTCCACGATTTTCCCCGTCAAGCTCGTCATTGTTTGTGCCATTTCTCGGGTCACAGAGCAAAACAAGAAAACACAAATATCAGATATGACAGGTAAGACGCTAATATTCATATTAAATAGATATTAGATGAAAACATCAATTAGGGCTCTCCAGTCCTCTCATAGTTAAGGCAATCTTAATCTTTATGTCAATAATGAAGATGTGTGTTATATCAACTAGTCGGGGTAATTAATAGGAATGTCAGTGACACTGTATTAATAGCATCATGCATAGAATCAATTTAGCTGAAATTGTGTTTTTGACAAGCCATTTTAATTAAAACTATCGCACAAGAATTAAAAAGGACCGCGGTCGTCATTTTGGGAGACTATCAAATAACGTCACCATCTGTTATTTTTTGCATGTCTTCTCCACGCTAATTATAAGTGATACTCAAAAGGTTAGAGGCAGATGCAGTGATCACCACCATACTGTCCCTGCAATAACCCACAGGTCGTTACACTACGCATAGGGAAGATATGATCGCCTGCTGTTCTATTACGATGACGATAATTATGAATGACCACGACAATGAATGCCTTGAGCAGCGCACTGACATTATTCTATCCTCACACGGTGTTCCATATCATTTTTCTGTTTTTGTTTTCTTCTCAAACCTACAAGGTCATGTGACGGCTCAAACCAGAATGCAGTTCAGTCTTCAGTGAGCGCTGATCTAGCCCAGAAATCAATCTTCCTGACCACTCTCAGAGCCCAGGAGTGAGCTCAATATGGGCTCAATTCCTGTGGGCTGCTCCAGGGATGAATTGAAATAGCACTCCTGTACAATAGTCTGACAGACAGTCTTTACAGGGAATGTTGCTTTTTATTCATTCAAATGCAGAAAGAGAAGGAGCACAAGAGTTCGCTGCATGTCGGTGGGCTTTCACAATTCTGCGGGGGTCACCTTCATGACTGCAGAGGATCATCGATTGTACACCTTATCAGGTGTTTAACATTTATAACATTTTAGTTGGAGTAAGGGAATTTCCCCCTACAATTACATAATGTATGTTTTGTATACTGAGTTTGCAAAAAATAATGACTTACGGCACTTTTTCACTTTCACGATGATACAGTGCTGATAATGTGAAATCAGCATAATTACTGTGAATAGTTCCATAAAGAGAGGTTCAATAAGTTATTTCTTGCCCATACTGAAATATGTGTTAAAAGCTAAACAGTTATCATTCTAATATCTATTTTATATTGCTGTGAAAACTCAAACATATATATTTATTTATTTACAAGATTACATTCCAATGCATCATGTTGAATTTGAGATTGACCTTCGTCTAATACTAATTTTTACTGAATGGAGCCGTAACGCATCAGAATGTATTGGAACCCAATGGAGCCTCCGCTACTTAGCCACGCAGAAATGTGCTGCCTATTGGCCGCTAACAATAGTTTGCACATGTGCAGTCTTTACATCTTCCGCCGGAAACTAAAAACGCATCTTTTCCGACTATATCTGGATTAAAACACAGATTAGAACTTCAGTGGCACTTAAATGGCTCTTACTTATGGTACTTTTGTAGTTCGACTTTCTTGAAGAAATGTTACTTTCTGTATTCTTGTTGTTCTTAGTTTGTACTCTTGGTTGATGCACTTATTGTAAGTCGCTTTAGATAAAAGCGTCTGCTAAATGACATGTAATGTAATGTTGTTGTTCCTGTGTACATTCCCATGAATTAGCTGATGAATTATATCATGTAATATCGGATTGGCAAGAGACACAGATACACTATTCCACATTTTAGGGTGTATCAAGAGGCATTTACAATATATATATCTATTATATACTTAGTATTTCTATTAGAATGACTTGTATAACAAACTAAATCCTTTAGGGCATGTTAACAGCCACGATGCATTTCTTGTGCAAAGTATGGTAAATGTATTTCCAGACTTTGTAGTGGTAGTGGTAACACAAGTAGTAATATGGTGGTATGGCATATTTGGCCCTAATTTGCCCATCTGATGCTGATTTGTGCAGGTCTGATGCTCACAGATCTGTTCATACGTAGCACAAAGCTGGCCTCCTTCTGCTCGTGTAAGGACTGTAAACTATTAGAAAATGCAAATACACATATTGTGTCATCTGGAAGCTCTTTAAATAGTCAGTAGTTTCTGTTCCTTGGTTGGCAACATTATTGTTTTTCAAATGAGTGTGTGTTTTGTGGCGATTGAACAGAAAAGGTTTGTACTTGAAGAGAACAAGTTTTGAAACAAAGTTTGTCACATGTTTTATAAGACATTAAAAAGGTAGATATTTAAGATAATCTAAACATGCGTGAACCCTCAGATAGTTGGTTCAGCTACTGTAATGAATTGCTAGAATGCAACTAAATAAATAACATATAGCAAATAGGATTTGCCATTTACTGTAATAGATTTTACAATCATATTTGAAAAGGGATTTACTAATACTCAAAATATCATAAATGAAAGCTCATTCAACGGTTGAAACATACCGTTTTACTGTATTGTAAAGGATTTGTCAAATTGCGTTCTTTAAAGATAAATCAGTGAGTGAGTGAGTGAGTGAGTGAAAAGGCGAGCAATAGATGAGTCAGGTGAGAGCATGATGGAGTGAGTAAATGAAGGAATGTAGCGAGTAATTGCAGCAAACGAGAGAGTGAGCAGCCTGACCTCTTTGCTGACTTGTGTTTTCAGTCACTCTTCCTGGTTACTATGCGTCATGCTTTGTTTCATCTGACGTGCAATTATTTTTCCCATTAAATACACAACATGTATTTCACTTAGTTTTTCTGAATGAAATTTCAATCAGAGGCCATTACACTCTTCAGACAGAGAAAGTTTAGAAAAATAACAAGACGCAATGGAAAAGAAAATAATGCTCCGTCAACGGAGATGGAAAACACAAAAATAATCATTTGCGCGAAGCAGGTGATGCATATGTTAAAGTGTCAAGAAGCACAGGAGAAATTAATAGCTTTCTGCCATAAGCATTCTCTGATAAATATGATTACATTTGCATACTTCATTTTACTCTTGATCTGATGTCTCGCTGATTCTTGTGATTCTCGAGCGCCTGTTCCAAAAGGAAAAGTAATTTCCATTACTGCTCAAACATGAAACAAGTATTTCGGGTCTCATTAGGGATTTCCCTGCTGCTCGTCCCCTTTACTTCA
Organism: Pseudoliparis swirei; assembly: GCF_029220125.1. Classification (NCBI taxonomy): domain Eukaryota; kingdom Metazoa; phylum Chordata; class Actinopteri; order Perciformes; family Liparidae; genus Pseudoliparis; species Pseudoliparis swirei. Next base: position 6,021,171 of record NC_079400.1, on the reverse strand, counting down.
CAACACAGCAAACATATGTCAGCAAGACCATGTAGGATAATTGTGCATCAAGAGTAAAGGAATTGGTTAAGTTACTAGTTCACGTGGGAGGCGGCGTTTAATTACCTGGACTATTCCTGCAATGTAAACACGGCAATGTGAATAATGTGTAAATCAATGATTTGAGGAGATGGTTGTCGGGTGGGTGGTGGATGGGTCTTCTAGGGAGTGTTTTGTGCCTCATTAACTTATCAATAATGCCATCTGACATTGTCCTCTATTTGCCATGATGAGGAAAGCTGTCCATTCCAGTTTAATGGCCCTGTGTTTGTCCCACATCTTGACATGTGGCTTAAGAGAACACACACACACACACACACACACACACACACAGTGTTAAACTCTCATTTTAGTGAAAGTTTCAAGCTATTTCTGATGTCCCAAACGTAGATCTCCACCATGTTAAGCTACTTCATCAAGGTGTTGCTCTTGTCGTGTTTATGCCATAGGTCATTGAACATATCGGTGCCCTCTGGTCTGAGTATATGCTTTTTATGTGGAGTGATTGCGTTATCTTTTTCCAATCCAGTAATGGACCTCAATAGTACACTGCATCTTGGAGAGTGAGCTCTACAGCATCCCCAAGTACGATGATAAATGTTGCTTTCATATTAAATGAGACCTTTTATCTCTATAAACGGTGGTTACAAAACTCGAGGGGGAGATGTTATTATCTACCGTCATTGAACTGCTCAGAGGAAAATATAAATTAAAAGATTAAGAACTTGCTTCTGATGAAAATGTTTATCATCAGGAATCATTGTTAACCATCTGTACTTCAACATTGTTAACATTTCATGTCTTTGTCATGGATCGGAATCGACACGTATTCAGGGTCTTCGTATGGCGCAACGTTGTTTGCTCTTCTCCCCGCTGTTTTCCAGTTCAGGATTCCAATTAACCTGTGCAAAGCGTGACGCCAATCACAGGACGCTGTATCGACAACGGGCATGAAAAGAATAATGCCGTTCGGATGATGTGGCTTATTACGGGCGACTCCTCCCTCACTGGTGACAGAGAAGTTTGCTCCAGTCATTTATCAAGTCCTCTCTGGCCACCAAGGGGCCGGCGAGTCCCAGGGCCGCCTGCTGCTTGGGGGGCCAGCGTGCAATATGTGCATTTTAGGCCTCTGGTGGGCTGGCAAAAACTGCTGATGTGCTCACTGCTGCTAAGTTTGATGGATTTGTTGTTGTCATTTGCTTTGGTTCTGTTCCCCGCAACAAAACAAAGGGAATCATTAACTCTTTTGTGCAGCATGGGACGTTTATGGGCAAGGGATAATACAAAACGAGATGGGGTACAGATGGGGTCAGTCGGAGCATTCTGTTGCTGGAGCCTTCCAGAATGGGGCGTTGAACATGCATGGATGATCCTGCATAGAGAGCTGATTACAGAATGATTTAGTGACCACTGATATCCCTTCTTTCTCAAGCTCCCATCATCGGGCTCATTTCAGCCGCAAGAGTGCAACTGGCATTGTTCACCACTTATATTTATAGCCAGTTGCTGTTTAGCACCTCATGCGATGTTCTGGCCAGGCTCAAGACGGAGCCATTACAGTGCATCACCGTTAGAGCCGTGCAGTGTTTACGGATGCAGGCTTGGCAGACGGCTGCTCTTTCATTTGAGACTGCCGCTATGACTGTAAGGCGAAGCGCAATCGGCTTCAGAAGTCAACACGGATTTATCGAAACTGAAAACACTGATTCTGTAAAAATATCAACATTAAAGACGAATTCTTTCTCATTTCATGACAATCTAACTTCAAAACTTGTATAAACCGGCCACCGGCTAGTCTCAGACACACTCCTGCTAATGTGTGTGTTTGTGTGTGTGTATGTGTATGCATGTCCCACCTTCCTAGGTAAAAAAAGAAAATATGAATGGGCCTTAACATGTCAATTCATCTCTTTGACTAGCTGCAGAGCACTTAACTGACAGATGTTGAACCATAACAACGAACAACAAATAGCATTTTCTTGTGATCAAGTCAAATGAAAATGGCAAGCAATTCAATGTCCTTTCTGATCTTATTACAATAATCTAAATGCACAGAATTCCATTGAATGCAAATGATTGTGGATAATTGTACTCGCTTTCTAAAATAACACAAACTGTAACGGATAAATGGACGTGTTTGCTCGAAGGCAGGTGGCCATGCCAGTGGCTAAACTTCAAGGTGAAGACTTACTTCCTCAAGGGAGAGTTGAAGATCAAGACAAATCCTCTTATTTTTCTCTGTCAAGTCATCACAGTCTGAGACGAAATACAAATTGAGATTGCAGCGAACGGCCTGCGACAGTCTGCTGTTGACTGCAAGGGTTACAGAGGGTGATGGAGTGTGTGTTTGACTGCTGGAGGCCGAGGGCTAACAGTACTGTTACGCACGCAAGGTCGTCTCAGAGAGAGTAGCCTTAGCACATAATCCCAGTGCCCCTGACTACCGTGAACACAGGTTTGCAACACAATTTATTACACTGGAAGAACAGTGCTTGAGGAATAAGATCATCAAGACAGATGGAGGTGTTTGGTTTTGGTCAAGAAATGATGCTTTCAAACCGGTGTGGGTGCTCACTTCACATAATCCCACCTCCCGAAAACAGACGACTGTCATTGAAACGTAATACTGTGGGCAGCGTTGAGTCAAGTTGCCTATTGAGGGGTCAACAGTCATGTTAATAATTTGATTTAGCTTCATGTCACATGAGCATCCAAGACAAATATCTACACCGTACGGTAGCAGTATCATATCAATATTGACCAGAGGCTCAAGCCAACCTTGATATGTTCCCCTTACTCTCATCAATAACACAAAGGGGGAAAGTTGTTTCCCATATAAAACTAATCTTTCCTTTTTATTGTATTTTAATGAAACAGACTTGGTTCTAAAGCAGTAATTCATTCCATTTGTTATGTTTGGACAACTCATTAACATTATCATTTATTATCATTAGACTGAAATTTTAAGCTTCTTCTCCCTTGAGATGCAGTGCATTTCTTCTCTTCAGTTTGCATTAAAACAAATGTGGACCTGCTGATGCATTAGATTAATGTGCTCACTCACTGCCTGCTACAAAGCACCAGTTCTGCTTGAAAACGAGACCACATTTCTGTCTTGTGAGCCACAAAGGAAACACATTTCTGCTTTTCTTTTCTGTTATTGTGCCTTATGAAAAGCTGACTGATAGTTTGTTTGATCTTGTCAAACAGAAAGTAGCACACGCCTGTCAGTACAAGTTAATCTTTGCATTAGATGTACCGTCAGCAAAACGCATGACAAAGCTATCTAGTAGCGTAAAGTGTCAGTAATTATTGAATGTAAACATTACTCTCCTGGAAAAACAGAGAAGCCTGTGTTCATACATTATAGAAGTTTTGCCCAGAGACTAATTTGTCTGTTAATTTACTGACTAATATAATCATCCACACGTCAAGCATTAGCAGAAGTGTTTTTGCCTGACTTCATGTAACATTTAAAAAACCATAACGCTAATGAGATATTTAGACTTCCAGATGAAATTCAAAGTTCCTAATTCTTGCTGAATCTGCTGCAACGGATTAAGCCATTTGCTAATTACAAAGTTTGCTTTTTTCCCCTGAATAAATAATGTTGATTAATTAGCAATTCAAAATAAGTGAAGATGATCTATGCATTATATATCACTGTCGTGAAAACTTACTGAAACGTTTTATTTACATTGCTTGAGTACTTAATTACATGCATCCAAACTTTACAGATTTGATGGAGAATTAATAACGTGCAAGGTGAGAGAGGTTCACGTAAAAACCTGCTGACTTCAAATAATCAAGATGTTGGGAGTAATGGAAACATCTAAACAATACATCTACTGGCTTCTTAGCTATTTCAGACATTATTCATTCAAAACAATCTCAGGTGGATGTACAGCCACACATATTGACACTTCTGCTTTATGTAGATGAATAAACAATGTGTAGACATGTTAATATGAAGGTCTCTGAAATTGCTTCACATCGTGCAATGAAAACATTTACAGAAACATGAGTGGAGGGTAAATAATCACAAACTGACAGCCTCCAAAATGACCATGTTGAACACCTCGTTGATATTTTAAAGCTTCACAAAAGTAGGATTTATAGCAGGGCTGCTGAACCAGATTGCCTTACATTGCACCGGATGTAGATTGTTCTTGTGCGAGAGGAAGTCAATATTCAGTATGTTTGTTCTGATCCGGCCAGTATGTTAACATATCATCTTTGCAACAGATCATCCTGACCAAAAATGATGAATTTAGCAAATGTAATACTCATATTGTGTTACTGCCTTTTTACTGTAATCGAAATGCAACACGTAACATGAATGCAATATACGTCACCTGCGGTCTGTAACATCTTGTCGGGTCAGGTCCTCCATGGGGAGTTTTCAGAGCATCTCCATCCTCCGAAGACCATTTGTATTGTATTTCTGCTCTGCGTTTGAACTCACTGGACAGAGCTAATTCACTCTGAATCCCTGGGGTGCGAATGGGGTTGTCTTTCATAACCCTAAAATATTTTTAAAAACATTTTAGGTTAATATTACTCAACTTACAGCCTTGCATTGATCATGTGTGACACTTTTGTAAATGTGTAGCAATGTCCCTCTACATTTTCCCAGTTATTTGCATACAAATCCTTTTCCACTTGCTGACATTTCTCCAACAAGACATATTAGCCAAATTATGCCCACGACGATTCAAACATTTGCATAGAAGTATATTAACTAGCACATTTTCTAGCAAGCTAATGGTTGAGCTAATGTTTTGCAGCTATGTTATGTTATCTTAGATTAGCTCAAATAATAATCTCTCCATAATCAGGTGGGCGGCTTTGGTATAACTGTTTAGCTAAAACTAGTCTGCGGTTTTAAGTTGCTATCAAAACATACGCGTGCCTTGTCACAAGCTGTTCACCACATTCGTTGTAGCCGGAAGCTCCCGACATTGCGTTGCGCGTGTCTGCGTGCGTAAGGAACGTCGTCTTCCGTGGTGCTTCTGATTGATTGGTTAGCAGGAAGACGGGCTCGTCCAATCAGAAAGCAGGACATTTTTCTCCACTGCAGCCATATTCATTGAGGTTACAATACAATCAACAAATTACTTGTGATGTAATATATTATTTTACATCATATGATGTACACAGTACTCTAAAATGGTCAATTCTGCACAATTGTAAGTACTGAAAGTAAATGATTGAAGTAGTTCTTCCACCTCTGTTTTATACAATTGTTCCTAACTACAACTATAACATCATATAGCTTGAACATGCTCTTAATACAATGTTATTTGCAAGCCATGCCGCCATGTGCCATTTATTCGATTGTCGGCATGCTTACAAAATGTTAAACCCCACTATATAAACACACTGATTAGCTGGCATAATGCTGCTGTGAAATATGAGGCTGAGCTGTAGACAGATCATTATTGTGAACATGTCAGAGTGCCCTGCCCTGCAGTCACCCTGGTCAGCAGCACCTCCTCCAAGACACCTTCCATCTCAGTGAGATTACACTAAAATTGATATTTAGGTCATTGATAATCCCTATGTGAGTAATGTTGTCAATTTGGCACCTAAATCCTATTTTGGTAGCCATCTGGGCTCACCAAATTGCTCCCCTGTGAGCAGAGGTTATAGTTAGTAATTATTCAGAAGTCATTTACTTTTAGAGGTGTTTAGTGCTTATCTGCTTTGCAGTTAAAATGCTGACATGATGCCTCCAGATTTCTTACCCAAAAAATATGATTTGGCTTGACATAAATACTACTACAACACAGTGCTGTTAACACACATTTATTTCTCTGAAAACTTTTATTGAGATACATTTTACATTTGGATATAAAAAAATAAAAAAATCAATCGTCAAAACAAAATGTGATGAACAAAAGTCTCCCAGCTGGGCTTTAGGGAATCCAGTGAGATCTTCTTCTTCTTCTTTCACTGACAACACATATTAGATCTGTTCAGGTTTTGTTGCTAGGGAGAAAAAAGGTTGGTTAATTCAAAACTTTACAGGCTCTATCTTCATGCATATGGCATGTGTGATCTGTGTGACAAATGTTGGACTTACACAAGCTTATCCGACATGCACTGTCTGTGCATTTCACTCACTTATTGCTAAGGTACTCTGTCAAATTGATTATCCAGTCAACTAATTCCCAGTCTATGTTTAGCTAAAGTATGATAGAATCATTGTGTCCCATGGGTGCAATTCTCATTTGTGTGTCTGTCTGTGTGAGTGAGTATTTATGAGAAAGAGGCTAACTAATCAACAAACTGGGCCAGAAGCTGACTATTGAGCAATCTGGGACAGTTGTGGTGCAGCTTCAGGGCCCATCACAGCTGAATGTATTGTGTTTGATGGACAAAAGCTATAAGGGACAATAATCATAGACAGGTTGTTAGGCTTCTTCATCTAAAACTGATCATCATATACTGCAGGACGTACATGAATACTGCTGAATAAAGAACGTCCAGAGAGGTTCATGATGGTGTAGATGATGGTGTAAATTGAGGGCTTTGATTTAACTTCATGGCATTTTATGTTTTGCTTTTGATATCAGGTCTGTTTTTTTATCGCACTTATTTTTGTTTAATTGTCAGTGAATTAATTTTGACATTTGTTGAGGTTATGGGCAAAGGAATAGGTGGAAAAGTTGTATTTACTTATTTTATGTTTATAAATACTACGAGGAAGAGAGCTGTGGGTTCACTAAAAAGCTTGGTTTACACAGATTTGTTCTTTTATCCCTTCAAATTTATTCCAATCTCAAAATGTCATCTACTACATCGTAGGAATTTAGGAAGTCAGTCGAAGTCGTTGTCATCATCGTTTAAAATAAAGAAAGTATTCTTCACACTGACAGAAATATAGAAATCTGCCGTATGGTTAAAAAGTAGTCAGCAAATTAAAGCTTCACCATGTGTTAGTCTTTTAAATGTTGGGTTGGTAAAACTGGCAAATAGGGATTTCTGGCACAACTGAACCTACTTTAAAGGTGCATGGAAAAGGCAACAAAAATTCTGTAAAGGTCAAAATCATTTCTGCCTCTGAACCCCCACAACATTCCCTGGCCACAGTGTCCTTAATCGACTGCCCTGAAAAGCCATGCCATTTATATCTAACCCGTTGCCAACTTATTGTGAGAGTGACCTTTTTTAACATAAGCTACCTCTTTTAATAATAACTATTGTGCATGAACAAATGCATTCAAACAATTCAGAAAAAAATCTATAGATGGTACTGCTTCAACTCCATGAATTTAGATTGTCTAATGGTTTACTTATAAAAACGAGTGCAGTGCTGTTCAAAACCTGCCTGTTTGGAACGAGCTGACTGCTTGGCTTCCCGTATTGCTGCTTGCAGCTTTCTCAAGAACTACTCATCCAAACAGCTTCACACTAGACACTGCATTTCCTCGGGTCCTCAGCAACACACCGCCGCGTGAGAAGTCGATCGGATGAACGTTTGTCGAGAAAATCGAAGGACATACAGAGAGACAAAGACTCCTTCCATTATATTTATGGTTGCTCTCAACCAATTTTATTTAGTACCCAGATGCTGATTGATTAAAGTTATATACATTTTTCTACTCTTGAAATCATACATTAGTGCAGCCCTAGTGTATAGAGTATTTCACTACGAGCACATAATGTCCCTCCCTGTCTGCTCAGGTCCGTAGTTCAATATCGGCCCTCTTTATTTCCTATTGGTGCAGAAATATCTTTATTACATTATCTGGAGTGTCTGGCCAAGCAGAGTCCATGGAGAGGAGAGCAGAGGGTGAAAGAGGTCATGTAGAACCAGACGGGGACACTGGCATGACACTGTGACATGTTAGGATCCCCTCCACTGAGCTGTGCCTTGCACAACAACATGGAACAAGGAAATGAGCCACAAACGTTTCCCTGACCCCTCTAGCGACTCAAACACACAAGAACAAGCATCATGCAAACACACGGATGGGGGACATAGAAAAATGATAAAAATTAACTGATCTTATTATTATCACAATTAAAGTCTTGGCTAGATTTGGATCCAAGCCATGTTTCAGGATAATTTAAATATATATATATTTTTTTAAAGATATCAGATGAAAATATGAATTCCATGTCTTTTGCAGGATTGTTCAACTAGACGGCAGCGCTATGTGTTCATCTTCTTTAGTGCACTGAGCTGACAAGACTCCAATGAAAGGAAATTATATGTCCTCCGCTGGGTCTTCTCTCTAAATGAGAGCCATTGCCCCTATTAGATAAAGGTTAATAGTCATTTGGTGAAGAAAACAGCTGATTTTATGTCTGATCCTGAACACAAACACAACCAAACAATGGTTACATTTGTTGTTCACCTCCTGAGACCCTTTCTGTTCTCGGAAACACAAAATATTTTTAATTCTGACCGTGTGAAAAGATTTTATGTTCATTTTGTCTGTGCCCTGCAGGCAGGAATCAATGACATTTGAAATAATTGTTGTTACAGGGGTAATCTCTTGAGGGAGAATGGGGCAAAACTGTAGAGAAGATTTGAGTAAATTACTGTGTCAGCTTCTATTTATTTGCAACCGGATTGCCAGAGGCAGCACTTCAAGATAGCCATTAGGAGTCGGGGCAATAAAGATAGAGCGTGTAGGCATTGTCGAAAAGTTAGCGTGTAATGCAGCAAGTTATCATCAAAGTGCTCCCTGTGGAGAGAGCAGGGTGCACACTGGGGAGAATACATGTGAGGGGAACCAATTATAGCTCCTCAAATCTCTCTTTCCCAGAGGGAGAGGTCATAATAGGTTTGCTATAGTTGTGTAGAAGCTGTACTTGTATATCATTCCATATGGAGAGGCTTGTGCGTCTCTATCATTAAAGGTAACAGCGATCCTGAAACGCATAGAGTACAGTAAAAATCTAAAAGCATGAAAACAAACCCCAACAAAGTTCTAAACAGGCTAATTACGTCGTGGGAAACTTTCTCATATGAACATTAATGCCTGTAAAGTTTAGGTTTAATAATTAAACATTATGAGATATGAGAAATAGATTCAACTTAATCTGGATGGGTACATGTGTATGGGACTTATACTTCCAGTATAATCAAGTGTAATCAGCCTGTTTTGGTTCTTGACCATAGAAACAGTATGAACATGGACAAATAAACAATCTCAAAGTCCTCCTCTTGATCTGAAATGGCCAGGAGGTGGACCTTGAGTTTGCATTTTTGGTTGAAACACAAAGGTGCATGCAGTAGCGCATTTTGTTAAGACCATATCTTACACACAAGACATGTTCTTCATATTTATTCTAGTAATGTGGGTTTTTAATGAGTTTTATGGTTATTTTTATGTCTGATTCATTTGTTTTATTTGTTAAGAAAAATGTATAGAGCTATCTACAAAATAGGTCAATGGGCATGGAGTTGCAATCAAAGGATGTGGACACCTATTTTACCTATTTTTAAATCCATGCCATGACCCAGCCCTTTTTCTGAATACCTTTCTTTGAATTTGTTTTAGTGGGTAGTTGTCTTGGTTATCACTCTGAATATATATTATTATTAGGGCTGTGAAACGATTAAAATTTGTAATCGGATTAATCACAGGTTTCTGTGGATTAATCATGATTAATCACATATTACCGATATTCTCGGTATATTTTGTGAGAACATAGAGATTTATGACAAAAGACGTATATATACATTTATACATTCTTCTATACAACTCAGCAGTTATTTAGCAGTTTCTTCCATATGGAACATTAATACATCTTCATCCTAAACAGAATGTTTAACCCTCCTGTTACCTTTCGGGTCAATTTGACCCCATTCAATGTTTAATGTCGGTGTTCTTTGGGGTCAATTTGACCCCAGGCTGTTTTTCACTGTGTCAAACATATCAGAAATATCAACTTTTTTATTTATTTAAAGGGCTATTTAGGTAGTCAACAAACAAACATAAAGTACCTCACACTTAAACTTGGGAAGCAATATTAATTCTAATAATTTTCTGGAGGTTTTAATTGCTGGGGTCAAATTGACCCCGAGGGTAAAATATGTTCGTAATTGTAAAGGTAACAGGAGGGTTAAACAGAGCATTTTTCTCTTGTTTGTCAACCATTAACTCCACCATGATACAATCTAAAGGTGGACAGATTGACAAGTGACTTTTTTTTGCTCAGTCCCGATGCGCGCGCACGGAGCTCTGTGGCGCGCGAGACGGAGATCGATAAGTGTTAACGCAACGCGAAGAGACAGAAATGACATGCTGCTGTGGAGATACGATCAACAACAGACGTTTAGTTTAATAAAAGAACAAAGACGTGCTATAGAGAACATGTCAGGGGGCGGGCCAATCTTTTTAATGTAATGCGATCTACCGACACTACGCCGCGATCGACTGGCAGGTCGCGATCGACGTGTTGAGACCCTGATCTACAGGAAGTAAAAGTCGTAACAAGGTTTCCGTAGGTGAACCTGCGGAAGGATCATTACCGATGAACAGACCGTCTGCATGAGAGCGGACAGAGTTCAGATTGAAGTGGTGTCTTGGAAGCTCATTTTGCAAGTTACTTTTTTTTCGTCCCGACGACCAACAACAGACGGATTGGAAGCTCATTCTGCGCATGCGTTAAATGCGTTAAAAAGAAAAAACTAGTTAAACCTGTAATTGAATTAACTGAGTTAACGCGTTATTTTTCACAGCAATAATTATTATGTAAAAGCTATCTACTCAGTTTCAGGCATATAGTCTCAGAATATAAATATGTCTCTTGGGATATCCTAATTAAAATGCTAATGCCATGAACAATATGAAAGTACACAATTAGCCTCAAATTAAATCACATGAAACTGCTTCAAATAATAGGCAAGCATGAACTGGTTAATTCTTTTTACTCTGTTCAAAAAGAAACCCGGGCCCTCTTTAGCTATACATTTCTAAGGATATTAAGAGAAGTAATGATAAAACAATGAATATGTAAGAAAGTCATAATCCACAGAAAAGACATCTTTTTAATCCCCAGCCACTCAAATATGGTATGATAACCAGCGGAGGCAGTGATTTATAAATCTGGGACTTAAGAGAGGAGGGGGGGAAAGGATCAAACAATGAACAGGAAGTGGAGATGAAAAGGGAGGCTGCATTCATTAGATGATGGCGAAGGGCTACAGCAGTGAAGACAAGGCCGGGAGAAAAGGGCTTGGAACTGTTTGTAGGGTCTGCCAAACAAATGGTGCAGGTCCCTGCGGGAAAGAGATTATTATGGGCTCTGTGTCTGTCAAACATGTGAACACAATACAAAAAAGGAAGGGAGGTGGGGGCCCGAGGCGGCGCTGCTGCCTCTGAGGGCCCACGAGGACCCGGGCTCTCCGCAGCAACACTGGCCCTGCCAAAGAATGTCTGTAATCCGCAGGCTGACTGAGATGATCCCGTGGCTCTCCCCGGCAATGCAGCAGGCTTCCCTATTGTCAGCAATGCTCAAAGAGGACAGGGAGGAAGCCAGAGAGAGGAGAGGGGGGAGGCGGAGGGAGCACAGGGGAGGTGGTGTCCCTTTTTCAGCCTTATGAGAGCTCCCTCCCCATTGTCCGAAAATTACAATTGCACTTTTCTGATCTTTTGTGCACTCCTGTTGACAGTGGTTATTGACTAAGCGGTTGGACATGGAAAGGATATGACCCCCACCCCCACCCTCACCCTCCCTCCCTCCAGCCCTCCGTCGTCTTTGGGGGGCCTCCCTGAACAAGAGAGGAAGCAGGTCGGAGGTTTACATGTAGCATTAGACTTAAAAAGGGTTTGAGGAGGCTTATGCGAAAAAAGGAAGACAGAGAGGGGCGGAGGCTTTGGCTCTGACAAAGACGGCGGGAGACACAACGAGCAAGAGAGAAAAGTTAGAAGAAGGAGGAAAAGAAGAAGAAGAAGAAGAAGAAGAAGAAGAATACTTTTCCTGCAGAGATTTTTTCCCACTGTTTCTCCCTTCAAACAGATGCTCCGGCAGATGGTGGTGAATTAGCAGAAAATGGGCAAAGAAGAAACGAGACAGTATATTAGAGGTCGGGGAGGACGGACATGACGAAATAAAGATTAAAGTGCCACTGCAGGGGGGGAAGGGGTGAGGGGGCAAATCTCACCCAGGGGTTGTGGGAGGTCTGAGGTGTCATCTCGGAAACATAATGTACGGCGGCTTTGGTGATGAGCGATGTGCTGTGGGCCTTGTGCGTCGCAGCAGCAGCACACCGTGTTGCTCAGTGAGGGACGCACGGGGGCGAAAAATATCTTAAACATCTTATTAATGTGATGATGGGGTTCAGTTAGATTGGGTTAACATTGGAGACACAGACTCAGCAAACGGATGTTAATACAAGTCAAACTCTTAACCCCCCCTTATTTATTATTTATCAAATGTTAAATTCAATTGTTCTTCGTCAACAACAAAACAACAACAAAAACAATTCTTGCTCACTTAAACTTATATTATAATTGTTCTTATTTTTAATTTAAACAAAGCTTTTTAATTCAAATTAAAGTAAAAAAAAAAATAATATAAATAATAATAAAGGGAGGGTGAAACATTTTGGGTCGTCAAATGAACCAAAAGGGTTAAGTGAGAAAATAACTCACATATGAGTGATTTTGTGTGTACTTACACATACTTAAACTGCTTCAAATATTAGGCCGTCACATGAAATAATTGTTTTTATTGGAAATATGAGGAGAATATGTTGTCGGAAAAATAGATCCTTGAAGATCTGTGCAATATATACACTTTAGTACCATTAAAGACATGTTATTCAAAAGAAATCACAGTAAACTGTCATATTCAGCGTCGTCATGTCGTCTAACCTCTCCCTGGCCTCGTACTACATTCTATAAATCTATTAATAGAAAGCAGTCCCCAGCTATTCCTGCAGAGCATCCATTAGTTTGAGAGATTGACAGAAATAAAAATAGTGAAAGAGCAGACTGGGTTAAGACTACACAACATTACAACCAGTAATTCTGGCTGCCTATTAGATTTATATGTTGCAGGCTGAGAGAAAGCATGCACTTTGTCTTCAGACATGAAAACACCATCTCAAGTGTTACAATACCAGAGGGGATGAAGTGGAATTGCTGTTTTTACATTTCTGTATCATTTTTTGCCCATAAGGAATATGGATAACAAATGAAATATTCAGCCCCATTGTCTGATTTATTTCTTTTATTACCTGCAAATATCACCCCGGCAATTTAAGGGATAGCTCGCTTCGTTCTGGGCCTTTTTCGCTGGGGGCTTGACAGCCTATCAGCGTTATGCCGCATAAACAGGTCAGGATCGTATGAGCATTCCTATATGTTATCCTTTAAGGTTTTTGAGCTCGCAGAATTTCTAAATAGGAATTGAAAAAAGGAAAAAAAGAAAGAGTCCTTAAGGGGATGCTACAGAGCCCCTTGCCCAAGAAATAATACATCTGCACTGAGTCCGTTTTTGAAATGGGGGACAAAATTTTATTAATTTCCAACCAGCTGGAGACCTCCATATCACAATTTCTCAGACTGTAAGTAATATGACTCTCCTGGAGAGGATGAGTGACTGACAGGCGCTCCCGTTCGGCTTGTTGTGCGGGCTGAGTGTTTTGGAGCATCCCTTCGCTCCAGTTTGTGTTGAAGCAGTCAAACGATAGATATAATAAGCCCCAGTTCTTGTCTTCTGCAGGCACTGTGACTTTACTAAAACTATTAGTGTTTCATAACTGGCTGAAGATACATAATTAAGAGCCTGCATCCAGGCTGGAAGACTATATAAAGAAATAAAGGGTTTCATGAGGAGAATTGGGCAAACCAAGGCTTTTGTATTGAAATTGTATTTGATTATGGAAACACTTATAGTGTCATTCATGAGATTAGAGGTTAGCTGTCATATATTCAATCCAGTGGTATTAAATTAATTTTGCTGTATAATTAGAGATCATTTCAGAGATTAATTGAACTGAAAAAGACCATGTTGCTGTGACCTCTGAAAAGGCCTTTCTGTTCTTTAACATATAAAAACCAGTAATGCCGTTCATACTCTTTAGCGGCCACAAAAAACATTGCTGCTTCATGACATTTCCTTATACTATGTGATGTGTTTACAAACAGAATTTGCAAGCATTGGTGTTGTTAATTAACTATATAATAATCTGTTTTTGGAGTTGTATGACAGTTAGATAAGAGGTGTTGAGTTTTACAATATACATATATGTATATATATATATATATATACATATTTATATATATATATACGACATAACAAGTTTTATTGTTGTTGACCAATAACTGAGACAAATTCATTAGACCATGCCTTGCCTCATAATAACCAGGCTGTGTTCAGTAAAAGATGAACCATAAAGAGTTGGCTTCGAGGAAAAGGTTTGCCCTACGACCTTGAGAGAAACACTTTGCTGCAGGTTCCTTCCAGGTACTCAGTCCTTCCTCTCTGTTTTTCCAAACACGCTGCATGGCTAAAGATAGTTATTCCACCTTGAACCGATCTACATCACCTCCCCAGAGAGCACCAGTCCCTCTTGTGAAACCTTACACAGCGGAGCATTCTACCTTCCGAAAAAGGGAAATCGAATGGCAGGGGGGAAAATATTCAGCAAGCCTCACTTTAAATCAAGATAAAAGACTGAAATGGAAAATAATAGAGGGAACAAACCCGTGGACGCTCCAGGGCCCCTAATGGAAACACATGGCTGAAGGCTGAGGTGTTGTCAGCAGCCAACACTGTGACATTCCTTTTTGATAATCTGGCCTGCCATAAAATTAGAATCGCAAATATCTCCTGACAAAGATGCATGTTCCTCTTCTATTGTGCCATCATAAAAAAAGAAGAAGAAAAAAAAAGTCTGAAACTTCAATTTAAATTTACAGCACTGCGAAAAGAGAAGTGATATGCACTCAAATATTTTAATAACCTATTAAGTTACGACTTCAATTTCATTTTATGAATATTTTCCTTGGGGAGCACAGCCATCACCAGAGAGATATAGAAATTTAAAAAAGATAAATAGTGCCATTAATCTAAAACATTTCTCTTCTATTATCCATGAAAATTAGGAGTTATTTTTGCCCAGATCTGCTCGTAATTAGCTCCTTACACTTGATTCACTAGCCAGAAAATGACCATGTTCAGAAAATTACAAAATTGTCATTAAGTGGAATTTAACATAATATCATTTATCTTTATATATTCCTCAGCTGACAAGCGGCAGCCTTGGATGTTGATCAGGCGTTTGTGTGAGAGGCAGTGAGCGAGGAGGACGAGCAGGACTCTTGATGTGTTTCGGATTATCAGGTGAATATTGATGTTTTAGCTGCTTTCACTCAGAATATTTATCCTACGAATGGTGCTGACACTTGAAAAAGAGACTTGCCATTTGTGTTGAAATGAGAATATGACTGAAACAACGTGTTGTACTGTTGTATTCTATAATGAAGAGTGTTATGAGTCCATTTTGCAAATGTTGTAATGAGGATGCGTGAGTGTGCTCGAATATGCTCATTTTGTTCACACTTTTAAAGAGTTAATAGTGAAAAACATCAAACTTAATATTTTACCGTGAAGAAATAAAATGTTAATAAACTTCCAAAAACAAGTAAACGGTCTAAAGTTGAAAAAAATATGTAAACTGAAATCAAATAAATCAGTTTGGTCTTTTTTTTCCAAATGTTGTCAGAATTCTAACGCTTGAATAAATGTAGACATTATTTATTGTTCTGATGGTGACAATATCAGTACTGTAATTTGATTGGTTCAATATATGCGAGGGCAGTTTGTAATTTCACTTCAGATCCAATGGACAACGGCAGTTAGCCAACATGTGAACGGGATCTCACCATGACTCATCATGATGAGATCCCAACAGGCGCAGGCTTTTGCTTTGCATCTTGACACGTTATTAAAATAGTAAATGTTAGGTTTGTATCCCACGCTAAGTCAGCATTAGAAAGAGAAACAGCTGGAGACTTCTGGTATAAACCAGCCAATGGCGGCCTATTTCCGCCGGCATCCAGCTCCCTGTCCACTATCTACTTTGCAAAGGCTCCATTGCCGCCCAAGAAGAATGTAATTTGAAACACAAACAAGCTGCAGCGTTTTTTCCCCCTATAGCAGAAGGATAATGTGTGGACCAGACCTTTCTTCAACGCTGACACGGCACTTTGGAGGTATGGAGGACTACTTTAAGTGTGGAGGAGAGCTAGCCTAGCCTGCCAGCTTCTACTTAAAGATTGAAATATCTAATTGACAGCAATTGTTGAAGGTTTTAAATTGAGTAGATCTCTTTTGCAGACAAGTTGAACACTTAAAAAAATAAAATACTATCCAGAATTATAGAAGCCATGTAAGTCAACAAGTCTCCTTGCAACACTGGCCCTCAAATGTTAACTTCTCCCATGGGAATCGCTCATCCAGATGCCTGCACTATTTCCTCAAAAATATATTTAAAAAAATATTTAATTCTATCATCTTTTAGAAATTACATTCCTATTTTATATTTATATAATTACATTCCCTTGCACAACAAAGTAAGTAGAAGTTAGATTTCAAGTCAACTTTGAAGAAAAATCTCAGCCGACAGCAACACTCAAGGCCATAAAGGATTTACTGGTATAGAAACTTTCATTAAGGCTCAAGAAGCTAATATTCGTTTTAAACACCAACAGTGGTTATAAATGATTCCAAAATAACAAACAAATCCGATAATGGCGTGTTTAAAGCGATGTAATCACTGACCGAGACATATGGAGACAGATTTGAAAGGGACGTTCAGTTCTGTGCCGCTGGCTGCTGTGTATAGTTTTGTCATTTACTTAGTTCAACACAAAAACATGTTGGTCATCATCTCAAAGCACAGCAGGCTATCCATTAAGATCTAATTGATCATCAGAAGGAATGGGAAGAAGAAATGAAGTTGATAATGGTGAGAGAAACCATTTAGTCTCCCTCCCATTACAGAGTAACAACATACTTGTTTAGTTATTATTCTCCTGTGACTATGAAAACAAGAGGAGAGGAGCATGCTGCACCTTTCTATTGACAACAACTTGCATTTCTTTTAATAGAGCTGTGCAAAAAAATCTTGTAAACTTTTCGATGCTTGTAGATAGAAAAAAAGAATGACACAAAAAACACTTGACATGACAGGAAACAATGCAAGATGTATTCCCTATTCTAACTCATATTATCATGTGCCACAGCTGAGTTGTTTTGCAGTGTGCATGATGTCACGGTACTGAACCAAATTAGGGATACATGTAGTACAATGGAGCCTTCACGTCAAGTGGTTAATGCAGGTTCTTGTCATCCATGCCTGCTCCCCTAAAGCAAAAGCACATTACTGCTAGCTTTAAAACTAATAAACTCATTTCATAATAATATGTGCAGCTGGGCTGGTAATAAATCATAATGGGACTGCTTGTTCCCCTGATATAGGACTGAGGCAATGACCCCAATCAAGTGCTTGCAACAAATATTTGGAATTACAAGGTGGAGATGAATAATTTCCCCAGATATTGAGATTTTATGTGGAGATAAACTATGATTGCTTCGACTTTAAGAAGAGAAAGTCTAGAATACAGACTGAAGCTATTGCATTGTACTGAAGTATTAGAAATGTTATCAATGCAAAATATACCATTTCAAAATGCACATTTTAAGGAATCATAAAAATAGTCTGTTATTTCAAACGTTATCATGAACACTATTGCGGATCTGTTACTATCTAATATTAGATCTGTTATTAGCAGTGATAACTTTCACTGCGGTCAGGTGACTCTTTGGTTTGAGTTTATCTCAGTCTTTACTCGAGTAGAAGCGGATCTTGTCTCTCGTCATTTCTGTCAAATATTGTGTCACACAAGAGGAAGGAAAACAAATATTTATGATTTAAAAAATATATGTTTTGGATTATTGTCAACCAAATTATTTGAAAACAAAACAGCCAAAGATGAACAAATTATTTGTGCTGCAGAAAGGTTCATAAAGATGTATTTTTTAGCTGAATCGAGCGCCAAAAACTAACAAACATTTCTAATAAAGGATTAATTAAACTTTAACCATCCCACATTTAAACATTCAACTAAATATAAACTTAAGGTTGGATTTTGAATGAACCTTCTTAATTTTATTAAAACAGTTCATAATTATTGCAAGCACATACAAAGATACATAAACTGCATTCAGGATTTCACATTGGTCTTTTAAGGATCAAATGTAGTTGTTTTACAAGATAAGGATAATTAATTATCATAAGACAACACAGAGCTGCATGTGAATGCAGTTGAAGTCCCTTTATTCTCCTTACTCTGAGAAAAACAAAAAAATAGACAGGTTTTACCTCATCATTTTATTCATCCCATGCCAATCCCGCCATAATCTTTACATTAAAACTTTAGTGGGCTTCAAAGGAAATCTAACACACTCCATGGAGATAAAAAGCTGGGTATAAAAGATGACATCTTAAGTATGGGAGCAGGCCGTCTGGTTGACACACATTGGGGAAGCGTGAACATGGTAGTCAATCACTTGTAATAGCAAAGGAACAAAAGTGCATCCTGAGGACGCGCCAAAACTCCACCACACACATTTTTCACCAGCCCCCCCCACCCCCCCTAAACAAAACCAAGCAACCTTACATGCAACTCACATCCATCCAGCTCCCTGGGGTTCAAACCAATCTCTCTTGTCTCCAGCCAGTCGCTCTGCTTCAACCTGCAACCGCCATCAAAGCCATTAATCCATCCACCGAAGATGACTATGACTGATTTGGCCGCCAAACAATCAATTTGTATCTCTCGCACTCTCTGGATGTACAAAATATCATGAAAAAGTGTCAGTGGTAATAGTTCCACCAGAGTGAAATAATAGAGTAATAAGGCAATCAGCGTTTGACCTTGGAGGACAGATAATTCATCTGCCCATCTGTCTTAATTATTTCCTCTGAAATGGATACAAAAGACAAACTGAACATTTCATTTGTTCTCAGATGACAATTTCATTTTTTATCTGCTGGTAAATGCCTCAATTTTTGACGTGATGCAGCATTTCTTTGCAATGAATTCGATAAAGACTGAGTAGTTCAGTGCAGCCCCATTTCAAGGCCAGAACCTGAATACAGTAGAACATTTAACTTGTGGTTATATGCATGGTCGGACGAAACAAAGTGTTTTTAATGAATTTGTAAAGCTATACAAACTAAAAATATTGAGTAACTTCTCTTCATCAATTTTCCATTTGTGAGATCACACATTCTTCTAAAAAAAAAAAAAAGGACATATTTAAAGAATCCCATTGTGATCGACGAAAACAAAAGAAATTCAATTGAAGTTCATTTTATTCATGAAGTCAAAATCACACATATTTAAAATCTCACATTTTGCCTCAAAGGTATAATTTACAGAAAAATGTGTGTTCATCGACGACTACATTCAGGGTGATGTGAGTTGATTATGAGTTATTTGTACAACTGTATTCTCAGCATGCTATTCTTGATCAAATCCAGGTATTTTGGGCTCCAATCACAATCAAGAATCGACTTATTTAGTGATGAGGGATATTTGCTGTTATCTTATTAAACAAGTACTTTTTGAAAAAGAATCCTACAAGTATACCAAATACCCTTTTATTCTTCACATTAAAATATGTAAAACACAAATTACAAGTTTGAGTCAAGTTGTGTGCGACAAAATATTCTAAACAACAATTGCTGCTATTTTCCATTATTTCCATCTATTTTCTTTGACATTTTGAGTTGATGTGAAGACATTTAACTTTAATAAGAACTTTTATAACAACTGCCTCAGCCTTTCCTTCACCACTGAATCACTCAAGGCTAACCACTGTCTGCTGTCAGCTCCAATGTGCTGGTGGGCAGCAGTTGGAGGCACTTGTAGCTTGTCAGTCTCAGTCGCTCTCCGTCAGCGGGAGCTTTTGGAGAGTCTGACAGATGATTCAACATGTAGGTTCAGCTCTGGCTGCCGGTCAGCTGAGGGCAGTCGGTGTTTGACAACTCTAAATGATGCTGTGGATGGAGAGAGAACACAGCTTCTCTAGTAGATGACTGATTTGCCTTTAAATGTTTCACATCCTCCTCTTCATCTGTTGGCATGCATGATTCTCTCCTTGTTTTGAGATACTAATATACACGCTGCCTCATTCAGTTTGTTTCCCTCTCAATGTTGTTATTCAGTCACTTGGGAACTTGAGAAGTAGCCATCTATGGCCAAAACACTTGGCTTTTTACATATTTTCTCTTCTGCATTTCAGCAGATCTGGTTAATACAATTATTAGTTATTGTCTCTCAAATGATGTTCCACAGACTGCAGCCAAGTTGCTGATGTAAGCTCATATTTAAAGTGTAATTGATTAAAATATTATTTCTGAGTCATGTGAAAACCCTGATAGAAATGTTCTCTAATGCATTCTCAATAATTATTTATTAGCAATGGTTAAATTGTTCACACGTTACGTTACCTTACACATCAATATGATTTAAGATACTAAAATAAACATGAACAAATACAAATATATGATCTCAGTTGACTTATTTTTCTTTTCTTTTGTATATGTTTTTTTGTTTTACTTTTACACATCTTTTGTAACATTTTCAAATTGACAACAAACCAGTCCAAAAAGTACCCAAAAGATTGTATTGTATTTCCCTCTTTCACTTTTTCTTCACTCATAGGAAGCATAAATGGCAAAAAGTGAGAAATCAGTACAAAGCTTTTGCATAATTATCCCAGTTGAAAGCCAAAAATGGGGTGGGGGGGCATTTGGCAGTGTGGCTACAGACCATAACTGTGAGTGTGATATAACCCGGTCTGATGCTGGGCTTCCAGCAGCCGAGGAGATAAAGCAGCTCATAGTGAGCCATGCGAGAATGCAAAGCAGGCCATCTGATAGCACCGAGCAGAAGGTAGGAAGGAGGCATGTGTCTGGGAGAGGCAGCCGCGAAGCATTTGTCAGGAGACAGTGACAAAAGGGGGTTGAAGGGGCCTTGCTCGACGCTATTCAGAGACAATTTGTAAGCCCGGCTGTTGAAGCCAGGCCAAAGACTCGCGAACAGCTGGAGCCCTGCCGTGATTGATAAATGTGGGCCTCCAAGAACTTCATTTTGATATGAATGAAGACAAAAGCGCGACAACATTCTGTGAGTGTTTAATATTACCGTCATTAAGTGGCAGCAGTGGACGAACGCCCCGTCCTCAGCTGGGGATACACAACGCCAAAAGGGAGGTCAGCACCCCCTGGTAATTAACATTTTTATGACAAAACACACTTTTTGTAGCAGATTCCTAATTAATTCAGGTTTCAAGGCGAGTGATTAAAAGAACATTTAATCAGGATTTGGAGGTTCTCAATTTCACCAAGGGAATAATTAACAAAAAAACTCAATTTCATCTATTGGTAGGTAAAACACTAATGTGGGCTGCGATAGTGTCTTTACTTTGTCCAAAAATAACAATATGAAGGGAACCACGTCGCATATTTTTATTTCCAACAAAGAAAAATATTCTCTTTCTACATCTTTAGAAAGCAACCCTAAAAATAAAGAAAGGCCTCTCTTTTCTCTGATATGTATAATCTAATATAACACTGAAGGCAGTTTGTCATGCTAATCATGTAATAACCAAATTGCAACACGTATTGACAGCGCGCCATGAAAAGAGTTTCGCTGCTTCTCTGTCACAGGCGTTTGCAGATGTTGTGACCCATGCTGACATGGGTCAGTGGGAGCGAGGGTGACCAGCTATGATTCGTTCACTTACTGGGTTCACTGACTTTGAAACCTACAAGAAACATCTTCATAAACAGCTGATTTTTATTTCACCATATTGCTGATGAGACTTTTTATGTAAAGTGAAGTTTTTAAAAAAAAGATGCAGGCAGGCAAGGTGAAACTCAATGAGGTAATCCGTTTTCCTTATTGATTATGTTTTTTTTCAAATGAGCTGTTTTATCAACACAACACAGGATTTCCCATCTCTTTTTTTTTTGAATTGAGAGTAAACTATGCACATTCATCCCTGACCTATTTAATGGCTGGATTGTGCCAAAGACCTACACAGGAAAATTGAAGAGTTTTCCATCATTAAGTGATATATATGGCTGTGACCAGAGTCCATAAAAATTGGGAATTGTTCTATTCTAATTTAAAATTCCATTTCAGACGCTCCTCGCGGTGACAAAGGAGAACATCCATCCAGTAATACAGTCGAGAATTTGCTGCCAGGATTCACGATGAATGAGTGAATATTGATGAAGTTGAAAACTCCGCTGGGTCCCTTTTTCTACATCACTCCAGTGGAGGATGGGATGGGGGGAAGGGCGGGCTTCAACTGGGTTTCCATGGAGAGAGCCACCTTTCTCAATATTCAGAATACCAGTGTTCTGTGCCGAGTCTCAAAAGGAGATCAATCTCACTTTGAAGCGCTGGAGGCTTCATTTGTTTGTGAAGGATGTGAGGTGCTGCCTAAATGACTTTGCCAATTCTTCAAAACCCACTTGCAGTTGACACTCGGTGCCTCTGCATTCATTGTTTTTTGGGGGGCTCAAGTTCTCAGACACATGATTGAATTCGTCCCATTTCGAAAAGGATTTCTCAGGATAAAGATCTGAGCACTTGGAAGTCTTATTTGTTACTCAACCGAATCCCCAATATTGCTCCAAAAATGAAACAATGAAAAACACTGAACAAAGAGTAGAAGGGATTCTGCAGAAGACACCATCATTATGAACTTCTTTGGAGTTGAATAAAAAATCTATTTAATGGACAATGTAACAAGTATATTGACTACATTGACCTGAATATGATTTTTTTAGAGGGCATTCTATAGCAGCAAATACTTTATTACATACTACATATCTTTTTTAGCTTAAAAAAAGCTTCCACATTATATAATCTCAAGCATCTCAAATAAAACTGACCAAAAACACATGTACTTAAACAAAATATACAATTAACCCCAAACTTGCAAATGCTTTTGATCCTCCAATAACGTAAATAAAAACTGACTTTTGAACTCAGGTTTAAGTCTTTAAATCAAATATCTTTAAAAGATTTGCAGTAGTTTTCTGGTTCACCTTTATATTCTTCAGTCTTTATTTCCGCAACTGGTTTTCTCAATTTTCACTTCGGAAAATATGATCAACTGCCTCTAGTATATTTTCATATTCTTTTTGTCAAAATCTGCCTGAAAATAAATCTAATTTGTGGAGCTACTGTTGTTTCTGTTGAACGCCGAGTCCAAGAAGTAAAAAGGTGAGCTTCGTCCCCCGGATGCAGAAAAATAATAATAAAGGAAAGCTTAAAGTCTACTTTATGTACTTCTTATTTTGTGGGATGAAACTATGTATTGTTAAATTGTTTATGCAGATTTTCCTGCATGCAAAACAAATCTTGGATATTAAAAACAGTTATAAAAGTGGACATTGACCATGACCTTGACGTAGCCTTCACACAAAAAATGAAAACATCTTTGACATCCGTCCATTAATACTGCTTATTTTCACTGAGATCAGCACATTGTCTGCCGCTAGGTTTTTGGGGGAATGTTACAACAATGTGAGTGTGCCGGTGGAGTCTCACATAAATAAGTCCTCCCTCTGTCGCCGGTGCTTAAGTAGCAGCACGTCAAGCCATTCTTCTCACAGTTTTAGCAGTGCAATGGCCCATGCGGTTCCCTCACAGTGTGTTTAGAAGAGGACCCTCCATGTCTGCTCAGTTGTGCCTGGTTTACCAACACTATTGATTGCAGGTGATGTTCTGGACAGAGTCCATCTGACCTCTGGAGGGGCTTAAATACATCATTGTCCACAGAGGGACCTCTTGAGACTCTGGTTATACTGTGTGTGCAGCCCTGCGCCTCACTCCCAGACACACTGATAAAGTGGCAACAAAAAAAGTCAACAGGACACATGGATAAGCACTTACTCCTTTACGGTACTCTGCAAAATCTAAAAATACAGCTGGATGAAAGATAATAAGTTCTCCTCAATGAAGCAGTTAACGCGTCTTACATTTGACGTTATGAATACGATATGGGTTGCTACAGCCAAGCCAGTTTAAATATGTTGCAATTCCTCAGTCAGTACACTTCAGACAGAATGGCGCTGATCTGCTCTTCTCATTGCTTTGCTGTGAACCCTAATTGGCGTTATTAATCAGCAATCATGTTAACACTCTCCCTAATCTGTGTGGCAAGGTTTTGTTCCATATACACACCTCAGAGCCATTGATGGAAATCCAATGAGACATAGGTTTACCTGCCATGAAAGTACCTCAGTAGCAGTCATCAACACATTGTGGGGAGTGAGGGGGAAGTACACTTTAAATTAATTAACATCAGACCTCTTGTAGCACTCCATTTCTGTAAACAAACATCGTAATATGCTGTAATTAATTAGATATGCCAAGCTTCCTTTCTCTTCCTCTTGTTGGTCGTTCTTCTCGTATAGTTCATTTTATTTTGGTCAGATTTTAGGGTTTATATCTTGTTGGGATGGGAAACTACACAATATAGTCCAAACAAAGGAAATTATCCTTATTCTCATTTGTATCTCAACTAATAGTCTAATACACTGTAGCAGAGGACACGTAGAGCTATTTCTCACATAGATGGTTGATTCTAACATAGATATTATATGAGATAATAGAAAAATACCAGTGCTATAAGTGAAATATTATTATTTTTTTTATTTGTAATCAAATATATTAGATTAAAAATCTATTAACGGCATACTCCTTTTTTTTAGATATATACAAACATACAGTACATCCAAAACCAAATGATTTCATACAAATAATGAAAAAATAAACTTTTGATGTGTTTTTAATTGATCATAATTTAAATTCTTCAAATCTATGTCAATTGTTTACTGAAATAAACAAGCCGTTGAAAGAAAGCATAGCGTGGGTAACTTATAATTCAATATGTGTAATGTTTGTTGTATATTGATGGGCCCTATTTGAATATGAATCCTATGTTATTAATTGTTGTGACCCCTTTTTTTGAGTTCCATACTTTTAATGAAAAACAAAACTTATTTGTGAGTTTATTTCTATGTGACACCTTCAATAGGGGCCCCGCTTTCTGTTTTCCTGATTTCCATTTCATATCTGCAACACTCACGCGCCCAGCTCTGCATGAGAGACGCTCATGGCTGATGGTTTCCGAATCGATTTACCATTCTCACAAACGAAGGGCACAAAAGGCTGAGCAATCAGTCCAAGGCTGGCTGCTTTTGGTCCAGAGAGAGGAGAGATACTCTGTGAGTGGAGGGCAAGCATGGCTGATCTGAATCATGAAGAATAATGTTTAGCCTGGCAGATGATTAGGGATGTTAATTTTTTCGGAGGGGGGTGGGGGGCAAAGGGGGCTGGCACTTGGTGATGTCACTTTGGCTATCTGAACAATCTGGCAGGGCCGATCCTGGCGAAACGCTCCTCAATTTGCTGGGGTTCCTGCTCCATTTGCCTGTTAATGAGCACTGTTGTTGGAGGTACCCATGTGTACCATGTCATGAGGCTAGCAGGCAGCACCTTCACCTGACGCTCTGACCACAGAGGGAAATGGCAGCCGCTGTGACAGATGTGTTCACAGTCCTGGGGAGAGAGCCACGGGAGACCTGTACAGTCAGAGGGCCCGGATATATCGCCGGCAACAACTGCTACAACATGTGTCTACCTCAGAGTACATCGAGTATGCACCGAAGACAGGTAGTCAGCGCTTTTCTTCAAAACAACATCAAAATGACAAGAGCGGGTCCCTCCACCTGCCTCGATACAGACAGCAGTCAAAAAATCTTCACGGGAGCTACTGAAGCACATTGTTCTGGTTAATACAGTGAACAGGATATGTAGATGTTTATAATCCATGTATCTGTTTGAATAGATCATTTTCTGTTTGCTGATGAGTGATTCAATGGGAGGAGCCCTCAGTGTCACAGGATGGATGACCGGGGTAAACTCATCACGTCACAGCATGGCAACACCACTTAATTACTAGTGAAAGAGTGAAGTCTCCACAGTCTACTCGTGCTGAATGAATCCAGGATCAAAGGAGCATACCAGTGACATTAATGATGTTTTAACTGTTTTCCAAACTGTCCTGTAATATGTTTGCAAATGTTTTGAAGCCTTGAGTCTGGCCTCTTTGTGGTCACCATCTTGTTCAGCAACCAGAAGTGACATGTGAGAGTGAAATCCAACCGAGTGTTGCGTGAGACATTTTCAGGTGACCAACATGATACTAGTAACTTTCATTGACTGAAAACACACTGTGAAAGGGTTACAGTTGAAAGATTAAAAAGCACAGGCAACTCCCTGACTGGACAACGCCGTTGTCAATCAAGGTAAACCCCGCCCTATAGCATTCCCTTCTTTATGTCATCTTGTGACCTCAGATTTGTCCTGGGGACCCTTGGACCGTCTTGACCTCCACTGCTGAAGACAGCCATTGCCATGTGGCATGAAAATCAATTGGCAGACTCTTGAAACTAGCTTGCTCTTGATTTGTGTAATTCATCAATGTGAACACCGGTGTGTCGAATATAATGCAGCGAAAGATTCAAAAAGCCTGATGAATGATGTTCATACAATTTAGAAGTGAATGGAAATCAATGGTTCTCTGGAAAGTAGGAAAACAAATAAAGGCATTTAGATGTTACATGCAAAACTCATGATCTTCTTCGAAAATATAATACATTGTTATAGATCGAACTACCCAACAAGATATATATATACAGTATATATATATATATATATATGTCAATTATCACATTTTGCCACAAATAAAGCAGCTAGATTCAAATGCTGTTTACAAGTTGTGAGCTTGGTAATAATCACAAATATAGTAGCACAATACACACATTGATAGAGCAGTATGACTAGGACCATTCTGCATAATGAGTACTTTTGAAGCTTTTGTACAGTTTGTACGGAGAGGTGAAGTCTTGGATAAATGACTTCCACGTGTAATGGATATTTACACATTTGACTCAAGTATAGAGTCCTAGTTTCACCGTGAATAAAGAGCAACCTGAAGGTGAACCAACTCAACAAAGACGACGAGGATTGTGGGATACGTGAAGCCTCTGAGTTGCGATGAAAGCTGAAGGCCGCTGTGTTTTTTTATTGATGCCGCTGAGTGAAACGTGCCAATACCCAGGCTATACATCGCAACACCGTCACACAGTGCATCATTCAACAGATCCATAAAACTGACCACATTTTAATGACAAATGCGCTGATCTGAGATAAGTATAAATACTGTGTAATTCACCAAGGTTTCATGCCTGGTTAAGCATGTACATCTTTTGGCGGCCCACTAACTGATAGTACTTTGGTGCAATATTTCAGAGCACATCAACATTCGGGTGAAATTAACTCTGATGTGTGAGCAGACCCGGGTCCAGCACTCCAAACTGTCTCGTGATTATATCGAGATAGATGGAGCGAGTCGTGCACAAAACTCCCCACAATCTACAAGCTGTCCTGGAAAATTTAAATATGCATGAAAAAAATCCAAAAAAAAGGGAGAATCATTCTCCAATGTTTGTGCTGCTGGGAAAGAGGTAATAGGTGCAACGTGCCGAGAGTGTCTTTGGGAAGCAGTTGCTGTTCTCTTGTCTGATTACTAAATTCAGGGTTGATATACAGATGTAAATATGCTGCTTAGAAGCCCCCTCCTCCTGCTCTACAACGCCTCCCTCCCTCTTCTCTTCCATCTGGCACACAATAGTTTAAAATTCTTAATCCATGAGCAACCATTGAACATTAGTGAATTGCAAATTACAGATGTTTTACTGTCTCTCCCTCTTCTTTTTTTTCTGTTTTGATCTGTGCATCCCACTGTCACTCAGTGTCGCGTACGCATCCCTCGCTCCTCTGCCTTCATTAGACACCCTGTGCCATCATGGCACCATATGACACTGTCATCATTTGGTAATTAAACCTTTGCTCGTTTAAATATCAAAAGCTGGCAAGGATGTGATCGTAAACAATGTTGCTCAAACCATATTTTCCAGACTAAATGAGAATTCAAGCAACATTATGCCAGAGATTAAGGTTTTTTTTCTTCTTTCTATCTTCACTTGGAGCAAAACAGAAATGAAAAAGAAACATTGGAAAAATGAAATAGCTGCTCTCGTGCCAAACATATCAGACTGTCACGCATTAAAATTCATAGAAGAGATATTTTATTTAAAGCACAAAACAATGCAATTTAGAATAAAAACTCTAGCTTTGTGTCAATTTGTGTGATCAATAAAGTATACATTAATAAATGAATGTGACACCAGAAAAATATGTATTTTGTACGATCGTAGTCACAGATTACAGCTCTCTTCTTTCAGTCCAGAATGAAACAGTAGTAGTAAACCAGTAGCTGACAACTTCTAACACCAGTATGTGCATAACGTCATGGTGGCAGAGGGATCTTTAAATTCCACATTTAAATGTTGAGCACAGGACATAACATCAGTGTTGCACTCTTCTATCCCCTAAACACAGTTATGTGCTTGATCATGTTGGACCACCGGACAATAAAATCTCGCTTGGGGAGAAGCATCACCATCTCCCAGATTCTCATCTGAATTCACACAGGCCTCCATCACTGGAGATTTAGCCAAATGGCTGTGGAGAGGAGGAATGCCCGAACCATTACAAGCCACACTACTGGCTTTTTATTGCCACTAAACAATCTTCCTTGGAGCCGTCCTTTAGCATCTACCTCCTGAGCTCGAGCTGGTGAGAAAGTGCGTGGGAGGAGGCCATTCAGTCACGTTATGGCTTTCCATAGATCAAGGTCACAATTTTCATGATCATTACACCACTGAAGGTGACAGGAAGCATTTACAGAAGTGATCAGGAGCTTATGTGGGAGTTGCTCATCCGTAGATTTCTGGGGAGAGGAATATATGCGTACACACACAGCCTCACACACTCACACACACACACACACAAACTAATCAGCAAATGTGCAGCTGACATTCCTCATATTATCATATCATCATTAAAATGAAGACAACCGGCAAAGACAAAGAGGGGAAATTAAAGAAATCAACTTGTGTGTGTGGAAGAAAAAAACCCCACATTTGCGAGTTCAAAGCCAGCCACCAGGAGGTGACTGCTACATTATGCATTCACATGCCATAGGCTAACACATGTCAGCGGCCCGCTGGACAGAAGCTCTGTTTCCCATATTGCTGACATGTGATTGGAAGCTGTTGGCTGTCTGGTTGGGACAGAGGCAGCTGGCGGGACACCTCCGAGCCGCCTCGGGCTGCACACACACACCCACACACCCACACACACACACCGAAGGATCCAGACGTGGGATCAGCTTCTCCCACGGTGATGAACCCAGGGCCTTGAGGGAGGACTGGTGTGTGCTGCCTATATCCACCGGAGGAGAGGCTTCTCTGGTGGCTGTTGTAGATTGAGATTGTTTTTATTTGTTTTGTGACTTGTTTCTATAAATTATTAACATAGAAAAATTAAAGAAATGTCATAGTTGAATATCAGGATGAACTTCCGTGTAAAAAGTTAAGATACATCCCTCACACAATATTCCTGACTTTTTTCCAATGCCCTAAATATGTTTTACTGTCACGCCTCTTCATGCCTTTGTTAAGTTCCAACCAGAGGGGAACACATTTAACTATTCATGTGGAAAGTTTGATGGGGGAAGAGAAGCCCTTGTTCCCAGTACAATAAATGCAACACAGAGAATACTTTGGAAAATGACAGAATACAGTCCTATTTTTAATCCAGCACTGCAGGGCATATTTAACAATTACATGCAAATCTGCATAATGAATGAGGAGCAAGTGTGTATTCTAGGTATTTGGCTCTTAACTTAGTGTGTTAAAGCATGGGAGGTGGAAAGACAACGTGTGGGAAATATTTTGAATATTTATGGTAATATTATTTTATTTCTTTTCTTGGATAAGAAAAAGAGAAAATATGATGCTGAAAATATCTTTTGTCCAGTAGAAAAAAACAGCTCTTAATCATGATAATAATAACTATGACAATGATAACAATAATAATATGGAATGTTACTTTTTTGTAATTTGGCTTTTTTTCACGTTTAAATGCAAATGAGATGTTAATTTTTCTTAATGATTTGCTGTACCTGAGGCATGGAAAAGCTCGGAAACTCAACTGTCTGACTGCTTTTGTGCTCAGGGTATGAAAAGTAATTTAACAAAGTGTTTTCTAATCAAAGGGATGTAACCTGATCTCACTTGCATTTGGATCTTTAATACAATACAAAATCACTAGAACCACCCAGTCCACGTGTGTGTGTGCGTGTGTGCGTGTGTGCGTGCGCGCGCGCGTGTTGTGGACAGACTAATGACGGGACAGATCCTCAGCTGAACAGCCATCCTGCCAACATGCAGATATCAGAATCACTTAACTCGTTTTAAAGAGTGCGAGCAGCTAAAAGGTCTTTCCCGCGTGTGTTTTATCATCTGAAATATGACTCTGAACTTCCGCTTTGAAGTTTACGTCTATTCTTAATTTGTGGGATGATTCCCATTGAAAGACAGTAAACGGTTGAATCGGCTGCATTAATTGAACTGACACGTTTATTTACAAGTGAACTTCAAAAACTGTTTTAAATATCATGTCATGGCAGCAAATTGCCCCATGGAGCCACAAATAGAAACGAAAAGCAGACGTGGTTTTATATTACAGTGTTTGAATTCACCCTTTAAAAATGTATGTCAGCTTTTAAAATGTGTTCCACAAACCAAAACAGCATTTTCAGATTAAAATAATTGGGTTTACCCACCAGCACATTCCTGGAATACGACTAAAATGAAATAAATAAAAGGAATATTAATATGTGAGATGGCCTGGTAGATCATCTCAATGTCTCAATTCTGCCAGTCATGTGAAATAAAGTTAATGATGTATGTGTGGACTTTGTTAAAGTCAGAAAATGCACAGTTTTGACATAATACATGTTATAACATTCATTAACAGAAAATATTTGCATTGCAGCCTGACAACTAAAACAACGATTGATTACAACAATGCTTATAATAATCCTATAATATAATTAGAATTTGAAGATATTACTGGGAAATTGCTGGGGACATTATATCATAGCATACATCTACAGAATAGTGATTTTTCGTTATGAAATGCTGAAGAGGACCAATGGGTGGGTGTTTAAATCAATAGGCCACCTTCTTAGGGTTATAATGAGTTTATAACTCTGCAATATTCAACATACAATCCGGTTTTAGTGCATTGTACACGAAACAGACGCTGAAATAACTGACGAAAAACAATAGAAAATATATTTTTTTAAAGCATTATTTCCTGTATGATCCTCCACAGAACAAATACACATATAAATAAATAAATGCAACTAATGATAAGAAACATAGATCACGTTGTAATTTTACATTTAAACGAGGGGATCAATGGAAAACAGTTGTAATGATCCAATTAATTATGGGCAAAATTAAAAGCAAGTGCAAAATCAATCTTTCACGGTGTCGAGGATGGAATCAAATTGATGCTCCATCTGTTCACGCCAGCAAAGACGTGTAGCCCGGGAGTATTTAGCTGCTCGCTGCTGGAGCACATGAAGACATGAGGAAATCCAAAATACAGTGTCAAGAAATGTGTGTGTTAGTGTTATAGATTAAATGTAGGTGGAGGCTGCAGCTGAACTCCTGACTCCTCCCGTTTCATTCAAAAATATAAGACCTACACTTGTATAAGTATTACTCATTTGCATGCATAGGAGCAAGGTTTAATTATTTATTTGTTACACATTTTAGTCAAATAAAGAGCACCACAAGACGTACAATATATTATGTATTTTAGCACGCAGGGTCATTTACATGTTATCATTCTCCGATATACCGAATGTGCAAATATTCCAAAATCAGCCTTGATGTCGCCACACATCCCATAACTCTCCTATAACAAGACCCCTCCCTTCAATCGAAAATGATTAATATTCAACTTACAACCAGTAGTGTCAGCTCCCCTCGCAGGGAAACTCAGATCGATTGGTGACGTTGGAACAACGCGAGAGACAACCAAGCAGAGTCTAAAGGGGAGGAAGAAAAAACTCAAACATTAAACGACACTAGCCTCTCCCCCCTGTAGAAATCAAAGTGCTTTACCACCATCACCACACAGACGCCTCGCTCATCCTCGCCTGGAAGTGTGATGTGATGTTCGGCGGGTGGAGCTGGACCCTCGGTGCTGCTTCTTCTTATTCCTCTCCACCTCCCCCTCCTCTTCCTCCTCCATGCCACCTCTCCTCTCTCCTCGCTGCACAGGCCATTAGGAAGCGGGGCAAAAGATAAATTGCTCTCTGTCAATACATTACACCTCTCCTAATGGGTGCAGCCGGGCTCCAAAAACATTTTCCAAACTCTTGACATGCCGTGGCATCGTTTTAAATACTACGTGTCATAATGGAAATGAGTCAGTCATCTATTTAAATTCTTTCAAACTTATTTTTTATACAACTGGTGAATTCGGGCTGCTTTCTGTCTTCAGTGGTCTGATGAATAAAAGTAGACTGTCAATGATTAATTATTAAAAGGTATAACTACATTGCTGCATTGTTTAAATGTCTTTCAGGGGTCTCTGACCCCGTGTAAGCAGCTGAATGGGGCAACCCCCTTCCTAAAAAGAGAGGGCTTTATAAGGCCCATCTGACGCCACACAGCGCACGTGCTGCTCAAACAGAAAACAAACAAAATATAAACGTGAACAAATGTGTATTCGTTTGGATGTGTGGTTAAAACATTTTTTTTGTGTGCATTGTGTTTTCCACCCCCCTCAAATTGCGGGGAGCAAGAGGGCACTAGGGAGTAAACTGAGGGAGGGGGTGATGCTGGTGGTGGGGGTCTTATAGGGGGGAGAGGAGAGGGAAAAAGAATGTAGCTTTAAGGGAAATGTGCAACCGGCTGTGAAATTACAGCCTATAGTGCTACATATTGTACCAGAAGCTCACTCCAAAAACAGTAACAAAAAGAGAAATCATCCCCTAACCTGACCAGGAGGCAGAGCGCGAGATGTGGCCGTCTGCCCCTAAGAGATGCCCCCCCCCCTCCCCCAACAATACCTATAGCCCCCCAGACCCCG
The DNA here is from genome assembly GCF_029220125.1 of Pseudoliparis swirei. Lineage (NCBI taxonomy): Eukaryota > Metazoa > Chordata > Actinopteri > Perciformes > Liparidae > Pseudoliparis > Pseudoliparis swirei. The sequence goes on along the minus strand of NC_079400.1, from coordinate 5,987,980 downwards.
AAAAAATGGTCAAATGTGTGGCGAGAGCGCGTGCTAATAGCAAGGACATGGAACTGTCACCCAAAATTATGAATTGAGTCGCCTACATGTGATTTGATTATATCATTGTTTCTTAAATCATCACTGTTATTGTCCCTTTAGTTATATCAATTTTTTAAATGTATAATTTATAAATGTATATGTATTTGTTTTTGCATTTATAGAATATGTGTGTGTATAAATAATAATTGAAAATAATAATTGAAAATGTATTACAAATGCAATGTATTTATATTTAAATGTATTCTGTTAGCACAGTGAATTAAAATAACACATTTTCTTTACTTTTGAGATATTACAAATACTTGTGTAAAATATGATATTTATGGGATCCGAAACGAAACAGTTTGACTTTCACACCTCCATCACGCTTTGTTTCGTTTAAATTCCTGCAGTCAGATGACTTCATGCAGGTGTAGGCCGAGTCCTGCCTGCTGTTTAATTCTTTGAAACACCTGACATGGATCTATGGCTCATGGATTTTTGTTCCACAACAATATTTCGTCTTCTCAGTTTTATCACAAGCACTCAAGTGCAGCTCCAAGTTTTACTTTATTGGACTACTTTGGCATCGCCTTTACATTTGAGAAACTATACAGCGCCATCTACAGAAGCTAAGCGGCACTGCGTCATGCAGATCAGTTTCACCTCCACCCTCGAACCACCATCACTGCTTCCAGTTTGGACCACTGCAATCATCACACCATCAACCGGATGTAAAAAGGGCAATACCTCTGCATTTAACAGAAATGAGCACACATTTATTAACATTTTATATCGAATTAGAGCCAGAAATAAAGATAGAAACACATTATGTTATAGGCCTACTGGTTTCCAGAGCGGATATAAAAAGAGATGAGCAAAACAATTAAATACAAAGATTAAATTAAAAAGAAGGATGGAGCTAAATCCGTATTGTGAGAACAAATACAGATCCTGCATATTCCCAGAGACAGTGCAGTAAAGGGAAAAAGAGAAAGAAACACAAATACAAATATAAAAACCTCTTTCATTGATTCAAAACTTCCAGTAAGCGAGCATATCATTCACAGCAGTTTTAATGACTAATAAAGTAGTATTTCTTACTCCGAATCCATTCCCTATTTATCGCCCTCCCCTTCCTGCCGGAGTGTCAGACCCAGAGACCTCCTCATTTGGACCCCCGATTTATTTTTTATTTTTTTATTTTTGCGTTAGCGAATCACAAAGTGTTGGCATATATTGCCTTTGTCTGACAAGTCATCCATAAGCAAAAGGGGGGGTCTGCAGAGGGGAGGAGAGGAGGGTGAGGGGGGGGGGGGGGTGAGGGAGAGAGAAGAGGGGAGGGTTGCAGCTTTTAGAACCACAGACACAGAGGGAGGCTTCATTCCCAGCCCAAAGATCCAGCATAACGCATCCGGCGCCGAGGAGAAACCCGACGTGTGTGCGCGCATGTTTCCTGCGCCGCCAGTTTGACGCGTGAAATCAAGGCCACCGGGATTGAGGAGATACCGGGCCCGCGGCACGCTGGACCTCAACGTTTCGTTTTCAAGAAGCTGATCGCTGGCATGCTGTGAGACTTACCTCTGATCACCCGAGGCTTTAAAAAAACACACACAAAAACAATACCGACAAACTAACCACCGGCCGTGTTCCCGAAACAATCCTCCGGTCATGCAGCGCACCTGCCAGACCTCCGCTCCCGGACCGGACTGTTGAAGAAAAAGACAAGGCAACTTTTGGGGGAAGAAGTTGCCATCAGCTCGGTCGTCGAAGCGAGGGTGGAGGGGCCAACTAAGTCCCTCCATCGAGTAGAGCCACCTTTTTTTCTTCACATTTTCATACTCGATAGGACGTCGAAACGGCGGCTTCAGTTGATTATCACTCTTTCCTTTGCTATCCAATGGATATTCACTGCAAAGCGGACCCCTTCACGGCGATGCACTGTAAGTAGCATAACCCGACTGTACCCGCAGCTTTGACACCGAGATGCGGATCGAAATATGTAGAAGAATGTGTCATTTGTGCATGTTCCAAAAGGCCTGCAGCAGAACGCATATGCAGGGAGCTTTATGAGCCAAGCGCATTGTGGAGCACGGATGCAGTAACTGCATGAGCAACATGGAAACATCGGGACAATAGTGGACTAAATCGTTTTATGTCGGCAAATTGCAGCCAATGTTTTGCTTAAGTCACCTGTGCAAATATAATGAAGGACAGCATTACTTCTGTACACATGCAACGATGTGCAGAAATTAAACTTGTCATTGTAAACAAAGAGCATGCGTTTTGCAGCAACTCTGTAATTTACACGTGTATCACTCCAGCTTCCCGCGCAGGGTGTATGTGTGTGCGCGCATGTGTGTGTGTGTGTTTGTGTGTGAGTGTGTGTGTGTGTGTATACAGAGAGAGAGAGAGAGAAAGAGAGAGATAGCGTGTGTGTGTGTGTGTGTGTGTGTGTGTGTTTGTGTGTGTGTTTAGGCCTGATAAGTCAGTTACACATCGATTATTTAATTTATTCAAATAATACCAATACTCTGAGGTCTGTGAGTCCAACATAAGTCCACATACAGTACTTGTTTTTTGGTGAATGTGTGTGAATTATTGATGAACTCTTGGTTTACTAAATAAAATGTAATATGAGTAATCAAAGCTCGTTCAATTATTTAAAATTACCGTGCTGGGGAAATGAGGGAGCTTGTAACGTAATAGCCATAACATGAGCCGTGGAGCTGCTGAGAAAATATTAGGTCCGTTAGAAACTTTGAAGTTCTGGAGACCAACATTAATACAAATAAATACAAAAGCAAAATGACACAGACTGTTGTGGGGCAATGCAGGTTGGATTTATTTTAACTAAATTAACAGTGTCATGTCATATGCTGATTGTTGTTCAGTATTTTTATCCAATCTTGTTTTATTTGATTACAAAAATATTATTATAAAGACATAATTCTTATTAATCGTAATGTCAGATGCATTGTTTTAAACACAAAAGGTACCAATGCAAGCCAACAAGCATTGACAAAAACGAACAGATAAATAGGTCAAATCTTCAGCTCCAATGTTCATTGTTGCTTCGATCAAAAAATACAAACATATATTCATTATGGACACTTGCTGTGATCATCTACTCTTCACTCACCAACATACCCAAATCCAATATACCCATTCATTATTTTTGAATTATTTGAAATAATGGTGAATGACTGACACCATATTCATATCATGTTCATGCTGTATTTATAAAACGTTTAAAACGCATACAAATAAGGTGCCTGTATAATATTTTAAAAATAATAAATGTCTTCTTTGTGTAATGCTCAAGTGCAGCATTTCGTGCATCCTTAAAGGCTTCCTCACAATATACCATAAATACATGCTCATCCACCTGCTCCACCAAGGAAGCGGACCTTCACTTTAGATTTGCGCTCCGCTATAATTACTAAACCAACTCACCTGCCTCTCCGATACGACCTTATGTAATGTTACGCTCCTGCATGTGCTGCTGTTGTATCCCACGTAGGGCACGGGGGTGTGAACCAGCTCGGCGGGGTGTTTGTGAACGGCAGACCCCTCCCGGACGTGGTGAGGCAGCGGATAGTGGAGCTGGCCCACCAGGGCGTCCGGCCCTGCGACATCTCCAGACAGCTGCGGGTCAGCCACGGCTGCGTCAGCAAGATCCTGGGCAGGTGGGTGAACACTCTCCGGACAAGCCCTGCAGCCAGGTACACTCTGCTGGGTGCGGGGGAGGTGGATGGATATGTGCACGATGTACAGTGGTGGAGGTGGAGGAGAGAGCTCAACCTACACAACTCAGCTCAGCTTTTAATTCTTAAATACACTGACTCATATTTTAGTCGTCCTAAATTACAGAATATGTATGCATTTGGAAGGTTAGTGGAGTTCAGGTGGGCTTCTCCTCCATTTTGATGTTTACTGAAAAGATTCAATAGGAATTTTACAGACCTATTTTGCCGTGCATGCGCTCATGCGTTTTCCTTGCATTTTTTAAAAGAAAATATGTGTTTGTTTTGAGACATCATGGACATTTGAAAACGCAAAGTAAACTCATAAATCCGCAAAATGTGATGTTTTGCTGAAATGAAAAGTTGACTTTTGGAGACTTTCTTGTAAAAAAAAAAAAAGTAGTTCTCAGAATCAATAACTCTCCAGCCTATGTGTGTATCAATGCTTTTAAAATGATATGATACGCTTATCTTATGGGAGGCATAGGTACAATTGCGTCTTAAAAATGGTAAGCTATCATTGGAGAATGTTTATTTTTATTATTGCAGATACTACGAGACTGGCAGCATCAAACCAGGTGTGATTGGTGGCTCGAAACCGAAAGTGGCCACGCCAAAGGTGGTGGACAAAATCGCAGACTACAAGAGACAAAATCCAACCATGTTTGCGTGGGAGATCAGAGACAGACTTCTTGCAGAGGGCGTCTGCGACAACGACACCGTCCCCAGCGTCTCGTCCATTAACAGGTAGGACACGACAATTACAATGTAATTACATATTTGAAAAAAATAAAATGTTATTGCAAATTGAGTTTGGTTTAAACACCGGGCTGTATGTAAACACTCTTATGAATAAATAATGTACAACCGTGTGTCTGTGGTAAACGCACCACAGCAGACTATTGTTGGAGCAACTTTGTGTTGCCCGGCGCGCCGATCGTGCGCGAGGCTGCTCGCGGTCTCAGAGGTGCAATTCAATCTTTCAGACCGAACTCCCTCAACAATCAGCAGTACATCCAGGACTGAGTGAATCTGTCGAGATGAAAACCGATCAATATTCTGTGACCAGATCCCGTGGCGCTATAAAGCAGGCCAATTTTCTTTAGCACATCTAATGTGCTGCACACAGAGAGCAACACGGCTGCCTTTTCAGGATTTTATTTTGAAGAAAAACGGAATTAAAGGGGAAACAGATTTCGTGAAATATTGCACCTATAGTGAAAATAAAGTGAATAATAAAACATATATAAAGAAGAAAAAAACACATCCCGTTTATGAATAAAACTCGTAATATTTTAAATCCTCGCTGTAAATAATAATGATGATGATCATGATGATGCAGGAAAGTGCAACATCAATTTTGCTTTGATTGTGGCTTCAAAACACCTTTTAGCAGGTAAACTATTTATATTTAACATCTCAATAATCATTATTTTTTCTACAATTCTTGAGTTTTCTGAAAGGAATTTGTATACAGCACCATAGTAATAGAGTGGCAGCTCCACAGGAGGACCCAGGACACCACCACCCTTACCCCTCTTCACCCCCACCCCCACCACCACCACCAGAAATCCCTGGTGATGAACTTTGGTTAAGAGGCACTGTTCCATAGAGCCAGCATCAGCATTACATTTTAATGAGCTGATGGGAGAGCATGGACAGCTCCACACAAGACATCTTTTAAATAGAGAAAGGGCTGAAGAAATTCATTTCATGCTTCGTGGCTGCTTAAAAAGCCCTCTTTAAGGAGGCTCAGACACATGTATGTGATAAATTCAAAATGTACATTAATATCATTAAAAGAGGCATATAAAGTTGTTTTTTTCATTTCCAATTAAAGCTTTCTATTTTGAACCATGGTGGTGATGGTGGGGAGGGGAGGGGGGGCTTATGTGTCTTTGTTTATGTGGGAAATTAAATTCTGAATACAAAGAAATGTAATTCTATCAGCCAAATATGAGAGCTATACTTTGAATTTCTATTACGGCTTAATGCTGAATATTCTTTCTTTTTTTGAAGCGGAAGGGAAGATTTCAATGTGTTGCTCTGTGCAACACACACACACACACACACAGAGCACACACTCAAATGAGTCGCATTTGTTTCGATTTATCCAGAGCTTAATATTTCGATACATTTCAATGAATTTCTAAAGGAGCAGTCTGCAAAGAAAAAGAAAAAGAAATCAATGAAAACATCTTCAGTGCTGTAGCATGCTGCAGATCAGCTGACGCTACTACAAGTGTTTTTGAAATAACAAGAAAAAGTGTCTTCAAATAAATGACGAGAAGTGTTAAATTGTTGAGTTTCCCCAGTTAAGACAATACAGAAAAAAGCGAAGGACTGGAGCCCAAGACTTTTCCAGTTGGATGATTCTGAGTGGAGCCAGTCGTGTTTCTGAGGCAGACAGTCTGACCTCAGGACTGTTGACAAAAGACGATGCTCAATTTAAACACCTTTCGCCTGCATGCATTATTAAATGCTCCAGAGATAGTGTTGTACTACAAGTCAGGGCCACCACAACCAACATGTAATGCTACCCTGTTGGTAGACATCAAAATAAAAAAAGGTCCTCAATGGTGCTCGATATTATTGATTCAGAAAGAAAGCAATTTTAATATTTCTTCAGGGGATTTCCAGCAACAGCCAAGTCATTAATTCATTCTCCCAAATTGCTTATTCAATATCAAGAACATGGATGCCAAATAAAGCCTTTGAATTTATGTCGCACACACAAGTCAAGGGGTCGAATAACTGTTATGGGGAGAAGTGAAAAAAATTAAAACGTCAATATGCGTTCTCTGGAAATGCTCGTTGTTAGGTAGCTTTGCCTCAAAGGGGAGTTTTCTCTCTTTTCCTTTTTTAAATTTGTGACAGTTGGATTTTTTTCCTCTGAAGCCTTCTGGTACCTACAGTTACATCAATAACCCAATAATGTGATGCATTTCAGGATAAAATGTATAAAACATAATATATATTGCTTCCAAATTATTTTATCTGAGCCTGTGAATATTTTCATTCCACTGAAATAAGAAATGAGAACAAAGAAACTAAATCTGAATTGTGCATAGAGATCCCCCTTAAAAGGCTCCACAGTCCTCACCCCACCTCTTTGTGCTCTAAAATAGCTCTCATGGCATACATGATGAATAGTTTGAAAGTTTACAAATTATTGTGACAGCTCCCTTTCTTCCCAAGTGCCATTCAGATTAAAGGAATCTAATGCTGGCGTAAGCTTGTGCAAGGCAATAAGGAACTATTGCTTTCCTGTCACATATAATTTATAGCTTTCTATTTGCATCTGTTTGCCCGTGTGACTAATCCCCAACTTTTTCTCCCCCAAGCCCCGATCAATACAACCTCATCCGCAATGGCACATGGGGGCCGCTTGCTCTACAGAGATGTTTGATCTGGGAAGCAAAGGGCTGCTATAAGGCTGCGATCTGCCCCACTGAGACTCCCTCCACAGTGGGGGGAGAGAGAGAGAGAGAGAGAGGGAGGGGAGGGGGGGGTGAGCTGATTAGTGTGGGCCAGGTAGAGTCAGTGAAGCTGATCATTGAGGTGAATTGATGTGATTTCATGCTTTGTTTGCAAGATCACTCAGACCAAAAGTGCAATGAAGACTTTTCTCCAGACCTCACCTTTAAATGGTGGAACCACTGATCCCTTCGTACCTCGGAGGGACGGGTGATATCTTAATCACACAATATCTCCATAGTTAGGGGCAGTTTGGAATCTCCAGGAAGGAGAAGTGGTCATAGGAGAGCAGCAGTGACATCTGCCTTTCCTTTGTTCCCCAGGATCATCCGAACAAAAGTCCAGCAGCCTTTCCATCCATCTCCTGACGGGTCATCCCTGTCGACACCAGTCCATACTATAGGTAATAATGCAGCTCAGCAGAGGCCTGTATGGCATCCCAGCACACACTGTACAGGCATGTTTTTCTTTGGGGATTCCAGCTTTTTTTTGTCTCCCCCCCCCACCCCCCTCCAGTACCAAGCACAACCTCTCCGCCTGTAACCACCGCCTCCAACGACCCGGCAGGATCCTACTCCATCAATGGGATTCTGGGTATTCCACGATCCAATGGTGAAAAGAGGAAAAGAGATGAAGGTAAGATACATTTGTTTGTCTTGAGGAGAGAAATAACACAGGATTAGCATGCAGAAACTAACAAAAATTCTATCCCAAAAAAAAAAAGAAGCAAAATCAAATTGAACAGAATTCTGTGCAGCTTTATGCTTTAAAATCCACTTTGCTGAACTTGCAATGACTGCATTAAAACCTGCTTCAGTTCCAGTAGATGGCCCTTATAAAACACCTAAGTCCGAACCCTCTTACACCGCAGTGTCAATCTGCCAACGAGTCTTTTGATTTGAAGACACGACCTCCGCTGTTGTCTCCTGCAATTAATCTTTATGGAAGTGATTAAAGGGCTTTAGATAATTACATGTCAAGATGATGTAGCCAACCACCCAGGTCAGTCAAGAAAGCCGATGTAGCTCTGTGGAGGGCTTTTCTTCCCTCCCTTTAACAAAAGTGGCTCCACTTCTGCCGCTGAAGTAGTAGGTTAGTGGATATAAGGGGGCCTGAGGTGATATAGATTATTGGTTCTGTAAGCAATAGGCTTCCTTAATGTCACTACATAAGTCTGATGAGAATAGCTAAACAGATGCACTCATGTTACAAAGCATGCATGTGCGCGAGGGATGATGTGGCTGCTGAAAAGGGGCAGTTATCTCAAACAGGGTGGGGAATGAGTGCCTTATTTCTGCAGTGCTCTGGAATGAGAGCTAATCAGAGCACGGCAGCGGTTTACATAGCGTCTCCTTTGTTATGGCGTTTGTTGAGAAGCACGGGGGTTTGTGGGATATTGGGTGGAATTGATGTTTTATGTGCGTGCAGGGAGCGGAGGGATGACTAATGAACTGTCAGAGGTAGATTTCCTGGCAAAGATATAAAAACCAGCATGACGTGGACATGGCAAATGACATAATCAAGTCTTCCCCTTGTAAGAGACGCAATCGCGGAGGCATAATGCAAACGTCTGGTATTTTCAAGGGTTCATTTCCAGTCATTCGAGGAACTCTCATATTAGCCAGGGTGTAATGTCTCGTCCCTGAATGATAGAATGCACACATTTCTATGCAGATTGCTACTGAAGGGCAAAGTGGTATTAAAGGGCATGGAGAGGAATAAGGTATGTGTGTGTGTGAGGAGAAGAGCTGGCCTGTTTTGTGGAGGTCTTCCAGGTGACAGCGCCATGTTTCTATGGCTATTCAGTCTCAAATGATTCCCCTGATGTGCTGCCATTTCTGTGATTTAGGTGCTCGTGCAGCATTACGATGAGAGGGAAGAAAGCTGCGTGTGTGTGTGTGCGCGTGTGTGTGTGCACGCTTGTGTGTGCGCGTTTGCATGAGGGTAGGACTTGCACTGAGGGTGACGGAGGGAGCTGTGGTTCTTATATACTCTCTCAACGGCCAGCTGGTGCCTACCTGGAACCATGAGGTCAGGGATACTTTATCTTTCCAAAACATAAACCTTGGCTGTACACACACGGTGGCAAAAGGAATGTCTCGCCTCCAGCCACAGTTTGTAAAAATAGTATATTACGTACAATGTTACCCTGTAGACACTATTGTCCTGTTGCTGTCTTCCCTTAAAGTGCACCTTATACCCCCCCTCCCCCCCCACCCCCTCAAAATGACTAGAAGACCAACTGAATTCAAGATGTTGTTTCCTTAGAAAAATACAGATTATGGAAGTAAGTAACTTTAGATATTGAGAGTGTTTATGAGATGCATTGTTGAAAGAAATTAGACCAACTGTTTTAAAGAGCCTTCTTTCTTTGCTTAAAAAAATATATATATAATACAGATTTTTTTTTTTAAACCCCCACTTTCGTCACTTTTATAGAAATATGTCAGGATATGAACACATGCCGCGACCACAAGTGTACTTACTGGTTCGTCTTTTATCCTCACAAAACAAGAACAAATATTTCCTCGAATCTAAATGTAGGCCTTAATATTTGGATAAACCTGGCACTGAATTCAAACAAATAGAAGTAAGAAGCAGGTTTGTGCTTCATGGTCCTTTTGGGCTTAAACCAGTGGTTTGCTATACGTGTCGCCTTGTTTGCTATTCAGACGTATTTTGCTCCCCTCAGTAGACAGAAGTCTATAGTCACTTAATGCTTGGATTAAATTCCCTCACAGCACAGTAGCTTGCATGAGCCCCATTTAACTTGTTAAGCCTCATGATGATTGTGGCACAAGCAGTCATTATCAAGGACTGGAAACATAAACAAAAAATGAGCGAAGGAGAGGAGGGGAGGGCGGTGTGCAACACCAGCCCCGCCGAAACGGATTGGCTGTGTAGCCCACAGTATTTGTTTGAGGCAGTAGCTGTGGCTCTTTGCCAAGCAGGCAGACAGCTCCTAAGTTTCCAAGTCAGCAGTGCCCTTAAAAAAAGGTCCCCCATTACAGGAGGGATGTAGAGATAATGTACTGTGACACACGTTATGTACACTGGGTCTCGGCAAGAGGAGCTTCAGGGACGCAGGTGTCATAAGAGCCATTAGTCTGCTATTGTCACGTGTTATTGCAAATTAAAAGTAGCATGTTACACTTGGCAGCCATTTTTGTGGACGGACAGAGTGGGGGGGAGAGAGAGAGAGAGAGAGAGGGAGCGACCCCTGGAGATGGTGTCTTTGGTGACCACGGGTGCCCCGCACCTTTTACAAAGTGACATATATTAGAATTTGCAATTCTGCAGAGAAAAGCTATTACCTCACAGATTAACATCCCGGCTCCTCCGCCCCCTCTCCTCTTGTGACACTGTATATAGGCTCCAGAAAAGACAAAGGAGAAGCTGCCTCTCTCAGGGTCAAATACAAACCTGTCATACGGTTCTCCGACGTTAAAGTACAAATCTGCTCTCATGGATGTTTTGGTTCTCCTTCTTGGTATCGGGGAGCGTTTGAGTGAGCTGCGTTGACCCGAGCGGACAGCTTGGAGGTCTGTTGGGAACATGCAGCGCCCGCTCTTTCAAAGTCACATCACACGTCCTTTCAGAGCCGACCCACAATTTGCACAATCCGACCTGTAGATGACTCTTAATTTCAGCCATTCTCGCTGCTTTCTTGCTTTGTGTCGGCATTTCTTCTCGATTTACGAGAGAAATGGAGAGGGAGAGAAATTTCATGATAAGATGATCATCATATCTTTCAAAAGCCTACAACAATAGCCAGTGGCAGTCAGAATGGATGTGATTCTGTGCCTCAGTAGCTGCTGAATTAATTATTTCTCATCTGTGAGCATCATGAGGACTGAACCGATGCGTGTGGATGTAGATGAGTGATGGAGCGGGCCGCCGTCACACCCTGCTCTGTGTATCAGCATCTGTTATGGGGGGAGAGGAAGAATCAACACAGGAACTCAGAGCGCAGCAAAATGTCAGCACCTAAGTGCAACCTCCAAATTAGATTAATGAAGCCTTTAAAAGCTCAGGAACATCACGGCAAATTGATGGCAGAGAGTAAGGCGTCCAAAATGCTCCCCTGTGAATATTATGAGGGATCTAATTATTTTAACAGTTTGGTCTTCCTTAAAAATGCCCATCGCAATTTCCCAGAGCCCAAAGTGGTGTCTTTTAATTTCCTTGTTTTGTTTAACCCAGAGCCTCAAACCAAAAAAAAAAGTTTTACTATGGTATGCATCTGAAAAAAGCAACACGTTGCCACATTTGAGAAGCAGCAAACAGAGAATGTTTGGGGAACTTTCAATGAATCGATTATCAAATTATTTTGTTGATTCATGTTTTCATCAATTTATCGTCCAGCTCCTATCAAACACTAAAACAGATCTTTAGTGATGCAGAACCGACATTATCACAGTATTTCATTTATGTTTACATAATCAAAACATTCAATTAGACAAAACAAAATGCAGCTGAGTTCATCCAATTTGTTTTAATTTAATTGAATTAAGCAGAGAATTGAGTCAGGCGGGAAATTATAGAGGTGTATTATTGTGAAATAAATAACATTGTGTTAAGGGGATGAGAGTGTATGTATGTTGACATGTTATTTAAACAAGGAGCAGACTGAGAAAGGGCGGGTGGGGGGGGGGGGGTAAGCTCATTTATCTGATGGGGGCTTTCATGACCTCAAGGTGCCAGCTCACCTCTCCGTGCCATGACAAGAACTTAGGAATGACTTTCATCAGGGGAAAAAGTGTAACACTTTTATTCTGAAATCATTCTTTTCCTATATTAGTCAGACTTCTTATTAAAACTACCATAGTTACTCAACCTGCACTTCATACATGGAAATAGTTCTATTATTGTTTGGCAGGCAGTCACTCAGACTCACCCCCAGTCCCATCCCACCTTGGCTAAAGTCTCCTGCTAGGGGTCGTGACCTCTGGGTGCCAAACCCGCAGAGAGGAGTCTGCTTTATAGAGCCGGTTATCTGATCTGATGGAGGCTGCTACCTCGTTACCAGAGTGTTAATGCAGACCGATGTCAAGATGAAGACACTCAACTCCAGCGATGATCAATAAAGGAGCACAGAGCGGGACAAGCGTGTAACGCACCAACAAAGCCACTGTGGTCGAAGATTAGTATCACCGCCGCAAAATGGGCAGATTTGGAAATGTCCAAATAATGGATCTGACTTCTTGTAGTGACGATTAGGGGCTTAAAGATACTGAAAGGCACTTCAAACAGTTTTAAAATTGTTAATACAGATCTCTCTCTCTCTCTCTCTCTTTATATATATATATATATATATAGAGAGAGAGAGAGAGTTCTGTATTAACAATTTTCTATATATATATTATATATATAGAAAATTGTTAATACAGATCTCTCTCTCTATATATATATATATATATATATAGAGAGAGAGAGATCTGTATTAACAATTTATATATATATATATATATTACATTATTTGAGACCAAATGAGTAAGTAAAAAGTTTGGTTTTAAAAATAAAATAATAATTGTGGCACATTTGTAAGAAACGGCCCAAAAGTCCATCCTATTCTGAATTGTCCAATGGTGTCACATTGTTTTCCTAATTTGAACACAGACAAAACATAAATACAGAAAGTTCTCGTGTAATATATATTCTTCTGACTTTGGTATAAAAGTATTGTGTTAATTTTCTACATTTTCTTCAAGAAAATGACCAAGAGGTCCTTCAAATTTAAGACCAAACACATTGTGATTTCCTGTCCGATTTTCCGACTCAGAAGCGTTCTCAGAACAGATTTAGTAAGATTTAGGCACGACACGACCTTTGTTGTCATGGTTGCAACAATAACCACATGAGGCAACAAGAACCACAGGAGGTTATTGTTGCAACCATGATAACAAAGGTCGTTTTTGGCTGTAAAGACTGATCGTGGTCGAGGAAACAGAAACAGTTGATTTGAGTTGTTGACAAGTTGCAGCTCGACAATAACATCCCTCTGCTTCCTCCGTGGCCCCAGGGTAATAATTCCTACGGCCGCTAGAGGGCTTTGTCACTTGAACTCAAACGGATGGCGTTTTTGATGCTACAGTTTTTCCTGGGAGGACAGTATCGAAAATGATTAAGCTTAAATGCGGGCGACGCAAATATTCTAAATGTCACCGGAATCATCTTCATCACGGAAACACAGTGGTTGCTGATTTGTCAAATGTAAGTCAGTAGCTGGGAGGGCACATGGGACTGTCCTCCATCTGAGTGGGAGGATGAGTACGTCGGTTGACCCAGGATGGTTTGACTTGTGTGTGGGAAGTGTATTCCTCAACGGGGAATGACAAATATAGTGTGTGCGTGGGTGTGTGTGTGTGTGTGGGGGGGGGGAGGTGCGGGGTATTGATCAGGTGTTGTGGCTCAGGTCCGGCTGATAGAAAGTAATTAATGACTCTATTTGGTTGCAAAGAGAACAATTGGGTTTGATAAAGTGACACGCAACAGAAAGAGAAGAAACATGCTGAATATTCACAGACATAGACCTTACAGTTCTGATGAGCAACAGATCAGAATAAAAATCTGCTCTCTTTTTTTCTCAGGAGGCAGGTGTATTAACCTCTTAAAGGAATAATTCAACCTATTCGCTTTCTTCTCAACAGTTGGATGAGTTATATCTGCATTAAATAATAACAGTACAGTCAGGAAAGGGTCAGCTTAGCTTAGCATAAAGACGGAGAGGTGCTCGGAGGAAGGTTGTGTTACCTTTGCACATGCACCGCCAGGCGAGCTGGGTCTAGTCTTCACGCTAAGCTAATCATCCCCTGATTGTAGTTTAATGGAATACAGACAAGCATAAGAGTGGGATGGATTTTCTCATCAAACTCTCGCCAAGAAAGCAAATGAGTGTCAAACAACATAAAATAAGAAAAGAAAAGCTAAGTGACAAAGTATTTTTGGGATATGATGGTGATTTCTTAATTGGGAACAAGACCCAAAAGTCACAACATTTGGAGTTACATGGTTTTCACTGGAGAGTGACATACTCTCATACAGTGTAGATGTTTGTTTACCCCTAAATTTAGTGAGGAGGAAATTCAGGGGTAAAACCAAGCATTTAACAAGCGAAACAAGATAACAGATGATACAGTGAGGGATGAATTATTGTGATGCACCGATGCAGCTTCTTGGATCCAGCACCGATACCCCACCGGAGGGCATCTGCTGATACAGAGTACCAGTTATCTCATTTTCCTGTATTTAAAATCGGTACACCAAAGCTGTTTATCTTACTTCAACCCTTATGTGAGGTACCATGAGGACAGAGATGTGCCACTAAAAACTGATTTGGTGACCGACTTCTACAGATTGAACTGAGAGCTAAAGTATTTGATTTGTTTATAACGACGTTAACAAAGTCACAATATCTGTCACATCATGGCCGACATCTGCATGGATAACGATCCAACATGTCGGATCGGTGCTTCGCTTGTAAATACATTACCACAGTGAAAATAGAATAAATAGTTAACAAGAAATTGTTAGCAAACGCCTGATTTTTATTGCTTGACATTTTCACAGCTATCAGCACAATTTCAGGCTGCACACACTAATGTGCACGCACACACACACACACACACACACACACACACTCACACTCTATTTTATAGCTCCTTCATGGGAGAGTCGGGTTCATCCTCTGGCCTCAGCCGGTGAAAAAAGGTCAAGCAGCAGAATAGAATGGCAATAACCCTCCCAAATGGTACTATCACACAGACATGATTGATCAATTGAATTCCATGGCAGAGAAAAATGTGGGATTAAGTAGAGTATTATACGCACAATGAGTTGAGGCATGATGTTCATTTCAAGTTCATTTCAGCTCCCTCTTGCCACCAGATCAGGCAATCAATAGGGGCCTTGCATATCATATATCACCACTCTCCCGCTGAGGGCAGAACATAATCTGCCGCAAATTTAGAATGACAGATTTGTAAGGGAGCTGAAGCTTTTGTGGGATCCGGGGAGGAGACCTACAGACACGGCCACTGCAGCCAGGAGGGGGGGCGGGGGGTATGGTAGGATGGTCTGTAAAGGCTTTAATGCATCGCACGCAAGTGACAACGGGAGAAGCTAAGGCATCCTTGTCCCAAAAGTCGGGTAATCAGGTCAGGAGTCAGGAGAAAATTCCTGTTTTGGAGAGAAGGATGATTGAACCAGACTGTACGATTTTATTCAGCCTCTTGTCCTCCGCCGCTCTTACCAAATTGTGAAAAGGAAATTGTGTTTTAAAAGAAAAAGAAGAGGGAAAAAAAATGCTCTTGATTTCAGCACCGAAAGGGTTTTGGGGAGGAAAGAAGGAGGAGAAAAACAACACTAGCTGATGCTTTCAGTACTATACATACTTTATATATATATATATATATATACAGTATATATATAGATAAATATATATATATATATAATATATATAAATATATGTATATATATATATATTATATATATAATATATAAATATATATATAATATAAATATATACATATATATATATATATATATATATATATATATATATATAACATGTATATATTTGCAAGTGATGGTAATCCATCAATTACCAGAGGGCCTTCAGATCATGATGGTGTTACTACTGGCGGGTGTGGGGGGGGGGGGGGGGGGGGACCTGTGTGATGTAGCCAGTGGCTCACTACAGACATTAAGGAGTGGGAAAAGCTCCACTCCATCCCTTCCTGTCCTCCTCAAATCCCCCACAGAGGTGGTGCTGAAAATACATGAGGAGAATATAAAGTGCATAGCTTGAAGTAAAGGCCAGCTTTCCGGGGTCAGTGTCTCGATTGTTGCTCTTTCTTCTTGTAGATGGTTCAGATGGTTCTGGCCCAAACAGTGATTCTCAGGGTAGTGTGGAGAGTTTACGGAAACACCTTAGGGCAGATGCCTTCACCCAGCAGCAGCTGGAAGCGCTGGACCGGGTCTTTGAACGTCCCTCGTACCCTGCCGTCTTCCCTACATCGGAGCACATCAAACCTGAACAGGTTAGTCGCGCTGCATCTCAACACTCTGTTCTTTCTTCACATACAAGTAAATACACCCACATTGTGCATGTGATGCTGATTCAAGCTGCAAAACTACTTTGTCACAAATATTCCCCAACCATACCCAGAAAGCTAATTAAACAAACGTCCAAGATGTCCGAGCACTGGATTACAACCAGAAATGTATAATCCTAGAGGGATCACCAGAAAAACTCCCACACATTATTGATTTTGTGATGAGAAACACATTTCTCGTTTCCCCTATAATTGAGAATAACAGTAAGGCAACATTAAATTAATCAATACCTAGATTTCTCTCCATTTTTGCTGTGTTATTCAACTGCTGCTTCTTGCCTTTGTTTATTTTCCAATTCTGTGTCACATCTTGATGTTTAATGGCTGACAGTCTCAAAGGCTGCCTTTATTTTCATACAATCCACTCCATGTACTCATGATGTGGATGCATGAAAGTATGTATTCCTTTTTATATTAAAACCACACTCGCCATCCATCCTCATTTCCAAAATTAAGAGGCATTTGGGGACCAGCCACCCCCCACGCCAAAACGACAGCCAGAAACCAACGCTTATTAAAAGCTCTGGGCTTATTACAATGGATAACCTTTATTTACTTTCATTATACTATTAAACAACAAGAGGCTATTAATTTCTCCCACCAAACTACAAGTCGGACCCATAAAGCAAAAGCAGTCGCCTAATTGAGTTCATTTTAATTTCTCTCCAATCGGGGCGAATTACGCAGGTGATAAATCAGTGGGACAGGCCTCACCTCCAGAAGAGGGCCTAATTTGCAGCTAATTACAAAACTGATTTCTACTGGAAGATCAATACCAAAACGAATTGGAAATGACTTGCAATCACAAAGAGCGCCAGGGAGAGTATTAAAAAGGCAGAGCAAAAAGGGTTGCACTAAAAGAGGGCAAGTAAGAGAGAGAAAAAAAGAATAAAGAACAGTCAAGAAAAATCAGGTTTAATTTAATGCAATATTAATCAGAGCACTTTTCCCTTTCATGGGTGCCTCACGTTTTTTTCTTCTTCTGACCCTATTAGCCAGTGTCTGGGTTCTGTTGCGAGGCATTAAAAACCCATTCTGGAGATGCAAAACTCAATGGATTCACCCCTCCCACACTTCTGCTCGCCATTTGGTCATCCCTTTCAGACCCATCTTTTCAGTTTCCCCCTTCTGCCCTTTATCTGCATGATAGAACGTCTGTTTGGCGTCTGAAGCCTCCGAGAATAGAGGAAAACATCCGACATTGTGCCAGTGAACAGTTGTAGCAGACAATTAGAGTTTATCGGTGATAGTGGCAGACAAGAGCGGGGTCATGGGCGTCCCCCTGTGGGAGCGGCCCACTGAGCCACTCAGGCTCACACTGGGCTCTGGACAAACATCGTCAACACTCACACTCCGGAAGTCTCATCTCATTAAAAACATTTTTTTTTAAATGATAACATCTGCCGTGAGTGACTTTTAGTGTATAAAAAAAATCTATATATATTTTTTAAACATGACATAAGAGATAGGCTGGGAACAGATATGCTTCAGATTCAGTCAAATATCTTTTTTATTTAAAGGGACAGTTCACCCAAATTATTTTTAAAACAATACTCATTTGCTTTTATTTATAAAAAGGCTGTTCGTGTTTTTTTCTATATTAAAACTGATTTTTGTCAAATACCTAGAGTAACTAGGACATTGGTTCTGGAGAGACTTTTTGGCACAAACTTGCCATATATCAGAAATCTAAACTCCTGAAATCCGGCATCCAATGGCAGGTCTGATTTATAGTTCTGTTTACTGGTTTTTCAATGAGATACCTTTTTATTTAAATTATAACTTTGCAGATGTCAGGCTATTTAGGGTTGGGACGTTTGACTTCATTTGGTAAATGCAAAGAAGGGATCAACAATGTTTTAAGTATTGTTTTGGAATTGGTAATCGAGTAACAATATTAGCACCAGTATAGACCATTTTCATATGATAACGTTTTTTAAATTACATTTCAATGTTTCAAAAAAAGAATCTGCACAAACGCACTTATCCAACCCACCAACCTTAAGGTGGGGTTGAGATGGATGTTTCAGAGAACGACATCTCAAAAAATCTGAGCACATAAGATCATTTGCATTGCTAGACACTGCTCGCGTTAAATATGTGTTTTTTTGCGTGATTTGGGTGAAGTAGTCCTTTAATACAACAGCTGAATGCACACAAGAAGAAAGAATCTCAAACAGCCAAATGTAAGAAAAAGTGCAAGTTGTACAAGTGATTCTATTCAGAGATAAGAGGTAATGAAATTAAAAGGTGGTTTAGACTCCAAATAAAAAGAAAAAAGAAGGTGAATGGTGTCTCTCAGGCAGGGCCACATGGTGAGCCTGTAACAAAGCAGAACTGCTTTCTCCCTTGGCTGACCAGGAGTAGGACTGCAGTCAAGCACAAAGGGCCAGCTGACGCCTTGGCTTTTCACTCATCTCAAAATCCCACTTCCTCTCAGACAATACCAAAATACATTCATGATATGCTTGAACTGCCACCCTGCAGCTTGAACACACACGCACACACACACAGACACACACACACACGCGCGCGCACACACACAAAGCTCTCATACAAATTTATACTCGCACCGGCCTGTGTGGAGCGCTTAATGGAGGAGGAGAAGGGAGGATTTCCATCTTGGTATTGTTTGGTTGCGTAATGATTCAACTGTCCTTTTCCCAGGCTAATGAGTACTCGCTCCCTGCCCTGAATTCCAGTCTGAATGAAGTCAAGCCCAGTTTATCCTCCAGCGTCCACCCAGACCTGGGCCCCAGCGTGTCGCAAAGCTACCCTGTAGGTAAGATCATACAGTATGCCTTTATGCTGCCGAGCCACAGGGGGTTTGAACAATGTAAAAGAAGGAGTAAAACAACTACGAATCTGTGCAATTGACAACAACAATGAAATGTGTGAAAATAAAAGCCAACCAAAAAGTTAAGTGTGAAGACTTTTTTAATACCATTTCACTCTGAGCTGAAAAGGTGGTACAGTGATGCGATAAAAGCTTAGCAGCTGTCCTCCGTCTGGGTCTTTGCTGAGCAAGCAGGGTGATAAGAGAGATTGTGGGTGGGGGCGGATCGTGGGGGCAGCTGTTCAGTCACCGCTGGACAAGGACCTTTGGGTGTCAGCACATCAGAACTATGACTGTGTATCAGAGCAAGGTCTCTGGGAAAAAAAGAAGAAAAAAAAGAAGAAAAAGAAAAAGGCCACCATGCAGGACTGACTGCTTGTTGGCTGCTGCTGTGTTGCTCCTGTGATTTGTTCGCCGGGAGACAGTTTGTGTGTCTCAAAGCACGAGTAATGTGCCTCGGTAAATACGCTCTAGCATTTCTGCCGCCTAACTCTAACACCATGATCATTTATTTCACCCTCCTATCTCTTTCTCTCCCTCTCTCTCTCCCCCCCCCCCCCCCCCCCTCGCCGTCTCCTCTCCTTGTCACAGTTAATGACCGCCTGGCTAATTGAAATATTGTTTCGTTGTTGCTGTGTTATTACCAAGAAGAAGGTTAAGTTTACTGAAAGTTTACGATGACTGTCGGGGGCCTGAGATTAATATACAGAGCTTTTATTAAAATTCACATAATTATGCAGCAGCCATCAAAGGCAGCGAGTTCTGTGTGGGGGAGGACAGGGTGATTGAAAATTGCTGCAGCCCCCACTTCCTCAAATGATAGCCAAGCAGTCTTATGAGAAAAGAAAGGGCCCTTTTCTCATTAATATGTGGGAGGTAGATTTCCCCTGTAAGGCAGGCCTCCTGAGAAGAAAGGTGTGTGTTTGTCCTTTGTGCACTGATGGCCCCGTAGAATGCAGGCCGGCTTCTGCAGGCGGCTTTGTTTGCACCTGGGATATTTCAGATGGTCTCTGCAGAGAGGGTCTCCTTACTGCTTTACAGGTGCAAAGAGACATGTGGAGGAAGAAAGATGGGATTGTACGCAGTGTGTATGTGTGTGTGTCTGTGTTTGTGCGTGTGTCTGCATCAGCGTGTTTGTATATGAAAAGCACATTACTCGCTTTTGTGTCGGTAAATAAGTTTATTTAATGCCCCTTTTCTGATGGCACTCAGAGGTCAAAGTAATGGAACAAACATCACTCTGACTTCGTCTTGGTAATTAGTATTTGGTTAGTGGCTCCTCTGCTTGGTTTTCCCTCAGTGGCTGCCCGTGTGCATATTCAGTGATATTCAGGTGTGTGGTATCGCTAATGGCTGAGTATTACAGTTTACTTGCCAGCGATAAGCCTACCGCAGGAAATTTAAGCCATGCAAAAAGTAGTAAATTATCTGGAGCATTTAGGCTCAGATCCAATTTGAAATTAATTGTGTCTTTACGGGGGAAAGAACTGGAGATTATGTTCATCCTTAAAATGTTTTCCAACACCAATTAAAACGCCTGCAGTTATTGATCTTGTTGATTTTATGTCCTGGAATTTGCATAATCTATTAAAAATGAATGATTCATGAAGTGCTCATTGCCAGAGATCGGGATTCTCAGTGAAGTGAAAGAAGACTTGAGCGATAGAAATCTTTTGTGTCCTCTGCTTATCCTATTAAGGCTCAAAAGTACCTGCAAAGCAGTCTCAAATAAGAAAGGGATTTAAGGGCATTGTGCACATCATTGAAATTGAGAGGCAAGAAGCCACTTCCATTAAAACAGTTTTTCTCTCTCTCCCTCTCCTCTACATTAATACTGTATTACCTGCTAAATAGTCCCTCTTACCCCGTAAAAACACCAAGGGGTCCCATGAATATGTGGATAGGACAATCGCATATTGTGAAGTAATTTCTATTGTGGATATGGGAAGTAATTTCTTTGATGAATTCCCTCCGAGAGATGGATTTCATCTCAAGTGATTCTTATTCTTGTTCATTCCAACTGCTTAAAATTCAAATAGTGTGAGCCATGGGTGAATCTGTGAATAGCAGAAGGAGGAGCTCTGAACTTTTTTTCTCCATATTTTGAGAAATAAATGGAGAGATGGCCTTGATACGGCCAATTGTCCACTATTTCTAAAGAGAGTTTCTGTATTTCCTGGAATTAGTCGGAGCCCACCTGTTTTCTTGATGGTGCTTTCGGCTAAAGCGCCATCTTTGAGCGCTTGGCGGATTCTCTCGAGCGCTCAGTGGGAGTTTTACACATCTCCACTCTGTGACTGCATACTGAAGACTCTTTAAACATATTCCCTGCTGGGCCCCGTTAATGGAGGCTCCAAAGCTCCCGCGTCCATGAGACTTCTCCTCCTCGAGCAGCTGCCTCTGTTACTCCCGTTAATTCTCCCGAAAAAAACTTCATTCCGGGCAAACATAATCGCTCACATTTACGTTCAATTAAGGTGAGTGAGTGCTCTCAGGGTGAACTCCACAGAGAGAATCAGGACCCACCGTTGTCCAGTGAGCAGCGAGCAAAGATCAGACAGCGAACCTGCCGTAAGTGATGTGTGGCCTTGTGACAAACCGTCACCCCATGGGGGGAGACGCAGGCCCCAACATCAAAATGAATGCTTATTTCGTCTCCACAAAAGCAAACTAACCTTTGAGCACACATTTGATAATGAATGACTTTCAGTCGGTGTTTGGGGAATTAAAGCAATTTGGCTCTCCAAACATTCTTTACTTAGTTGTAATTAATTAGGGTGCTGAGATTTTTGGGCTTGTGATAAATTGCCCCATTCTGCATATAGCCTAGAAAAATGGAGGTCAAAGATTTTTGGTTGTTGTTGTAGCAAACATGAAGGTGTCCCTGTTATGCTAAATTTAATACTCTTGCAAGCAAAAGAGTCATTCACAAATGACTTTGTTCCCGTGCCAAATAAACAGAAGGTCATCTTGCTTTCCTGTTTGTGTTTGAAGACAGTGAGCTGATGTTAATGCAAAAAAGAAGAAATAAAAGAAGAAAAACGTGAATACAAGTTTCTTGTCACGTTGTTTTGGGGTCGAAATTAAACTCATAAATCTTTATCTTCTCACAGTATCAAATTTTGGCAAAAAAGTTTAGATTGTATGATGTTTTTCCAGTCATAGAAATAACTAGTATTACTGCCAGTAGTCATTTGTTCTCCGTTTGGCAAATACCTGCAAAATACTCAAACAATCTGGTCTGTAAAAACATATATTTTAAGGCACACTAAAAGCAAGAAATACTCATTTTACGTATTCCCAGCTCAGCAGCGACCACTACAAGCCACTTTTCAAATTAACACAGAAATCAACAAGCATTTTGTAACAGCGAACCAACAAATCTTTGAATTGATTTTTGCAGGGAAAGAAAAAGAGGGGCAGAGGAAAAATAAATAGCTTGATTTGCTGGCGTTCAAACTAAGGGGACTGTCAGAGGAAGCAGATAATATAAAGAAGCCCGTCTTTTAATGAGAATCTGGACACACATCTCTGTTGTAAAAACAACAAAGGCCTGAAAGCAGCTAATGAGGCGATCATTGCTGTACAGAGAGTTCTCAGAACTGGTGCCTCTCAGAAAGGGGGCTTTAAAGGGGACATAAAGCAACAGCCAGAGCTGCTGGCAAGGACCTCCAACTGTATCCTGGAATACACAAAACAGGATTCAACAGAGGCTGTGATCATTACTATTATTGTTATTATTGGCAGGAGTATTATTATTGTTATTATCAGAGTCAACATGTGATGGGAAAAGACTTGATGGCAATAGACTGACATTCACTGATTTATTTATGAGATAATACAAACCTTTAACAAAACATACTCTCCACAGCACCAATCTTTTGCTTTTGTATATTTGCAAATTTGCAAATGCTTTTACTAAAATACAAGCTGATTTGTGTACTTCTTCCAAATTTAAACAAAACGACGAAAAACAAAATGTCTGTTTTATTGTTGTAATTTAAGGCTATAATGAAGATTGAAGCTTTCAATGAGGGTTAAGTTAAAGTATTGATGCCCTGATCAGATACACTGGATCGGTACCAGGGGTAATATTGATCAGGTATCGGATGGAAGTGGCCGACCCACGTTAACTCCAATTCCTTAACCCTGCACTGATGTTGTAGGATTGTAAAAAACGCAATTTCTTAAACCATCTCCAACAATAATCCTATATAAAAAAAACTGAATTGAATATTGCGAATTTGGGATATTTGAGAGTCTCAGAATCAATATCTGGATTGGGAAAAGTTGAGGAAAAAAAGCGATTGGGATCTCTCGGTAAACATTGCATTTCTGCTATTCCAGTTCAGCACTATTTTAAAGAGATTAAACTTGGCAGAGATCCGTTGCTCATTATGTATTTCTTCTCTTTGGAGCGAGGTAATGAAGAGATAGGAGTATCTACTTTTATTAAAACATGTACGACTGCTGTAGCTGCTGCAATAGACAGTTAGACAATAGTTACCAATGTCTACACACACACACAATGGCCTCACCCTGCTGGACCCCCCACCTACAGTACTCCCACGGCTCCCTTTGACTTATGTGCACTGGCTTGTGGCTAACTAATTCTTATTGTAAATGAAAGGTCCGGCATGACCTCACTCTTCTCTGCAAAGCTCTTTAACCACAGCCCGCCAGTCTCGCAGATTTAACCAAAAGTCACATCTCAGCAGGCCTCATACAATACAGCCATCAGGGCTGAGATTTGCAAATAATAGAAAGCAGGAAGACTGAATCGTTTCTTTATCGTACAATTCAGGATCACAAATGGAAAGGTTTTTATTTATTTTTTGGCATGTTTTTTTACGAGATAATCCACTTTTAAATAGATTTCCCATGCGTAGTTTCTGTAAATGTTGTGGAATAAAGTGACTTTGGATAATTCTCTCTTTGGTTGAGGAACAAACAAACAAACAAACAAACAAACGTGTGGCCGTTCCACACAGAACAATAACATCTCCTCGGACACTATGCCAACAATATAGTATATTCATTTAGATGCAGCAGTCTTATGAGCCATTAAAAGTCACTCATGATGCAGAGTATATAATTATATTATACATACAGTGTGTAGTTTATTATTGATGTGAATTTGAGCACTCTTTTAATGAAGGTGCATGCAAGGGTGAAGCTCATTTTAAACACTGTAAATACTGTTTAGCAGTTTAATCTACATTAATGCATTATATTATAGTAGCAGATCATTTAATATACATATATATGTATATATAGAGTAAAAAGAAGGAAACATCCTTTAAAATGTAGCCCACATTTTTAGATAATTTCACTGTCCAAGATTAGCCGTACAAGGCTTCCACGGTTCCTTCCATCCCCACTCTCCTCCTCCTCCTCCTCCTCCTCCCCCTCCCCCTACTCGGCAGGCCTGAGTCTCGTGGACCTCCAGGCCTGCAACCCCGCCTCTTCACCAGCCGTTTCCCTCCTCTACCCCCCTGCGCCCCCACTGCAGCCAGCATGCATGCCAGCCTGTAGTAGCAGGTACTTCAATACCCAGAGGGCCTATTCGCGCAGCATCAATTAAACAAATAAGTTGCTCATGATATTGAACATTTTGGAGTCAATATCTACATTTTTCTGTGGTTTATGCTCTTATTAGCGTGCTAATTGGCAAATAGTCTGTTTTTTAATATATTTGGACAGATACATGTGTTTTGTACCTGGGAGGTAAAGTGCTGCAAAAGAGATATATTCTCTCCATTTATTCGTGGATCTTTACAGATTTATTTTGTTCTTTCCTTTTTATTGAGAAAGACCTTTCAGTTGTGGTGCAGTGTACTGACCCAAACCACTTGGGGCTACTACCAAATGCACATTCTACATCTTCATTTTTAATTTAACTAACATTTGTTATGAAATTAAAATGTTTTTATCAAGAGACAGTTGGCAAAGAAGAGAGCATAAGAACGTTGTTACAACAATAAATACAAACATACAGGCCACAGACTCAGACATCTGCCACATACTACAAAGGAGTATACAAAATATCCACGATTTCCCAATACTTTGTATTTGAAAAATAGTAATCGCTAGACTGCACCAGTAAATAACTTAGTGGAATGTAAAAAGTCAAGAGATTATAAAAGTAACAACATGGACAACATTTCTTTGTGGTGCATTTCGTATACGAGTTCCTCATTAAAGCTCCGTTGGGAGGAGATTTTTTCCCCCCTTTGAGTCCAACCGGCCCTCACAGCTGACAGTATAACGGGGGCCTCTCCTACCCTGGCCCCTGTGCAGATTGGGGTTACGTGCTGTTTTGTCCAAACGTCCCCGTGGCAAGCGAGGACAACCCAACCGTCACTCTCAATTACGGAGCTGAATATCTGCATCCGGACGGGCGACGCCGAGGTGCCACAGTGCTCGGGCTCGCAGAGGAAGAGAGGGGCTGCCATATTAGACAAGTTAGAACTGTGTAATGAGGACACATTTTTATGTGACCAGTATTCAGTTGGCAGCAGCTGTTATCTTGTATTTAGTTCCACTGCTAGGGCACTGATCAGTATCAGGTTTAATAAATGACACTGTATACGTTCTCTGAAAGCATCTCTAAAATAAAGTGAACAGGGAGTTGTTGTGCTGACTGACTTGCGGTGGTGATGAGTGATGATGTCTAAAGTAACATGTGTTTGTGGTGAAATGGCTGTCATATAACTGCAGTATCTGGTTTACAGTTTGACAATTGTATCATTAAAGCAGATTTTTTTTTTTTAAGTGACGAAGCACATTTACTCAAGTCATGTATTTAAGTACAGTTCTGAGGGAGTTGTACTTATTCTTCATCTCCATGACATTTCAGAGGGAAACATTGTACTTTTTACTTGACTACAGCTATTTTAAATACAAAATCAGTTAAATTTAACAAATGTGCATGGATGTTACTAACCAACGGTATATAAGTAGGTCGAATTAGTTTAATCTCTGCATGCTACATCATTAAATGTATCAGTAATACTATCCCAGCAATTGTATATATGTAATGAGACTCTCAAAGGGCCAAATCAGAGTGATGAATACTTTTGTATGTACATTTTCATTACGATACTTAATCTAAGCGAGCAGATTCTGAATGCTGAACTTTTTCTTTTCCAATACTACATTGCTGAAGACTTCTTCCATATTTCTTAATGCTAGTCACGAGTTTAAAACTGGAACGCACTGATGAAGTGTTTTTGTCTTTGTTGTGTTTCATCTTGTCTCTTCAGGTCGGGATATGGCCAACACAACTTTACCTGGATACCCCCCCCACGTCCCCCCCACAGGTCAGGGCAGCTACCCGTCTTCAACGCTCGCTGGAATGGTTCCTGGTAAGTGAGAGACCACGGCGGCGCTTCATGTTGTCTCTAAGTGTCTGTTTGACAAGTTAGACCTCTCAAAAAGAGAGGGAAGGCAGTTTAGAGCCAAATCCCACCGAAGGGATAAATATTGAACTGCAGAGCAAAACGCACACGCATTTTCACATTAGCTCTGTGTGTGTGATTGGATTAGACAGGCTGGAAGGACGGGGACGAGGACAGTCGCTCTCCCTTCCTTCCTGATTTCCTCTCAGCCTTTCGGGCTCATTATCTTCCCGCGTGGCCGTTCGCACCGGCCGTCGATAAACAGCACGACCGGCCCTCCCCAGCCTCTGTGCTCCGGAGCATATCCCCTTCCTCTCCTCTACTTAACCTGCAGTTCAGGTTCACGGCAAACAGTTAAGGGTCAAAAGGCAGAGGCATGGGAGCCTGGTAAATATTCAAATCGCTCTCTCTGAGGAGGCCAGGCTTGTGTTTCCCTGCCAGGGATGCAGTTTTGGTGCTGAGCTTATATGCCTTTTCATCGCCAGCATCACCACACACATTTCAGCCAAACCACAGCCGGCATTTTGCTTGGATGTGATTAAACCACATGGATGGGGGAAACCAGTGGAGTGTGTCCTGTGTTTGCATGTCATTTAGCAATCACACAACCCATCACCGGCTCTGGCTGCTCCTCTGTTCTCTTTTATGAAGGGCTGCGATGACGACTTTGGTTATCACCTTGGCCAAGAGGGTTTAATTAACTGTGCCATTTGTTTTTGTCTGTTAGTTGGCAGATAATCTTCACAAAACTTTATTTTAGGTCATGAAAGCATGAAAATGAGGTCACGGAGTTTCAGTTAACCAAAACCGAAACATTTATTTTGACCTCTAGTGGTATCTTTTAGGACAGGTTTTATTCGTCCGGTTTTAATGATGGCTTATTTTCCTCCCACTTACATATTTAGGTGAATTTAATTTTTTCCCGGTGTTGAAAGCATTGAAAAAGTTTGATTTCATATTTTAATCAGGTGAACTAATCCTTTCCATAATTTTTGTTAATTTAAAACACTTAATTCAATACAAATACAAAAATCTGCCACATGTATCCCATGATACTTTGTGATTAGGTGTATTTTGATGCAGATATTATCTACACATTTTATATTATTCAATTATTAATTTAGATTGCCCTTTGAGTCTTAATAAGCTTTGGCACACAGTAGGCATGTGCTCTTTGCATGCTTTCTACTATTTCCTTCTGCCTCTGTTATGAAAGGCTATTTTGAAAATAGAGACTTTACATTCTTTGAAATGCGTCTGCAAACAGTTGAGTCCATTTAACAGCTTCCTGTAAAAACCGAGGGAGATGTGGGAGCACCCTCTGGCAGTGCAGTCTGAATTTACTTTGGGATTTTGACGAAAATAACTGTTAAATCATTTTGGTTTAAAAAGTGTCAAGTCAAACATACTTTTACTTCCCATTTGTTCTTATGTGGCACAAAACAAAAGATAAGGGCCTTAATCCCATGGCTTGTGGTTTTGTGTTACAACCCATTCATCCTACACACAACCACTAAGATTTAGTGACAGGCACAAAACACTGTTAAAGCAAAGCCATTTCTCACCAGCTTCATAAAAAAAACTAGCCTTTATTGTCTCGTAAAAGAAAGAAACATGTTGAACCAACAGCAGTGCTCACTGACATGCTCCAAGTTAGTTCCCCTGCAATGAAATTCTGTCTCACCAAACACCAGAGTTCAGACCGGAGGGGGTTCAGACTGGAGATGTTAAAAATCCCTTTCAGGAAATGCTGCAGGATTTATTGCAGCATATCAAAAATGTATGCATGAAACTGTTTATTACCACTCTGTATTTATTGGACTGGTTTGGAATATAGTGGTGGAAGAAGAATGGCTAGATATCCATAAATGGGACAGGGAAAGCCGCCTTCAGTGTCGCATCCTGTATTGTTCAGTGTTGCATAACTTAAGTGAAATGAAAAAGAAATAAATTACTTGCTTGACTGATCGCACATCGATGACTATCATTTTCCCCCTCAAATTGCATCCTGTTTTGAATGACGAGAAATGACTGCATGTGAACGGGGTAATGGTTTGATGCATTGAAATGCTAATTGATTTGTTGTTTTGTTTTGCAGGGAGTGAGTTTTCGGGGAACCCCTACAGTCACCCGCAGTACACAACCTACAATGACGGCTGGCGATTCAGCAACCCAGCATTACTAAGTGAGTAAAGAGAGAGAAAGGGGATTAATTGTCCGTTTGCGAAACAGTGATTGTAGCCTTAGCAACTGTTACTAGGCACAGCATCTTCGGATTCCTACCATAGAACTAGAACGAGAGCAGAACAGACAATGACCGCTTTGCTGGTGTCATTCGACGAGTTCAAAAGAATACTAGAATGTATAAGCCCACAATGGCTGACCCTAATGCTATGTTGATTTTAATGAGAATGTCCATTCTACTCATTACATTTCTATGATTTCTCCAAGTGCCCAACAAATGCGCAAGGGGCTCAAAGAAGAGCGAAGCTCTCTGCCTTTTAAGAGTTTGGAGGGTGTTTTCTTTTTTTTCTCGGCTCCCCAAAACCGAAAACACAAGAGCAAAAAGTATAGGGACTGGATTAAACTCGATTCATCTGCCTTATTCGGAGCAGATCATTAGCATGACCTGCAAACTAGCATACTATTTACGCCGTGTTCCCACCGGACACGGAAGCGCTGCTGGCGTCCTTATGGCGTCCTTATGGCGCCGGTGTAAACCAATTGGGCTGTTGAAAATAAAATCATACTTAAAATATCAGGCTAACACAACTGTTTCTTTATTTCCATGACTTCTACATGGATAGTGAGAATGATGATGAATGATTTTTATTGTGGACATGCAGCTTTAGTTTCAGTCTTCTTCTTGTTTTAAAACCAGGTCAATAGAAACATTTAAATATCAAGTCATGAACTTAATGTTAGCTTAATTAACTAGCTACGGCAGAGAAAAAGGTTCACCTTCTTTCGTCTACATCTGTCTGAAATCAAGGACTACAGGCATACACGTGCCTCCGTCGTCATTGTAAACTGCATTGTGTGCGTCTGAAAGATTGGCACTGATAGTAGCAGTAACGAAGAAGAGAGGGGGGTTGTCAACGATCAATTAACTATATTAACATGTTCAATAAAAGAGCTTTTTAGCCTGGAATAATGTGTCAAACAACAGTTTATTAACAATGAAACTACTTATTATGATTATACATTTGGTGAATCGCATTTTGTTGTTGTTTCATTTGGTTCCTTCTTCTGTTAACTTTCAGGTTCCCCTTATTATTATAGTGCGGCATCGAGAGGCTCCGCCCCTCCCACTGCTGCCACTGCCTATGACCGTCACTAGTTACCATGGCAACCACATCAACCTGCAGGACCATGGCCTTAGCCTCCATATTGCCCCGGTGTGAGCGGCATGGTCCACTGGACACTGAGCAACTGCGCATAAAATGTTCCTGGCTCACACAATGAGAAACCTTTTTTGGGAGGGGGACTCCAGACGACTTCTCTCTTTTCGGAGCTTCTTTGGACACTCAAAGCCAAAACAAATAAAAAAAATAAAAACTACAAGAAGATCATCAGAGACACTATACACACATAAAACACCAAACAATGAAAACTGCTAATTGCAGGGGAAAAAATGGGAAAAAAATGAAAAAGAATACAAACTAAAATAACCGAATTTATTTCCCCCCAGTGACAGTGTCGCAGTCTCATCCCATCACGGATCAATACTGTACATTCCTTTTCTTGGCGGCTCTCAGCAGGGACGCTGTCCGGAGCTTAAAATGTAGCAGCAGCCTTTCTTTCCACCCTGTTTCCATTCGTCTCCCACTCCGATTCAGATGGCAGCGCAGTGAGATCAGAGGAGATTAGCAGCAGGCACAGGCAGGCTGTGGCAGGCTAACGTTGTTTTTATCCATCTGAACAGTCAACGACCAAACATCCAGCATGAGTAAATCGATCGCTTTTGATGCCATGAGAAGATTAGGACATGTTCTCTGTGATACACAATCAAGATGTAAAAATGAAAATGAAATAAATAAAGAAACATCCATTTGAAAATAGAGGGAGCCATGACAATATATCACCATGGTCCGCTATTTGCAAGATTTCAAGAAACTAGTAGATATATTCTTAAAATGATTTTTTTATTTCATTTTTATAATTCGTAACGACTTAACTGCAGACTGCTCGGCTAGTGTTTTACTGTTTCTTATTTTGTCGGGATACAAGAGGTCATCAGGCAAAACCTTTTTGTGTGTTTTTTGTTCGTTTTGCACTATGTGGGGGGTTTGCAACACTGGAGCGTTATTATGCAGAAAAAATGATGATGCATATTTGTTTTATGTCATGAAACTGACTGTAAGTCTATTAAGTCTCAGTCTAAAAAGGTACTTACAGTTTCACAGTTTTTCCGGTAATTTAAGGCCCATCATGTCACTGCCTTGACGCGCACTACTTTATTCTCACAGCTTACATTTTTATTTAAGTTGATTAAGTCTTTGGCATTCAACCACAGACAAGGATATAACAGCCATCCCAATTCAAACTAGGAATATTTGTGTAGTTTGATACCAGACACATCTGATTCTGACAACTCCAATAACGTCAAAGAGCAGGGCGAATATTTCAACTAAATGCCTTAAACATGTTCCCTCCGTCAACTCCATCACATGTTTCAGGCCAAGTTGTTTCTCTGAATCCAGCTGGAATGATGGTTTCTTCATCTGTCAAGTGAATGTATTTGCATTTGCCAAAGACTTAGTTCTTGTCCATGTTTATTTACAGGCCGCCTATATGCATCATGGAAGCAGTATTATTATTATTATTATTATTATTATTGTTATTATTATTATTATTAGGAAAAACCCATGTTGTTCATGAGAAAAAGTATATGTATAAATTCTATGCAGTGCAGAGATGGTCATCATATGCATATTCAGCTGTAAACCTAAAGGTAGGTGGAGTTTATTTAATTGTTATGTTATTTACAAATGGTTCATTTTGTAGAAGGATTGTTTGTGTGTGATGTGAAGACACTTCTCTGTAAATACAGTAAGAAAAAATGTCTTTCATGTTCATGGGTATTATCACTTTCATTATGCTGGTCTCACTTGTACAATAATAAAAGTGTCTGAAATCTTTTACGCAAAAGTGGCTGCATGGTGTTTCTGACCATCTGGAGTACAACTAAAACAATTGATTGGCAACATTCCTGATAATTGATGAATTACTTATTCATTAAGGAAAATGTGTTGGTTTAAACGTATCAAGTTTGAGGATTTGTTGCTTGTGATTGGAAATAAAATATCCTCGGATTTTGGCGGGACAAAATCACAACTTGGAAGCATCGGCTTGGAAAAACGTCATAAATGTTCCTTAACACCAATTGTGGAAAGTAACAAAGTACATTTACTCATGTACTAAACTTAAGTTTAATTTAGAAAGGGAAAGAATCTAGTTTTTTCTCAATTTATTGATGAATTAAAGTTACTCTGCAGTTGAACATTTCACATAGAAGAAAACCTATTTGAGGTTGATACAATTACAAAAATATAAAGACAACAAATTGAATCACAGAATACCTTCGTTTCATAGTGATCTTTATAAAAAAAGGTCCAAAAAGTTCCCACATGAGAAAGTCTTCTAAACTGCCTTTTATTCCATTAAGCATTGACCATTCAAATAATTCAGAAAATATTGAGCTTCAGCTGTGTTGCATTGCCTCAACATGTTTCTCATAATAACTGAAATTGCACATTTGTATATGTTTTGTATTTAAGATCTTTTCCCCAATAAACAGGAGTCTAAAAGAACTTTTGACCCAGTATTCTCTCATGAAAGTCCATCCCATATAAAAGGAAATATCCTTCATTCTGCAAAAAATTGTAGACGAACACTTAAAATGTCCTTATTATTGTTTATATCTACATAATAGTGTGCAGAGCTTTTATATACAGCTTGTAAATGCATAACAATGGGTTCAAAGGAAGCTTTACTATATCAAACACACATTTAATGTTTACAATTGCTGGACATGAAATAACTTTTAAAAAGTTGAAGTACACAATGGCGGAAGGAATTTAGGAACTTAATTAGACTATTTTGCAATAAATGTATTTTCGAGTATAAAGATCATCCGGGCTACAGTGAGAATGCCTCTAAATGTTTTCGCCATGATTCGGATCACTGAGCAGCACATAAAGTGTTTAACCTCTCCTCGCTTTGTAAAGCGGAATTAATTTTTCTTGCAGTGTGCCTGAATTCAATTTGTGCTAAGTTGCAGGGAGAGATGTATGCATGGAATCCCTCTTAGAGCTTATTTCACTTTTCTTCACTCCGTAATCCCTCCTCTGCTGCCGCCTTGTATGACTTAGTTATATCATTATTGATTTACAACAAGTGGACACTGTTCTGATTAGCGCTGTGCGATTTGCAAAGGATTTGGGCTGCGGCAGCGCGAGATGAAGCAGCAGGTACATCTGAAATGATGTCAGACAGAACGAGAATGTAGAATACAGTTGTGGAGCTTTTCAGTTTTTAATTCAGACAGGCATTTTTTTTTGTCCAAACACCATTTTTAATCTTGTTTTAATGGAAGAAACGTGAGTTTGACTCTGTGGTCCCGCATGGATAGCAGTATTATCATATTAACTGAAAAAAATGAAGTTTCCATCATTGTATTGCGTATTTTCCTCCAGATTTCAACAATTAAAAAAATAAAAAATAAGCTCCTTTTGACATCTAATGCTGAGCTGTTTTTGTGTTGCTCTCTGGTGCCTCTGGGTCCACAAGGAGAGACCCCCTTTTTGCTTTGTAATTCAATTTCTCTGACTGTTGTTTATTTCATAGCTCCCCTGTGAAGCATCAAAAGTGGATGTTCTGTCAGGCCCTAACTGTCGTATATGTATGTCATTCACAGCCCTTGTTATATGAGGAGGGGCAGAAAAAGGAGCTTGACTTGTTCCTCTCCCCAGCTGAGAATTCCCAGAAGCAGAATTATTTTATTTAGATGGAAACTTTTTTGTCACTTTCCTGTCTAAATTGGCATATCTGGCTCTCTCCTCTGAAACCAATAAACTGTGAACCTGGATGTATCTGTCAATCAAGCTCAAATTGAATGCAGAATACCAGATGACAACAGCATCCTCTGGAAAATAAATATATATATGATTTACTCTATAAATATAAGTGTTAGGATGATCAGATTGGTCTTCGCTCATCAAATGTTCAGTTTATTAGAAAATCCATAGTAAAATCACAAAAACAACAATTTAAGCTCACAACCTATAAATAAAATAAAAATATTAGGTAAAAACTAGTTCAGAAATCAAAAATAATGCACAAATACTGAAACGTTGATTTACTGCACGTTTTACACATGAAAAACGTCGCTCTGCAACTTAGATTTTTCTTCTTTTTCATCTCAACTTTTTGCAAACATTAATGATATTACTCTTCATTGGAAAAGCATTAATATCGTAATGTCTCAACCTCAATCTGTAGTTTGCACATCGGGAGGATGAATAATCATGTCTCAAAAGTTGCATAACAACCAAAACTACAACAACAAATGTACATATGGAACGATTTATGATCCGTTACTGTTCATCGTGAATGTTTCAAAAAGAAACAGAAAAGAAAACGTATGTTGGATCTCCACATGTGGTCAGATGTGCATTGAAGTAAAGCTCTGACAGCAATAGGAAACCACTCCTCTTTCAGGTAAAACACTGAACCTCCTCGTGCATAACTTTGAACCAGTGTCGGATCCAACTGTTGACCTTTCGAGCCGCTCCGCACTAATACATGCCGACTGAACACTCTCTCTGTGCGACTTGTACAGTGGTCCTATGAATATGCCGCAGCAACTGAATTATAATTCGGTTACTGGTGTGTCAAATGTACAATAAATCCTCAGGATGTTATCATTTGCAGTGACACACCAAGACGAGGGGAGGGGATGTGGAGAAAATATGAAAATGCAGTTAACGTCTTTATATCCGAGTGGTGGTTTGGACGTTATGAAAAGAGGGAATGGATCTGCTGCTTTATGTGCTGTATCTAATTGGATATGGCAATGTATAATACGATTCTCCAGTATCCATCAATTCCTGCGTTAGACCTGTTTGTATGGCCGTGTCACTGGGGCAGCGTAGCTTGTTATGATGCCTGAGCAGCAATTATGAGGTAATTTTTGACTCTTGCTGTGTGAGGCCATCCAGAGGATACTTGAGGGGAGGTTCCTAATGAGTGAGCATTGATTGATTGGACCTAATAAGTGCGCTGCATGACTGAAAGTGAGTGTGAGAAGAAGAAGAAAAAAAGGGCGGGGGGTGGCAGTGGGGTTTGGGCGACATGATATTTCCAAATGAAGCAAATGACTGCCGATTAGATTTGTTAGCGTATAGGTGAGCGCAACACCTCTGCCAAAACGAGGCTAGCTGCCTTGCTGGCTTAGCCCAGCGCCAAACCTCATTTACCCTTCACCAGTAAATAATTACCCTAATGGCTATTGTGTGATACATGATGCAATTAAAGCCTAACTCTCTTTGTGAACGTGTCAGGTCCCAAATAACAGGCACTGGTGGTCCCGGGCTAAACGGGGCTTGCTACCTGACTGGCCAGTAATGAGGATATCCTCCAAAGCCGACAGAAGAGCTCCCTAATCAGCTGGATCTGTCAGCCGGGCGTGTTTGTTTGCAACCGGGGGAGCTGCGAAATATTCGGAGAGAAGTGAGGAGGGAAAGCAGAATTTGGTGCAGGCTTTTCCTGTGAGCAGAAGAGGGAATAATAGGAGCGGGTGGAAGAGAGGGCAGAATCATCAACCCCCATCCGCCCTCCACCCCCTTCCCCCCTATAACCCCATGCTTCTCCTGCATCTCCCCCTCACCCCTCGCCTCCCCCACCACCACCACCACACTCCCAACACCCCCAGTCACTGTCAGGCCAAACACATGATGAATTGCCCTGTCAACAGAATTCATTCAGGGACCAATTAATTCAGCAGAAATGAACTAGAGCCATCAGTCGCTGAAAAACTCAGAGCAAAGAGAGCAAAGTAGCTCTGTTTGGAAGAAAGAGAGACACTGTGTGTGCGTGAGGGAGAGAGAGAGGGAGAACGCGAGAGAGGGTGCCAAGGGAGTGCAGTGGAAGTTAGCCTGACAGGAATTGGTCATTTAATGCTTTAGCGCACTGGAGACAGCCCCTGTCATAGAGGAAGCCATGACAGGACTCCCCTGGTACTTTATTTATTAATTATCCAGAGCAGCAAGGGGCATTTAACTGTCTCACTTCAGGCCTGTCAACTCGACTTCTTGTCATTTCCTCTCCATAAACAGGTCCTTTGGAAACAAACCCGAATCAAAGCAGAAGCACATGTAATTATTCGCAGAGCAGACAAATATTTGTGTTGTGACGGCTGTTGCGTTTTGGAAATAAATAAATAACTGAAAATCAATTGTCATGCTCAGGGTTGTTCAGAAGTGTGGTCCCGTGGTGAAAAATCAAACACTCGATTGCCGTCGAGGAAACAACATTTGGCCTTGTGTTACGTCAGCTGATCAGCTGTCAGCAGTGAAAGGAGATCCAGGTGACAAAAACAACACAAACAACACAACCCCCCCTCTGACAATGCCTCTAACACAGTGTTTTTCATATTCTTGGTGTTCTTGCGTTAGTATCTCAGTTGTCGGCAGTTCAGTCAAAGGGTGAGGCCTGGAGAGGTAAGTACAGTATTACACAATTAAAAATAAAAGATTGGAGAAAAGTCTGACAAATAAAAATGGTTTTATGTGGCAGAATTGAGTTACTTTCTTATTATCCACCAGTGCGATCCTTTGGATTCATCTTGTGACCCCGTGTTAGGTTCTTAACCCATATGTTGGGAACCACTTAACCAATATACTTGCTCAGAATTACAAAACACGATCAAAGTAAGTTAGCAAGCACACTCGATGTCTGTCCCAGTGAAACCAGTCCACCAGGCCTAGATGTCCCGTGATAAACAGTCCACTTGGCCACTGACATGCACTCTTCAAAGTTTTCCAACATGTTGAGTTGAATGAATCTCCACAGACAGAAGGTCCTCCACACACGATGGAGATAAAAAATAAGTTCCTAAACACATTTATCACCTGGATCACCTGCAACCTTTTTATACTGTTCCTCATTTTATTGTATTGTTGTCATTTTTAATCTGTAAAGGATGTGACTTGAAATCAGTTTTTTTTAAATGACTTTGTTAAAGTGATAAAAGTGATTAAATGTGTCACATTCATCCATCCTTGCCTTTCAGTAAAAGGACAATCATCCCCATATCGTAATAACCCAACAATGCAGTGAGGGTTAACTAATAGAGTTGGGGAAATGAGGCCATATGGAACTACTGATCTATTTGGACAAGATCTTTAAAAAAATGTAGTAGTTAAATAATTATAGAAATGTTTGGGCTCAATTGATTAAAGGTGGTAAAAATCTTATCATTGTCCAGCATGTATGCATCTAGTATTATATGTATGACTATAATCTATATTTTCACCTCAACAAAGGGACTCATTGAAATTCTCCGACACCTCACTGTTCATTTTCAGCTTTACTTCTCTGAGCTCCTTTTTACATTATCTCCTTCAGAGTCACAAACCATTGACTTCTTAACGACGAGCCGATTCTAATGATCTGTGAACTGTGGCTTATTCTTGCATCAAATGTTCGTCACTTCGTATGAAAGCTAATCTGTGAAAAGGCCCGCCGACCAAGCTGTTACGGGACAGTGTTTCCTTTCTAAATGTGGAGCCCGGATTTAGTGTGAAAGAAAGCTGCTTTCAGGGATGACGTCAGCTCAAGGTGCGCAGGTGCTTAAACGAAAAATCCAGATATATACGAAAACACACTTTTGCAAAGGAAAATATATTTTTTTAAAGCACGCTCAATAAGGAGCTCCACAGAAGGTAACGGTGAAACTGTTGTCTTTCTCCGGCTGATACGGTTCTGCATGCTCTGCGGGAAACTTAATGAGTGTGTGGTTGACCTAGTCAGTCAAAGGTTTGATCTTTTCCTATTGTGTCGTGTCGAACAGGTGGTAAATATTTGATGGAACCTTTTCTTTCGCACATCATGCATCCCGGTGTAACAGGAGGACGAAGTGGCAGCTGGGTAGCTGCTTAAGTCATCAGGTATTCCTTACCAAGAAAACACCACAACCCACAGCAGAACAACAACTGCCCCGTTGCGAAAAGAAACACAGAAACTTAAAAGTACAAAGAAACTTCCACTTCATGTTCAAAGATTTCTCATTCGGTCCTCCCTTCGTCGCAGAAGTCACGAGAGTTTGAGTAAACACCTGGTTGTAAGTTGATCATCACAAAAGTAGTCACAACCCTAAACTGAGCAGCAGCACCTCTCTGAGAGCGGATCTTCTCTGCAAGTTTGAAACAAAGGCGATGAAATCCAGAAGAAGCCATGGATAAGGAGAAGTGCTGCAGTATATAATTAATTAAATGAGACTAATTAGGAACATGAGAGCAGGTGCCAGGCTATGGGCTGACAGCACAGACAGCCAGACAACAGGAAGGGTAAAAAAACTACGGGTAAGGGGTGTAACGTGACAAGAGGAGGGACAAAGCAACTTTCTGTGTTTTGTCACATGAAACCTCTAAGGAATATATATGTGACAGAAACTGTAGACCCAGACGCCATGGGGGTCTTTCCCTTTGTTTAAGACAGATTTTCATTTCGCCAATTTGAGGTTGATGTAAGCAAGAGATTTTCCTCCTCATTATTTCCGCCCGTGGAATGAAAAAAAAAATGAAAAATTGTACGACTCGGGGACTTGTATATGAACAAGTGCAGTAGCTCACCAGAGCCAGAGAGAGATGTCGTGCATTAAGAAGTACGACGCATGCAAATGTAAGCGCACAGCTTTTATCGCACACTGAACTCATTGCTATTTTACGGTCATCCAAGTAATTTCATGTTCAAGAATGATACCAAGCCCCCTAACATCACATCTAGTTACATTAAGCATTCTGTGACATCAATACTGCACAAGATTGAAGAAAACCGGTGTTTCTGCCACGAAAAGCACCTCTCGTCCTCTTTTTCCGCCACAGCGGTGTGGTTTTCCAACACTAAGGAAAGTCCAGCTTCTGCAGCCAGAGATGCTCAGAAGGGGCATCAGCCTATTTTATCACAATTTGCTCGCTAACCAGTTACAAATGTGGCATGTGATGACAATAATGAGGCTTGATGTCACTTAGCCTTTGGGCCGTGTGTGTGGAATAGCAAAGCAGGATGTCAGGGTGCTGCAGGACCTCCACTCTGGCACTGAGAGGCCTCCTGCACGCGAGGTGACAGACACCACAGTTAGAGAGAGAGAGAGAGACGCCTCTCTAACAGCATTATAAATTACTGTAGATCCTATTTGTGTCAGTGGAGGCAAGTGAGGGGAAAATTCAACATCAGCCTATTAATTCATTTACTTATTCCCTGGCTCGGTCAGGCTCAGTGCTGCCGGAGAGGAGCTCTGCAGAGCCATTCTGCCTCAGAACAAATGCTGTGTGTTTACTGGGACACATGGGCCTTTTATTTTATAGGCACTGCTGGTATCAGAGTCGATCTGAAAGTGTTACAGTACAGCTGATTTGTCTTTTCCCTATAGAGATGGAGACGGAATTTCTTAACAACCATGAAGTGTAAATAAACCTCCAAGTGCAGACAACATGTCCACCATGGGCAAAACAATAGAAGAGCTCTCCTGAGATGTGGCAGAAATGTTGAGAAGAATTCCCTCGCAGATCTTTTGAAAAAATAAATTTAATTGTGGGGATGTGTGTTATTTCATGAATGAATAAAATCAAACTGAAATGAAGTTATTAATCCAAAATGACCCATATGACCTTCATTCATGTTTACGTTAAAGTCACCTCTGTTGTTAATTTCAGTTTAGGCAACTAAACTTGGTAAAGGGTAGTGAAAGATCATGATGATCATGATCATTTGAATAATAATGGGCTGTTTGTCACTTTAAGCATTTCAACCAATGATAGATGCTGGTGGTATGTACTTATTCAACCAGAAAAGCCGCATTGAGATTAATAATAGGGGTTTCTTTTGCCAAAAAAGGAAGCAATAACAATCAGATAAAGACTTAAAACAGATAACACAAAATATGTCATAAGATCAGAATGAAACAGAAACAAGGCAACTCCGAAGAGCAGTCTAAAACCAACCAATAAGATCGCTAAGAACTAGCATTTCTCATTACTAACATTTCCCAAAAACATTGACAGCCAAAACTTGGTAAATGAAAGTCTTGGTAAGTGAGAGATTTTTTGAGCTGATGCTGCACGCTCGATAAACAGGCTCACCTGACTAAGTGTTCAAAACAAGAATGTTAACAGTTCTTACTTTGCCTAATCAATAACAAAGTGACAGAGAATGGATTCAGAAAAAAAGTCATTTCCCAGATAACAACGCCACAAGTGATTTAAAGGGACAAAGCCACCGCGGCTCGATATGTTTTTTGCATGCACCTGTTAATTCACTCCCACCCACACACCAAAAAAAGAAGCAAATACAGAAAAAGAGATGGAGCTTTTTTTTTAATTATCAAGGGATGGCTTGGACTGTGCATCATCATTAGTTTGACTAAATAGCGTCGGTCAGTGACTCAAGTAGTGGTAAATGGCACAATTAGCAGGCTGAGCAGGGAGAGGGAGAGGTATATTCAATTTGAAAGCCTTCTTTCTTAATCCATCTCCTGTGATCATGAGAAATGCTGAGCTATGGGCTTTTACGCTCAATGACATTAATCAGGTTAATTCCGAGTAAAACGTCAACATTGTAATCAAGAACTAGCACACTCCAGCAAAATGTAAATGTCTACGGATGGTAAATGTAACTTTTATCCCTCTCGTCTCCATCTCAGTGTCTTTCTGCCGAGATTCCTCCGTTAGCAAGGTGGCACATTCCCTCTTCCTCTTGCATATTCGATCAAGAGCTAAGAAATAAAGAAGCGCAGATTAGTTTGAAACCGACGTCGGAACCGGCAACGATGAATAGCTTAAGTACAGACACCAGGGAGGTGTTGACATGCTTGCCTAACATGAATCTGTTGTTCCTTGTCCTACTCCCAGTGCCCCAGTGCTTAATCCCTCAGTGCACTTGCTCTGTAACCCCAGCAGGTGCATTTGGAATCTATAAACACAGCTGGTGCGTCTCAGCGTCGAAACTCTCAGATCTACCCTCACCTCGCACCTCACCCCACCGGGAAACCCACAGTTTACTCTGAATACCATGCATAACCCAGATTCATGATGCTGGCTGATTCTTTTATCAGAGCTGCAGGCAAGACAAGAGTTCATGTCAACTAATTACAAGTACTCAGTGTTTCAGTCAGGAGTTTTAGAAATCTGTCAGGGTGGAAAAGCCACTCGAACTGCTTATAGACCATAATGGGACACTATAATTAAGGAAATTCCTTTCTGGTTGGGACCTTTGCAATGTTACATACATATTCACTGTGTGAGGGAACCGATACATATATGATTTAAAGAAACAGACACATTTACAAAACATAAACAAGCAGTTGGTTTAAATATATACTATATTATACTATTATAGTGCTATTGCGTGTCAGTGTATAGGGACAAACCTACTTATTAGTGGCACTGACTGACACTGATAAGGTTGATGGCAGTGTTGGATAAAATGGAAAATTCCTATTTGAGGAATGTTGGTCTGAAGGAAGATGACAAAAGTCAAGTCTAAGATCACATCGGCTTGATTTAAACGTGAGCTCTGTGGGAATTTGCATAAATAGCATCAATAAATTGGGTTTGATGTCAGAATCGTGAGATTAGGAGATGATCACAGACTATTATGTTAAAGTATCCTCCTCGGCCTTCTTCCTGAGAGAGTTGTGGCACTGTAACAACATCACACGACTTCCTGCTCAACAAAACTGTCAAAAAAAAGTCCAATATATTGGAAAAGTTTAGGAAATGTAATTTAATAATGTGTCCATGTACAATGTTATAATGTCCACGGCATCTTCTTTGTATTTATGTACCGACATGTCACCCACTGACTCCTGAGGACTCTGGGTATTGCTTGTCTCATTCACTCTGATTTAATGTTCTACTTGGCTTTGCATTTTAACTCGTTAAAGTGTCGTAGCCTATACCTGCCTGGGTACGTTAGTCCTGATTGCTTAGGAAATTCACCGCTGCCTGGATGTAATGAGAGTGGACAGAGGTTAGAACAGCTCAATAGAAGAGATAACCAGTCTTTGATCCAAACAGCCATGCAGAACATACAGGCAATGGCATCAGAAAATGTACTGTCAGGAATTTGGGATTTTAAATTACACCTGATTAACCTGAAGGGAAGTGGAGGAAGAGTTTTGGTGGACTTGGACACGCTGTAAAGAAACATGAGGACACGTACCAGTCAATTTTCCTGAGGACTAAAAAGCGCTCAAGGCTCGGACAAATAAAGAATTCATGCTCAAGTTGCTACAGTTGGCGCGTTGGAAAAATGAAATGCAGGCTCTCGGTGGGGGATTCATATTTCATGCACCTGTCATTCACTTCCATCTCAAGCGCTGCAGAAGTGTAAGAACAGCCCTTGCTGATCAAGATCAGTGAACAGTCTCATGTCTGCAGATGTCTGCTGTGTTATAATCAGAAAACAGCTCCACATCAGACTGCTGCCACGAAACGTGCATCCTAGAGAGGTTTGAGTCAGTCAAACTGAAACTAGAAATATACTCACATTACTTTACTTTTTACTGTGTGGGAATAAAAACTATATTGATACTGTCGCTATTGTGCATGTGTCATGGTTGACTGATGGCTGTGGTTGTACAAATGTCTATGGAAAGCATTTTTCGCCTATTTCAACCATCACACATAATGTTAGCTATCAGCCAACAGTGATTTAGGACATCCCTTTAAAATAGTCAACATTTTGGAGGGACTCATCTTGTTGATAAGTTTGTAACCCACTCTGAAAGGGGAAGCTATTTCTGTTAGCTTGCTAAAGTAGCACTTATTCCTATTGTAACAACAATTCCACTTACCATTACTTGTTTTTATTACTGTAGAATAAATTCATTTTTAGTCACGTCTCTATTTTTAACGTGTTTAAACATTTGCTATTCTATTTTTGTTAATCTTATTCATAAGGTATTCAATTATTTTGGCCAGCTCCTCTCGGCTTCGTCTCAGCGGCCTCAAACTCTGATATTCTGCTATAATTAGCACCATTAAAATACCATATTTTTGTGAGTGAAACTGTATTTTCTGTACTGTTCATGTTTAAATGGCCTTTTAGTTTCCACAGCAAATGCTTTTGTGACATATTGGATTGTTGTAATTTGTTTTAGAATTATTTTGTTTTATTTTCATGTAAAAGGAATTAACTGTTCAAACAGCATTGTGTTGTTGACACTAGTTTTTCTGTTTGTATAACATTAACTCAGTAAGCAATAAGACGGTATAAAACTTTCAGTATAAACTAGGGTAATGAGGATCATTAAAATGTTTTAGTTTTTTTCTCTCTATAAGATAAAATTGTATATTTCCCAGTAGACTGGCATGAAAAACACATCTGTTGATGAGATACATCCTTTAATTAATATTTTATCTTTAATCAGGATTATGTTTTGACAAATCCTCCTCGTTTTTTTATTAAAACTGTAAATTGATACTAAAGCATTATCTCAAATCCCTCGGCTCCTGAATATTCAACAGGGTCAACTAAAAAAGATCCGGATCACCCAGAGTTGCCACCGTAGCCACGGTGTGACTATGCCATCCAAAACACCTGAGGGGGGAAAAATGATTTCCTTGTCGCCAGGCTAATGGTGTTCATTTCTGT
Source organism: Pseudoliparis swirei (assembly GCF_029220125.1). Lineage (NCBI taxonomy): Eukaryota > Metazoa > Chordata > Actinopteri > Perciformes > Liparidae > Pseudoliparis > Pseudoliparis swirei. The sequence goes on along the minus strand of NC_079400.1, from coordinate 5,944,506 downwards.
TAATCTATGGTCCAGTGTTTTCCAATTTGGAGGGTGTACCCGCACTCTCCACTGTCTATTATGCTCCAGGGCCAGGGAGAGGCCACTTTCTCCCCATCTTGGTGGCACTTGAATTAAATGGAAGCCACTTGATTGCCGGGAAGCACACGACTAAGCGATAAAGCAATTAAGACAGTCCAATTCTTAGCCAAAGGACAGGGCAGCTACAGCTCAGGAGAGAATTAATTTGTGTATAATGATATCCTCTAGTCTTTTATTCACATTTTTGTTCCATGGCTCTTTTGGGCTCTTTTGTGTAGTAAGCACTCCCCCCTCTTGGCTTGTCAAAGAGATGAAAACAAATCTGTGGTTAATAGGTTCTCCATGGACAGAAGAGGTCTATTAGAGAGTTGTTTAGGAACGAATGGGAGGACCGGCTTAAGAGACCAGAAGAAAGGATGTAACCACTAATATGAGAGGGGACATACTGCTGCTCCTTTGCAGGTTGATTCCTACTTAGACTATTTTGAAGGAGATGTTTGAATACCACGAATTAAATCACATTCATCTGCATTGTATTGGGGTGGAGATAATCTAAAAGGTATTTCAAAACCACGGCAAATAGAACTTAGACCATCTTCATGTTTTTTTTATATAGGTTGAGTCAACTTAATTTAGTTGGTTGTAACCAATCGTATTCACACAAATGTAACTATATTCCAGAAAATGAAAGAAACACAAATACTAGATCAAAATGTGATAATACTTTTCTAATCAAGAGTGTGATGGCTTATAGACACTAAATGTTTCAGAGCAAACAATTTTCTCTCCAGCTGGCCTCTTTATAGATCATGAAAATATACTACTTAAATCAATGGGAGACATCCCACACACAATGGCAGCCCTGCTGTTCAATGATGGCTTTTGTATTGGGGATAATCTGTTCAGGTCATCAATCATGTCATGCATCCTCCACACTGAAGAAAAAAAAAGAAAAAAACACTGGCTGATGTAATGGATTGAAACATACGTGTTCTAAAGCTCTCCCTTCTTCAAGTGTTCACAAAAAGAAGATGTGAAATATTTGTAAAGAATACATATGTTTAGCACCATACAAAGGCTAATACTTCACACTTAACACTAAGGGAGTCCATAAGGCAAATCGTTCCAAATTCACAGCCAGGCATGTGGTGAGACAGACATTTTCACAGATAAAGACTCCCTGGTTGAGCTGGAAATGTACAATTGACCCTGTCTGCCTTTTCAAAATGGTGCAACATTATAACCTGGGGGAATGTGTTGTCATCCAAATGAGATAAGTTTATTTTCTGCGATGCAGCATTTGTTCCATCAGGCAGGGAGGCTATAAAGCTCGAAGGATCAGCGGGGAGTCAAGCTCGGCACATGTGGCGCGAACGAGGAGCCTGACGAAAAGGCTTGGCCACCGCCCAAATCTCTGCCTCTGCCGTCTGTGCGGGCCCAGCTTTGGAAAGCAGGAGGCCACAATATTGTGGAACAAATTTCCTCTAATCTGAACGTGCTGGTCCGGGGCCCCGGTGGGGAAGGCTGCTCTCCTGCCCTCCCCGCCTGTCCCACAGATCAGCCCAGTTTACCCTTCACAGTGCCAACACACTGCAAGACGGATGAGATGTCGGCGGGGGGGGGAGTTAGAGCTGTCGGGATCCCGGCCCTTCCGCGGACCGCTCATGTGTGCTCTCAGCAGGCCAGCGCTTTGCCCTGGAGAAAGGAGCCGAGAGGAGACGAGCTGGCATGGTTTCGGTCAGCTCCCACCTGCATCCTCGCAGCCGACTGAAACTTTCCAGCATGTCATTATTAGTCTGATAACTGATGTTTGGTTTTCTCCCTCCCTGGGTGATCAAATTAAACCATTTTAACCAAGGTGACAGAAAACAGATGGCGTGAACCGTCAATTTTCTGACTAAAATCCTCAAGTAAGAACTCCCCATAATACATTTAAAGATCCCACACAGCCAAGTGAGGATCCTCCCGTTGTCAAGGACTACATTTAGATTAAGCTTGGTGCCATAAGCGCCGATGGAGACAGGTCACGTGTTCTGCTGGGGACTGTATCCATCAGCTTCCAGTCACTTTACAACAGCATGCAAGAATCCGCGACTCAGGATTGATTAAGACAGGAGAGAAGTGGGAGTGATGAAATGTATAGCACATAATTATTTACGATGCCACAAAGTTCCTCCTGCACATTTTTAAGGAAGCTTCAAGGGGAATAAACTGTGTTTATACAACAAGTATCAGTGTTAGAACTCTAAATGGACCGCTTTAATATGAATTCCCAATTACCAGCCCAGTATCACGGCACATTGGGAAGTAGTCATGAAAGGCAGTCTATTGGTTTTGTGTGCTTGGACACACATTTTTATTTTGGTGTCAATTAGGATCTTTTGTTGTGGTGGACTCACATTAAAAGCATCCTTTGACTATACAACAGCTAGTGAAGTATTAAACATCGATAAAGACCACTTCAAGTGGGCGGAAGGGTGAGGGGTCTAACAAGCACCACGTGTCCCAAAGTGTTGTCGTGTTTTTGTGGTCCAGACATAATGTTCGTGACCATTTTCTTGAACCTAATTAAGTGGTTTTGTACATTTTAATTGTACTTACTTATTTAAAGTCCAACCATGATGTTTTCCTGATTTTACAGCAATTTAAAAAGGATTTGTGTACATTTAAAGTCACGTGAAATCAAAAGTCAGGATCGGAGAGACTGTTTGTATTTCATCCCTGTCATCCTGTCGGTGTCGCCTGAAATCGTTCTCCTCATAAACTGCGTATAACTGATTTTTAAAAAAAAGGTTTTATTAGACTTCATGCTATGTTTACAACATCTGAAAAGAAAATCCTGACACCATGCAGGTGGAAGTTGTCAACATGTTATATATCCCTCCCGCAGCTATCAATGGGAGTCGGATGAAGATTTCTTTCCCAGTCAGCAGTTCATATTTACAGAACAAGAGATATGATGTGAAGGCAGCAACTGAGTACCAATAACCTAATAATTAAAGAGTGCAGTTCCCTTATAAATAAAGACACTTGAGAAAATGGGATTTGCAACGTGGGATCAACGCATCCCATTTGGCAACCAGTGATGATGTATTTAGAAAAGATGGATAGAAGTTGATTTAGTTTGTCTTTTGTGTTTGTTTGGTTGCTATGATGTATGAATAGCTATATGTATATGTGTTTTCTTGAAAATAAAATAAAATGTACGATATCAGTAAACACAAGTTATTGTCTTTTGCATTATGTGAACAAAGCTTTTGTCGTACTCATCCTGTCTGAAATGTGGAAATGCCTTGTTACTACCTGTGATTCCCTTGGAGAGGATGTTAATCCTTCACTAGAAATACCGATTCCAACAGAAACAATGAAGCCTACCAGTACAGCCACTATTATATTAACAAACAGATTCACTGAATGCTTATTGCTGGGATGTGCCAATGAAAAGCATGAGGAATATTACTTTAGAAAAAACAACAACTATTAATCACGTTAATGATCTGGAGTGCATCTTACCCATAAACAGTGCCTGCGTTACATTCATACCAGGGCTATTTAAAACTGAGGAAAACTGTTGTTTAGCAAGCAATTTCTCAGTCGCCATCTCTAATCAGCTAGCTATGGAGCCTATTCTAGGAAATCTTCCAGCTGCAAAGCCGAGCTGAGCACCGTTAAGCACCCGAGTGCACCCCGAGCCATTTTCCATTTGCAATAAACCCTGTTTGAAACAGGGCAGAACAACAGAAAAGTTGACTTGTTAACACAGGGAGAAGGAGGAGGACTTGTATGGTCTCAAATGAGCAGTCTGGGGCATTTTCATGCACCCGTGGGGGTGGACGGGGAGTGAGGAGGAGGGTTGGATTTCCATAGCAACAGTCAAGTCCCCAGCTGTCATGTTTGGGCTGAGATAGGTGCTGTGAGCATAGGGACCACTTAACCCCGGCCACACTTCAACTTAGGAAGTTAAGATGCTGCTCCGTGTCTGTGCTGTGCCTCACTTAAAATGCAAACTCTATACCCATGGGAAGACAAGGGAATGCTTCTGAATCAGCCCGGGGATACAGGAGCTATGCATAAAGCCCCCTCAGAAATAATTAACCATCAATGTTTTGGGATCTCATTGAATGAAGTGTAAAGAAGAAAAAAAGACAGTTAGAGCACACAAACACAATGAAGTCCCAGTTTATTGTTTTGCGTCACTTGAAAAATATTCTCCGTTCAATAATTTTCCGACAGTATTTTATCTATTTTTTTTAATTCACTTCATATGGATACCAATTCAAACTTTTAAAATTGTAGAATTAAACTCTGGTTTATTACGTTGGAATGTCAAAATACACCATTCTCTGTCCAAAAAAATAGAATTATATATACAGTATATATATATATATATATATATATATACATAAATATATACATATATATATGAATATATATATAAATATATATATTCACCTTACTTATTTTACTCTGCCCTGCCATTGTCCAGATCACAGAGTTCACATATCCAATTACAAGCATCTGAGAACCTTTAATGATCAAATGAGCCAGAATGAATTCATATTATATCTGAAGCTGAGACAGAGAACATGGTATTATTACAATGTGAAATACGCTGCAGACCACTGTTAGAGCACCAGCATGAAAAGGGTCAAATGTGGAGAAAGTGAGGAATGAGGGAACTTGGTGTTGTTTATTTTCCATCTCAACCAAAACGTTCAAACATTTCAAACGTTTTGCATACACTTAGTGTGTGTTTAATCAAATGAGCTTCAAAGTTGAACACATTCGATCTGGCTGTTATTCAGATATTATGTCTTGTGGATTTCAAATATATTTGGTGATTGTGTTCATAAATTGTCCAAAAACAAATAATTTCTGCTGTTATTTTAAAGAAACGTCATTCAAAAAGACCCTTTGGCTGATGGGAGTAATAGTTCAACATTTTGTGAAATATGCTTATTTGCTTTCTTGCCTTGAGATGGATAAAAAAGAGGAGAGCCGGGCCGCTTTCCAGTCTTTATGCTGTTAGCTGCCTGCTATAGGTAGCTTCATGCTTCACACTGTAAATCTTCTCATCTAACTCTCCGCGAGATAAAGAGAAGTGTATTTCTCCAAAAACATTTTATTTGTGCAGTAAAATTAGGATTGTCCTAATACTAGAGTAGAGTAAGGAGTTAAATGGTTCCAGATCCTAATATATTCTCCAACAAACTGTACAACCACAGCATGTTTATTTTCCTGTTATATTGAGCATGTCCGATATCCGTCAGTATATAAACTTATATTATTAAACTAAGCAAGGAATTATTTAAATGTGGCCGCTGCCAAACCCACCAGGATACATGGTCACATGATCTCTCAGCCTCCTCCTTCACACAGCTTTCAGCAACGTAACAGATATTGCTCGCGACAGGCCAGACAAAATGTCCCCGTTGTTTTGCAAGGGAAAATGTGGCATTGTCCCTCCACTGCGGTCCCCTTCTGGGTGTGAATGGCCATCTAATCAAGCTCTCCCTTTCACTGCAGCTGGTTTACAGCGAGCAGCGGGGCTGACCTCTGAGGGGCCCGCCTCCCCCCTCCCCGTCCTCTGGGACCCTTCAACAAGCTTTAGAGGCCAAATGAGGTGTAAGTCTATTAAAAGGGAGTTTGTGTGTAGATCACAGTCCCTCTGGGGGTGGGAGCCTTTGCCTTGTCATTCAGGTGCGGCTAATTTCCTTCTGCTCCACACGCAGACATGAGGCCTGGCCGTGGTCCACGTCGCAACTCAGACGAGACCCGCTGCTAGAATTTCAAATGACAGCTTTGTGCAGAGGCAGCAGGTTATATTATAACAGAACAGTGAAACAAAGAGACATCGCTTCATCTTCAGAATGAATACAGTGTGTGATGTGCACAAACTTAGATCCGATTTATTCAAGAGGTTTATAACTCCAGTGCAAATACCCATGAGTCAAAATGATTTTGAAAAAACTAATTTGGGTGAATTTGGGTGAGGATGTGTCAAATAATTGCTGCTTATTGAACAGACGGGGAAAGAGAGAGACTGGAGAAGCCGACGAGGGAAAAGGAAGTAGGGGAACAAGGCCAGAGGCGATGCTTGAATGAACGTGAGTCAGGATTTGTGGCATAAATTGATTGGAAGTGAGGGTTGTCAGAATAACATGATGTTCAACCAATCAGAGTCCTATCCAGAGATCTGTTTATAACAGCAGCACCAGGGGAGGCACCTTAAACCTCACATCCCCAAACACAGACACAATCACAGCACAGTGTAGTCCCGTCATACCTGACAGGTACAGTGCAGTCTGGACAGTAATGTGGTTTTCCTTGTGTTGGCTCTGAACTCCAACGGCTCTCTACTCCAAACTGGATTGAAGTGAAGCGATGACTGTGAGGTTAATCGGCTGATATTTAGCTGCAAATTGGGGCTGTTTACATCCATACCAGGTCAAATGTGTATTGTGTTGAAATGACAGGACAGGTTGTGAATTCGCCAACAGTTGTAGACAGATTATGTCATCGCTATGTTTGCAGGTAAAACCAAAAGTCAGCCAACACTAAATACCTGTTAGAGTCCACCTTTGTTTTCTCTTCCACTCAAGCCAACCCCTTGTTTCATGTCACATGTGACTTCTTTTTCGTGCTGCATTCAGGTACCATTCAGACATTTTTCATTACAAAAAACATTTGGTACGAGTAATAAATTAGACTTTAAGTAGGTTTTAAATAACGTATTGGTTTACGGTTAATACATCCTTTAGTTATGTTTTGTAAAACACTTTAAGGCATTGATAACATTTGCATTGCCAGGTTGTGAAAAATTTCCTGTTGAACCAACGATAAAGAAATTGATAAAGGGTCCAGTTTCTCCCTTTCTAAATAGTCAGCAGCAAATATGAGAAAGCATCTATAAAGTCCCTAAAGTAATGCATAAAATCTGATGAAAGGTCAGAGGTCAGATGGTCTATTGGAGGACTCATGATGAAAGTAAAGAGCTAAACAGAAAAATCATGTGTCGTGATGAAGGAAACAGCAGCACATGCAACCCAAAATGAGCTTCCTAAGAGCTTCTATCTGTTCTATAAGTATATTATTTGTTGATTTCTAATTAAGTTTGTTTTAAAGTGGTACCTAAAAGTCATTGAATGTTCATCCGAAAAAGGGTTTTATTGTGTGGAGTTAACACGGGCATCGTTCACGAGGAAACTCATTGGGCCTCACTGAAAATGGAACATGGGAACGCAGATAATTTGCAGTGGAACCGGAGTTTGTAGCTTCGAGGCGCACTGATGAGAAATGGTTTCAACTTGTTTATCTTGTGCAGAATTAAAAAATCTGTTGTGCACTTTTAGAACATTTACTGGATCATATCTGGACCATGAAGGCAGCTGTACTTGACAATTAGCTGCACTGACATATACCTGGACTTTTGGACTCACATGTAAATCCCTGAACACCCCTCAAGCAACCTCCAGAGTGGATCGTCCTCACATTTGGCTGAGGAAGAGCTTTTCCGAATCAAGCATTGACAGTGTTTGTCAGAGGGGACCGAGGTCAGCCGAGCCGCATTAACCTCTGAGAGACCATCTCTGTGCAGTGCATTAGTCACATGGAGGAGGAGGAGGGATGTCCTGTAATAGATTATTGACCAGCGGGCAGCGGCCTGCACCACACCATGTGGTCCTGGCCAGCTACTGACCTCTTCATCACAGATGGACGAGCCCACTTGCAGTCCAAACCACCGACTTATTCTCCCACAGCGGCATAACGCCAATGACTAATGAGAAACACACGAGTAATATTCTCTGTTTGGTTGTAAGACAGTTAGCAGGACAAGGAACCTGAGGGGTATGAAACCATATTCATTCACAGCTATGAAATGGGAGTCCTTGGCTCATCAAATTGAAAGTGCTGGGGAAACAACAATTGCTTCCATGAACTTAGACTACCTAATTAAAGGCAGGCAATTTCTCTCCGAGAGTCACACTCAGGATCTTTAATTGAAATCAAAATGATTATTGCTGGAACACAGTGAGCATGGGGGAGCGGGAGTGGGGGTTGGAATGGACACATCCTTTGCCATTTCACCGCTCTCACTGGCGACTCTCATGTGACTTTATATTTGATTTGTTGATTGCTGAGAAATAGATTTTGGAATAAATCATTTGTTTTACTACTGTTTGGGATCCAATCTATTCCTAACCCGCTGCATTACGGTAGTCAAGTGCATAAAAACAAGAGAATAACACAAATAAATAGACAGACTGACTTAACCCAGAAAGAAAAAGAGCATCACCAAGACCACCGCCAATATCATCTGTGCTCTGTTTCCTTTTGGCTCAGCCTCGCTTTTTTTTCCTTTTTTAATTGTTTGATAATTCATCTCCAAGCTCTAATTTACCCCCCATCGTCAGCCCTGTATGTTCGACCATTGTGTGAGACGTTCAGCTGAATTTCAAATGAGCTTGTAGCATATAAAGTCTTTCTTCCAGGGAGAGCACCTATTTATGGACATGTTTGTTTGTTTTTCATCAACATTAACCCTTTGGGCGACGAACGTCCGTATGCCATCTTTTCAAGAGCGGTCCCGGGAAGGTCCTTGGGCAGGAAGTCACACTGTTTTAGTTAGTCTGGTTTCGCTGTGACTCCTGGGGTGAAAATACTAGATCATTAATTTATTTTTTTCAGCATTAAAATATGATACCTATTAGATCTTTAAGTAGTTATCTTATAGCTTCTTAATCCTTTAAACCCATCATACATCATTTTCTTTTTTAATAGGATATCAGGGGGAGATAATAAAAAAAAAAGTAAAATGATGAGATATGATTTGAAGTCATGTGTTCTTATTTGGGGGCGTTCAGGGTGCTGAAAGGAAGTTTTGTATGTATATTGTTACCAGTCTTTGTGCTAAGCTAAGCTAACCCCCTGCAGGTTGTAGACTTATATTCCACAGACAAGAAAGAGAGTGTTGATCTTCTCGTCTAACTTGCGGCGATAAAGTGGTTAAATGTATTTACCCAAGTGTCAAACTGTTCCGTTCAAGGTTGGCATGGGCTGGCATGGGCCGGCCAAATGCTGCATAAACCGCTACAGCATGTAAAGGGTAAAAAGAAAATTACATTTGTTTAGGATTTGTACTTTAACTTCCAAAAGTATTTATTTATTTAATGAAAACTTCACATTTGACTGTTAATCAGTAGATCCTCCTTAACAAGATGAAACCTTGTTGGTGTCAGATTCTTCTTGGTTGTGGTTAAAGACCAAATATGACCCCCCCCCCCCCCCCCCAATTATTTTTTTTACAAAAACATGTGTTTCTCAAAACACAACCGACCTTTCAGTGTGCAGTGCTTTACTACAAACACCCACACACTCACACAGGCTTGAGAATATGAGGCTATCGGAGCCTTGCCCATTACATTGACTGGTGGAGGTCTTCACTGTTTAAGTGGAGCTGCCTGCTGAGGTTTTCCTCCCGGCAGCAGGCCTATAAGAGTGGTAAGTGGCGGTGATGAGACACTGTCCCCTGTGCCTCCTTCAGCTGCCATTCCCTTTAAATTGAAACAGAGTCCTGCAAATAAATGCCACATTCTGAGCAGGGAGAACGCCTGAAAGTTGAATTTCTTATAAGCACCCATTGGGGAATTGGCCCCGGCACAGTCTGCTTTATTCGCTCTGCTTTTTGTTATTTATATGATGAAGGAACAGGGCTACGTCAGGGTCATTCAGTGTTCATTTATCTTTTTATGTTGTGTTCTGAGGCAAGCTACTATAGCCATGCTGCCGATGGCGACGGATTCTACAACACATCTCCCCTCCCGTGCCTCTTGATATTACAGACAATCTCATTCTGATGCTTTCACCTCTTGGTATCAATATGCATTAGTTTTACCCCCTGTTCATTAGCTTTAAATGGTATCTCTCTTTAAGATTAATTGAAGCTGAGATAAAAGAAGATGGCTCCCAAGAGTGGTCCACTGTTTGTTATTCATGTTAGCCTGAAAACGGCAACAGTAAATCCTCTAAATTGTTGTTAATCTGGCTGTATTACCATATATGTGCCATTTCCATGGAGTAACAGACCCCCCCTGGATCAAATGGGGACTATTGATCCTGAAGCACTCCATTTCAAGTTAATTGTGCTTGAAATGAGGTGCAAACACTCAAGCATACCTGCATTGGGAAGGCTTTATTTATTTATATTTGTCAGGGAACCCGTGTCAGATAAACAGAAAATATTCAATTCACGTCTTATTCAATTTTGCTCAAAAAGCCAGTTCTGCTGACGTTTGCTCTGAAAGTGGTTGAACCAGATTGAATCAGACTTTGATCCTCAGTAAAGCTGGTGCTACATGAGACTACAGGCTATAAGGGAACAACGCTATGCAGGCTACTGACTGGAATTATACTTGTAGAGCAATGATTTAACTAGTGGGAAAAACACCTTGTGACAATACTCTCACTAACCGCCGCCTGATTCCTCCCAGGGCTTCCCCGCTCCTTCCCCAGCTGGAGACGAAAGTAAACCCGGCTGTAATATTTCAGGAAGGGTCAGGTGAAATCTGGCCTCTCCCTGACCCCTATTCCCTCTGACACTAACAAAGCAGCCTCTAAGGTAACCAGGCATGAAGAGCCTGGCAGACGTGAAGAGGCTGCAAGCGCCGGAGTTCCTCAGCAGACGTCCTGCTCAGCCTTCAGCGTGATCATGGGCCAGATTATGACTTCGAATACACTCCGCACACAAATCATTTATCTCCTCGCGGCCCGGTGGGGAATCGGGAGTGAAAAAAGACATTTAATGTTTCAAATACAATCAGGTGAAATCTCAAGATATTCTCACGATGCGTTATATAACCTCAGCAAAAAAAATGCTCCATTCCCTGCAATGTAAAATACGGAAAAGTATACGATAAAGAATACGTTTGTAGGAAAACTGAACGGTGAAATTAAACGAAGTGAGTGACTGTCAGTGAATAGCACTCCACCTCCAATGGCTCCGGGGCCGCTACACGGAGAAAACAAGCCAGCACAGCACCATTTATAGGCTTATAAACAAACCCCTCCCTCTGTTTGCTTATAAGCCTATTCTTTTATAATAGTATATATAAATAAGTGAAACTGTGTAATGGATCGCATTAAACAGGCAGGCATATTGAGGCAGGATTTAATTTGCATGCCAGATTAGCTTGCTATTGGCTGGGGCAGTGCCGTAGGGCAGCCTATTCATTAATAGGATCTAGTCTCTTCAAATCCATTAAGTCAATTGAACCCATACATAATCTGATTTCAGAGGCACCATGTAAATGTACTGATACGCCTGTTCTAGGACAGGCCTTTGCACTCCCTTTAGTGCAAGTGGTGTGCTGGTATGTGTGGACGTGAGGGAGCCCCTGTAAACGAGTAAAGAGGCGAAATAAATAAATAGCAGGGTTGTATATAGGAAGTGGGCGTTGTCACCGTGACGTCACCCTTTGGTTAGTGCAGATGGTGAAACTAAATACCCCAACACATCGAGACAACCACAGTGCAAACAATAATCGTTCCAAAACTAAAAAACGTACTGTGAAAGGGTTAACGTTGGAAAACGAAATTATGGACATTTCCCAGAAAGGAAAATGCAGTTTTAAAGACCTGTCAGTCACAAGGTAGCCACGCCCTAAAGAAGACCTAGCTTTGTGGTCTACAAAATGACCATCATTCTGTGTGGGAGACAACTTCACACTAACGATTAGGATCTAAATGTTCACAATGTTTCCTGAGGTCATATTTCAAGTGAGAAGTAAGGTCATTTTCTCATAGACTTCCATATTTTCTGAATTCTTATTGCATCCAGATGTCGCCCCCTCATGGCCATTAGAGAGACTGCTAATGCAAATTTAAAAGCGTTCAGCGTTGGCTTAACTCTTCAGACCTGGAGGTTGCCGCCTGCATACAAACACCTGGCAAAGTATTCAAAACCACTTTTGTGGTGTAGTTTCATGATGTCACACACACACAGACTCACAAGGTGAAAAGACTACCATATCCATCACCCTCATACAATTCATATTCTTCAAACATAGTATCACAAGAAAACCAGCTGGACTTCACACACTTCATGAGTTGCCTCTGCCAAGCAGCACAAAGGTAAAGAAAAGGAAGAACTTTTTTTTATTCTGTTACCTGTCACTGAGAATGGATTGTGTGACTGCACTGCTAACCGCAATACAGCTGGACCAGGAACAGCATATAAAACATGTTGCTTCCACTTGCCCTCGTTATTTGGGAAAGCCGAACTGACATTGTCTGTTATATGGATCAATAACAAGTCATATCAGCTGCTTATTAAAGAGAAAGATATGTCCAATCAACTATTTCCTATCACAAGAATGTTGATAATGACTCTGCACATGGTAACTAGGTATAAGGTAAAGTGATTGAGTGGGTGGGTGAGGGTGCCCCTCTCTGTCTGTCCACACCAAATCTCGCATTCTGCCGATACAAACTGCATAATATTTCGAGTGGCCAGTTATTGCTGCATGCTCAAGAAACTTTACTGATTGTCGTTTAAATAAAAACCTGTTAATACCTGTTTCACACTGCCCTTGACTGCCTGTTGACCCCTGACTCACGACTGGCCGGAAGGAGCTGCTAATGATAACACACAGGCGCTACTGTGCGCCCAGACCCACACAGGGGAGAATACTCTTATTGTTTTGGACATTGTTGGTTTGACATTGCTGAGTATTTCGCCGCCACTCAGCCACTTTTACAGGGACAGAAAGCTTGGGGAGCTTAATTTTGTTCTCTGTGAGATTGTATCAAATATTTTATAGAAGTACTTTGAGCTGATTGCCTGTTTATAAAGATAAAGATAAAAAGATAAACAGGTTTTTATTGTCATTGTTGTTATACAACGAAATATATAACCGCTTGTTTCTTTTTTGGGGAATAAAGTGTGTTTTCCAACAACTTAACCCGGTTGCAGTCTAGACGAGGAGTTAACCAATTGTGGGTTGTATTAATTTAATCACAGAAAAGTGGTCTTTGCAGACACACCTTTCTATTTATTCTGTTGGTGTAGTTGGAGTATTTGCAGTGTTGTTTTCTTTGCAAACAATGCTTTTTTATAAAGAAATAAGAAGATCTCTGTAGAAAGAAAAAAAAGCCAATATATTGTTTTCATCAATGTTTGCGTGCCGGTTCTGTGTCATTCTTGATATTTCAAGTAAATGTTGCATCAAGTCGAAATATGATGCAGCCTATCACAAATGTTTATGGCGTTTTACCACATTTTTTATTTGGGGGTGTTACAAGAAAACTAGTTATTGTCATGATTGTTTTTTGTTATTGTGTGTGAATTAAATCCTGCTCAGGTCAAAGAGGATGGGCCAGCCTTCTTCAGCAAATATTTCACAAGCCTCGAAGAACCAAATTGCTTCTTGCAGCCACAGATCATCAGAAGCAGTAACTCCCAGACTTGGTTGATGCAGGGGGGTAAAGATGACCTAAATCCTTGTTTGTGAGGCTGGCTGGTCGGAGCTGAGGAGGGGAACACTGCTGGAGGCGCTCAGAAGACAAGGCCCGACATAGTGCAGGTCAAGCCTGAGCGACCCGACTAGCCCCAGATTTACACACTGTACACACCACAGCATCTGGGCCAACAGGGAGCCACACATGCATGCACACGTGCACACACACACACACAACCAGCTCACAGATACACGCACATGCACACACTGTCGATGTGAAGAGAGGACAGGGACTCACCATGGGGAAATCTATACAGTTTATAATTGGGGGAGGCTACAGAAGGAAGAAGAGAACCATAACAAATCTACACAAGGGTGCAGGAGGCTAAATAGACCTGAATGTCTAAAAGGAGACTCACAAAGTGGGATGATTTCAGAGAACAGACACATTTGAAGCAATACTATCCGTACACACAGCCAAAGATCTAAATAACGAGCATAATGTATTTCAAAATAAGAATTCTCCAGTTTCACCAATAAGTTTTATTTTTATTTTTTATTTTTTGTTTAAATAACATTCAATTTTCAATTTTTCAATTCAATCATGTTTGTTTGTCTTTTTGTATTCATTCTGGTCCAATTTGGGTCAAGATTGTAAAAGTAGTTTGGCTTTAAAAATCCACATTACTGTATTGACACACACAAACATGGGAGCGTAATTGACTGGTTGCAGGTAAATACTGTAAAATATTAAATAAAGAATCACAGTAGGAGGCAGTCACCCCACCTGATGACTGAAAGACTTCATTTAGAGTCCTTAAACGGTACCACAGTGATTTCTGTGTGAGAGGATTTGTCACCTCTGCTGTGAGGTCTCCCTGCATTTCAAAACACACAATGGGGGGGAAATTAAATCCCTGAAGGAGGATTTGGACACTTATATAACTCCCCAATTATAAAGTTTTTTTTTCTTCAAGAAGCTTCAGTGCCCTCCCTTCTGTTTATATGACTCACAAATATCTAATACTGAACTATGTATAATGCCAGTATGCCCACATGACTGCAGAAAAGGCTCTTTTGCTTTCTGCCCGACTGAGTCGGGGATAATGGGAGGCTTGAAAAGCTGCAAGCTTAAACCAGCGCGGTATTGACAAAGCCTTGGTGGCTTGCTGGGAGACTGTGCATCCAAGGAAGTTGCCAAAAAACTAATTTTCAAGAGCACTCAGCATGGTCTTAAAGCTATCTAATGGAACCACACCCAGACTGGACGTTAAATACCTCGCTCCTGCATGGGTAATTTGCTGACAATGACGATGGAAATGATTACGTGGGCTACTAGCATTTAAGACAAAAATAAGAAATTCAACATTCAGTACTTTAGTGTCATATTAAAGTGTAATATACAAGAAATATCAGAAAAAGATTTTTTCTTTTTATTAAAAAGGCACATACCTAGCTTGCACTAGCATCTAAATGCCTCAATGCTACTTGTATGTTGTAACATTTAGTCCCCAGACTACAGGCATTAACACGCTACGATAACCGCCTTCATTCTTCTGGGAAGCTTTTCCAACAGATTTTGTAAAGTGGCTGCATTCAGCCACAAAAGCATTCGTGAGGAAACTGATGTTGGTGGGAAAGATTGGCACGCAGTCGCATCCCAGTGCATCCTGAAGGTGCCGGATGGAACAGAGAGCGGGGGTCTGCATAGGCTAGTCTTTTCAAAATGGATTAGTCTGCCAAACATTTTCTCAAACCATTGATCAATTGTTTAATCCATAAAATGTTTTTTTTTAAAGTTGTGAAAAAAGCCCACACAACCCAACAATATTATTTTTGTTCTAAAAGCAAAACTCATTTAACTTGCTATATATTATCTATAATTTGTATTTCACTCAAAGGAAGTCGAAAACATAAATACATTTTCATTGCTTTCTTATCTCTTTAGTAATTTTATAATGAAGATTTTTCTGGGCCAAACCATACCAAAAAAAAACTTCCCCAGATTAAAAGTACTCTTTCGCCCTCATAATGTAATACATATATCTTATCCGATGGAACCACATCTAGACAATGGCCATTCAACTCTTTATTCTTAGATTTCATAATAAAAATTACTAATTAAACTTGAAACGCACATCCCAGAGATGTGAAACAGGTGCAAATAATCATGTAAATGTACGGACCAAATATACTTAAATATATTTGTTTCTTTACTGAGTTATAAATGCAACTGCTGGTAAGAGAAGCTCGTAAAAGGAATGCCTGGTATTTGCCTTTTTAGTCCTTGTTCTCTTACAAGACATATTTTCTGAGAAACCACGACGCCAAGTCATTGAGAGGTCCCAGTCCCCTCTGATCCCCCTACCTGCCAGTAACAAACCTCCCCTTGCCCCTCGACTTAAATTACAACCCACCTTGATGTACCTGTTTACTTGTCTGTGGGTGGTCCGGCTGGTACTAAAACAAATTCCCATCCCCCCACACCGGCAGATCCAGGAATAGAGTATACCTGTTCGTGTGATTTCAGGAAACGGCTAAAGCTGCCTGCTTGTTTTGCAGTTTATGGGTATGAGAGAGGTAGAAAAGGATCGAGGGTGGGCACGGGGGAGGAGGGGATCATTCATTGAAAAAGTCCCCTGGTCAGGCCTGGGGACCACCTAACCTGTGGCTTCTATTCCTGACCCCATTATGTGCGTGAGGGAGGGGGGATATTACCTTTTCTCCGACAGTGCTTCCCCATATTCCCTGACCCCACAGAGACATTACAGTGGGCAAATATAAAGCAGGGCTTCATGAAGCCTGAGCTTATCTGGGCTCTGAAAGTATGTGAGACATGCCTGGGAACAAAAGGCCGTCTCTCAGCCTGGGAGCAGGCCAAGGGGATCTCTTTCAGCAGCCACAGATTGCCCTGTGTTTTCTTAATTGACAGACTCCGGCCACATTTGATAGAAATGACATGCAGCTGGCAGGGAGCCCCGGCCTTCCAGGTAGACCACCTTTCAGCAGGAAAATTGTCCTCAATCTAGTTCATAAAGAAAGTTCGATGGAGGTCCCTCAGTCTGCGTCGTAAGCATATCGTTCAGCTCAGTGTGGATTACACCTGTGTGGGGAAAAAAACGGTCTTTTCAAAGTGTGGGGTCAGCTTTCCAAAGCCCTCATCTACACCCACTGATGAATTTAGGAGCAATCATTTCTCAAAAACTACTTGTATGTGTTACATGGGCTCTAATTATCAAGTGAAACACTTACATATAACAATAGGTGATTATTTATTTAGTCTATATTTAACTTATTGTAACTTAACCTAAATAATAATAATAACTCTGACCTTTTCAGAAGTCCTCTTTTATGCTGTACATATTGCATACCTGTTTATAACATAGGAACCTAATTCTACTTTCTATTGGTTTCAGTCCTAACATAATATAGTGACATTACTGACACATTATGGCTGCTTTCTGTCAGACTGTACATTTGTTTATTTTGCAGCGTCCCATCTCTTTTTTTCTTCTTTTTTGTCTCCATATGCACATGTGCTCCTGTGCACTCTCTAATTAGATGCTGAACTATATTTCATTGTACTTCCTATGTGCAATGACCATAAAGTTGAGTCTAATCTTATTGCTGGGTTACTGTTTGTAGGTGAGGCTTCATAAAGCTGTATGTTCCTTTTTCCCAGTCTGAGGAAAGTATGTCCTCAGCTGGCCAGATACAGTAGTGCACCCTCTTCTTCTCTAAATAACCCTGTCAATCAACCCTGAGAGATGTAATCTTACTTTATCTGTGCTTAAACATTTCATGCAATTCCCACTAACTTTTAAAGCTTGAGGCTGCTGTTGTTTTAAAATATTGATGTGTTGGTCTGATTAAGATATTTTATTGTATTATATATTTTTTATATATATGATTTGGGATTTGGTGAACACTTTGATCTATTTATTCATGATTGTATAATGTGTAACTCTGATTTGTGGAATATGTTGTGTTATCTATGTTGTCTGTCACTCACTTGTATTGCTCGCTAACATAGAAATCACACATGCGTGTGCTATAACAATCCCAGCAGGACTAGATGCAGCTTCAGGATGGATTATATCACTCTCGAAATAGATTTGTTCATTCCCTTTGGAGAGTATTGTATGACTCTTGTTGTTATTGCTTTAATCAATTGTTGGTTGTCTGGCTTTAATATTTGCTACGCTGTGGTCATCATTTATTGTATCAGGTTCTGTGATTGTATGTAAGTCTAACTATAAATGTATTTATAAATTTTGTAGAATTTTTTTTCTCAGATCTCTCTTGAAAAATAACATTTCTACAAAATTATAATAAGAGTACCATATATAAAAAGTAAGAAGAATGACTGAAAACATAAACTGATAATACTATTCCGTTTCAATTTCAATAGGTCCAGTTTTTTGCATTTGGGTCACCTCTTCAGTGCTGAAGAAATAATCTTCAGAGGTGCCAGTAACCACAAATATTAACATAAACTGCCAAAATGCCTTTGTCAAAGCACATATTATCAAAATCTCTTGTGTACATTTAGATGCTGGGCTCCCCAAAGGCATGAAGTCCGCAGAGAATAAGAAAAGGGCCATATGGCATCCATGTCTCAAGCCCCTCTGATCCACCCAGGCTGATTTCCCATCCGGTGTAGGAAAAAGGATTTCAGGGTGCCAAACGATGTTGGTCCCCTGTGGATATTCGTGGGCCATGGAAGATAAGAAACTAGCCATCCTAGACAGCCAGTTCCATCAGCAGATAAGAGCAGAAAAGGCCCCTCAGCTACACCTGAAACTCCACTGATCCACTTCAGGCCTGATGTGCTACAGCTTTACGGCATTCATCCAATCCCAAAGTTTTAGCTTTTCATGTATTTCTGCTTAACATATCAGTATTTGTGTCATATATATTGTTATGGGTTCCACAAGGTGTTGTTAAAGACATTCTGAGCAATTTGTTTACACATAATAAGTACATACACGCTGTTTATACATATGCAGAAATATTGAACAATGTTTTCAAGACATTATCAAATATGTTTTAAATAAATATCACATACATACATATTGTACATACATACTGTATATACATACACACACACATACATACACACATACATACATACATATTGTATGTATGTATGTACACTATTTTGGTATGCATGTACATATACATATATAAATACTGTACATACATACAGACATATGTACATACATATATAAATACTGTACATACATACATACATACATATGTTCATACATACATACTGTATCTTTCCATTGAGCCACTGTTTAGACATAATTCATTTTAATTCCAATTCTAAAGTACAGTTTGTCTCATATTTAGACAATGTCATGTCGTCACTTACAGCTAAAACAACACACAGTTTAAATTCAGGCTTCATTCAAAAGTTGAAATACTATCGACAGTTACGCTTCAACCCTTCTCCTTTCAGGCCTTGTTTTGGTCTCACTCTTTACTGAATGTTCACACATAGCTGGAGCACGTCTCTTGTGTCGACTATACCAGTGTTAGTGTGTGTACTGACATTTTCAAATCACTTTGTCTGACGGAAAGTTGAAACTGTGTCCATCTTTGGATGCTTTCAACTTCTCTAAAACCTCTTCGTGCTCATTCATTCTTTCACCGACACACTTTGGTCAAACCTAAAGCGATTTCCCCACCCTTTGCCCTTTAATGTATTAGCTCAACTTTTTCACAGCGTTACTATGATTGTGTCTGAAAATACTCTGAAAGGGGCAGAGATGTGAACACAAGGTCATCTGATAACTACTGAGTAAGCCATGAAGCAATGAATCACACAGAGAAAATATTCACATTGACTTTGAGCAACAAATAATCAGGATGGGGCAACAACAAAAAAACACATAGAGAAGATACATGTCTAACCTGAGCTGAATTAAACTCTCCTTGCTAACATGATCATATGCGCCATATTATTTTGATTGTGGGGATTCACAGATGAAACTCTTCTTGAGCACAATACTCTGGGGCTCCTCTCGCTTTGTGCCACGCTGATCCTCTCCCCCAGCTGCCTTCCTGCAGAGGGGACCTCTTTTTTCTCAGAGGCCCAGTGAAGACAGAAGATGATTTTTTTTGGGAGGGGGGGGGTCATAACTTCCCTCCCCTGCTCTACAGATGCTGGTTGGTTAATGAAGTAACAACAAATTGGGCCGCAGGCTAATTTGGAGTGGCGTTTTCCTGGCCCCTCTTGGCACATAGAGATGTGTTTCATTTTCTCTTATCAGTGATTCAGTCATGTGGATTTACGCATGGACGCCTCTGTCTCCCCCGATCGCTGTGCTAATGGAAACTTCGTTAATGTCATTAATCTACGTGCCGAGACATGTACTAAACACATATTTTGCTATTTCTTCCCCCATTTGTCAAATAATACAACGAGTTTCTAGACAGTGGAGCATGATAAAAGAGACGGGGGAGGAAACTATTGTCAAACACTTGTGAGGTTTAGAATTGTTGAATAGTTCAGGTGACAATAATCTAATTAAGGCTTCAAACATGGAGAATATATTCCACCACAAATGATCATATTCTCTATATTCCATAGATATCACCATTCAGAGACATCGACAGTCTGTAGTTTAAATGACACGAGTGAAAAGCACAAAGCAAGCTTCCTACCACAGTGCAGATAATTCAGAGTGTGTCCTTCTTTGTCAGATCTTAGTCGCCATAAAAAGTAAAGGATGAGATAAAAGCTCTGGCATCTTTTAGTGTCCACCACGCGTAACAAGATGTGATCTGTGTGATTACGGCAGAACATTGAACTCTGATCTCTGCTGGCTGGAGGACACGAGTTCAATACAGTTACTTACAATTTAGCGGCACAGATTAGTCAGAGGGCAAAATGCTCCTGCCAGGATGAATCCTCGTCATGCTTATTGTACACATACACTCCTCTAGGTAGATTAGTCTGTTTACATTGGAGGCCAATTGAGCGTATAGCGACAGAAACGGGGCCTCTGGGTGCTCAGACTTGAGCCTGGGTGGTAGAGAGCTTGAGGTCAGAGCGGGTTGCCTGACAGGAGGAAGGTCACCTCTTCAGCAGGAATTAAGGTTGAGAAAGTGGAGTAATGCTTCTTAAAAGAGGAACAGAAGAACCTTGACTTCAAATTGAAGTGAGACAAGGAGAGGGAATCAAATCAGAAAGTGCATTTGAGAGATTGTGATTATTTAGAGAATTTCACAGGAACTATAATATTTCACAAAAGATCACACTTTTATCACTTAACTTTAACTGTGATTCTTCACAATATAATACTGTACTGTGCTAGACATCAATGGAAGCGGGACAATTACACAGGTAATTTGAGTTTAAATTTGATAGCAAAGCATTGGGGGATAGATGCTCGACTGGAATTCTACAACAGCATCATGCTAAAATAGTCTAATAGGTGGTTTACTGTAAAATCACGATTCAACATTGAACCTCTGCAGCAACATTCGGCGACATTAAGGGTGTCTTAACTCGTAATTAACTTAACTCGAAATTCATTCATGATAAGAATCCAACAAAATGTCAAAGAATGTATTTCACAGTGTACAACAGAATACTGCTATAGTAAGTTTTGATGTAAAATCCCAATTCAATACAGTTTATGGTTGACGATGACGAGAATGATGATGATGTCACTTGACTAAGTCGTGCAGGCTAAAGAAAAAATCTAAGTTTGTGGAGTTAGAATAAGTGAGGATCTGACCTCTGAAGCTCCCCATCCCTGCTTGAGGCCATGCAGCTTGAGGCTACATAGGTAGTTACGAGCGTAGCACACCCAAATCTCCAAAGTTCCAATTTGGGTTGATGTCGGCGCCAGATTTTGACAAGGAAGAAGAATGCATGGAATCAAAAAAATAATGTATACTGATTCTGTTGAAGCTATTTGGATCATTTTCATTTTAAACTGTCTATTGAGAGTTTGATAACACTAAATCTATGACGTTAGTATTCGGAGGCACGGCAGCTAACGAGAATCACTCAAGTGTCACTTTAATGTTCATATTTACAACACTGTTGGGGCTTTACATGATGAGTACTCTCATTATCTGCTATTTGTGATTGATGTGTTGAAAATGCCCCGTCACAAGTTCCCAGCGCTCAAAGTGACATTTTCAAATAGTTAGTTTTTGTTTAATTAAATGTACAAAACTCAAATATATTAAATAAAAAATGACTTAAAACAAAGAAAAGCCACAGATATTTTTGCATGACAAATTCCTTGAATAATGATTGTATTATTGACCAAATATTAATTGATCAAATACTTGTTTCAGCACTAGGGAGATTGCTATACCAAACACTACTGTGCCAAAAATTATTTGTATGTGGACAATCTGTAAATTGTCTTTATCAAACTTACAAAATGACCCTTAAAAGAGCAAACACATTCTTCACCCAAGCAATGAATAGGTGTGGGTCACATGATGCAAGATGCTCCATTCATAAACTGTGTGAGCAACTGGGTGGCCGGGTGTTTCCGGTCGAGCCTGGATTAAGGAGCACAGTAATTAGAAAGATGCAAATGTGTCTGACAGTTATGAGTCCAAGGAAAGCCTCAAATGTCGCTTTAATTAGCCTTGTGTGGCATCGATTCATTCCACTGCCTTTTGACTCACATCCATGACACACATGTGGACCCGGAAGAGGTAGTTTGAGCACCAGTTCATCAACACCTTCACAATCCTGCTGAATTGAGACCCTCAGTTTATTTCACCAGATTGTTAACACACGTGTTTATTCATGCTGATGTTAAAATCCAACATTATTTCTTGCTTGGTTGATCAACATTCTGATGGTCACGCTCACAAAGCCACTTTAATGTTGTCATTAGTTATGCTTCTCTAGTGGCTAAAGGATGGATCCCGAAGTCGCAGGATCCAATAAGGAATGTTAGATAAACGACATCGCATAAACAAAAGAAAGACTCATTCACTGATGGAAGACGAGAGGAAAAGTCTGTTAATTAAAAATCAGAAAATGAACAAAAATCTCTGACACAGTTTTGGGCCCATCTGAACAGCTAGTAATTCTCTCTCCACCTTATATGAACATCATTTCATTAACAGTGGCCCAACCAATTTTTTCGAAAGATCTGTATTTTACAAAAATAATATTTTACAATATAATATAGAGTTGGTTAATTTTACATGAAAATTTCCCCTAAGTATTTCTTTTTGTTTGTTTTCCTAAAACATGGTCTTATTTACAGGTTCTCTAAAGTAAAATGACATGCACGTCTCTTGTTTGACTGATGCTCTGTGACAGATGACAAATGGCAGTAGATCTGTGGGTATAAGGTCAACTGCGATATAAAAGTAGAAACTAACGCCTTAGAAATAGCCATCATTTTCTATTACTATAAATAGGGCCACAACACATATTTTTCTAACGTCCATCTCGCACGCACAAAGCTGCTACTCATTCAGTGGCTGTAATAAACTTTAGCAGGTAGCATAATCAAAACAGGAAAGACCTGGAATTATTATATACTTACAAAGCACAACAGGGTCCATATAAAATGTAGATAATACTTGGGAGGGCCGGGCTTTTTATTAAATAAAACATAAGAAAATATAACTTCCACAACATTTCACTTGCATAAAAATCATGTATTAGTTACTCCTGTGCTTTTTCTATGGTGTCAAGTCTAAATGTCTGCTGTGAAAAAGACCTGTTTTTAGAAGAACTGCAAAGCTCTTGTGCTGTAAACCAGCCGCCACAACACACATGAATGAACCTCACCAGCCTCAGTAAATTACTCTGTCAGAGAGGAATTTAAAAGCAGCCAGAGATTAAACTTTAATGTATTCTTACTTTTAATAAGTACAGTATATTACCCCGCTGCCGGGGGCTAAAACTGCAAACTGAATAAAATGGACCTACTTCATTGTTGTGCCCTGGTATGAATTGATCAGTTACTATTGATCAATAGTTTAGACAAGTGCCAGATTATTGACAGGAAGACAAAATATGTTAGGCCGGTTATGTTTGAGAAATTCCCCCATACACTCAATCACTGGAACAAAAATTGCTCCATGGTATATAATGCAGCTATGTTTCTTTCCCCCATCTGCAGATCAATGCTAATTGAGGTACTACATGATGAATGTAGTCTGAAGCGTTTTTTAACCCGGTGGCTGCTGAGCAGCAACAGACGGGCCCCTGGTGGTCAAAAGCCTATAGTTTTCTGTTTCAATGGGCATCCATTTGAATTCCCCTTCCTCATATCGTGGTACAAGATTAATATCAACATTTTTTTATTTTAAGAAGGAAAACGTCATGTTAACCAGCCTCTTCCCTCGTTAAATCTCGCTTAAAATAAGCCACATTTGTGTAACCGTGGCTTTTTATTGCTTTACGAGTTGAAATTTCAATATTTACCTCATAACTAATGAAACCATGATGTGTCCTCGGAGCCACAGCGGTACAATATGATGATCAGCACAGCTGACAGAAGGATGCCGGACGATCCCTGAAGCCCTCCATACTCTCTGTTGGTGCACATTCAGCTCTGTGGACAGCATGCAGCAGATGGGGTAAACCATGCCATCAAGTGGAAAATAGACCTGTTGTGTTGTGACAGACGCAGGTTACAAAACAGTCTGCCAATCAGACCACCAGAGGAAACTGTAAGAGGGGTGTAGCAACAAGGAGAAGCTTAAACTCTTATTGTGCAGAAAGTGTTAACAACACCATAAAGCTGTTTATTTTCACAATCTGCTCGATTCAGACATTAGATTAAATCTGAGAGAAAAAGGTTCCCGGTCTTTTTTTATAACCGCCTGACACTGTTGCCTGACATATTTAACAATGTCGACTTTCACTGTAGTTTGGACGTCATGCAGCCTCTCAAACAGCAGAATCACAACAGAGACATATCCTGACTCACTGCTGCCACCTTGTGTCACTCTGTGTCACAACACATCTTTGCATAAGGGGTGACTCTTTAACTGCCCCGCTGCAACGATTTGAGAGTCTTATGCTTGACAATCAAGGGAATTGTTGGAATTAAAGGAGTCCGTTTATTCACGCCAGGTTACAGATACAGAGAGAAATACTTCAGATTTTCATTCATTAAGAAGATGAAATAAAAAGGAGGCCTGGGTCATTATTTTGATCAGCTTTATATATCAAATCTGTTAGTTTTTTCTGTCTTCAAGCTTCATATTCAACCCTTGTTTGGATAAAGTGATCTCCATCAATAAATATTTTTAAGTGTATTTTTCAATGTTGTAAAAAAAGAGAATTTTTGCTATCAGTTACATACATTTAGGAATAGTAGTTGCTTTTTATTTCTTTTTTGCTCCATATCTATTAAAAACTATTTAAACATTTTTAATAAGGAAAAAAGAACACTGGTATCGGATTAGTATTCATTTGTAATCATGTTTAATCATAATATATTCCAATTTCAAACAAATAATACACTATACAAAAATGCAATATGAATGAAAGGATTGCTTCAACGTCAAAAAAGAATTTCTAAACATTTTCCTATTAATCTCTGGTGGCTTTTAGCCATGCAGATAGTTTTAATGTAACTATGAGCGACAAAGCTGCAGTCAACAGTTAAAGACAGTAAAGCATGAGGACAGTGGAATGTTCTGAGGAGCCAGGAATTTGTTTCTGTAAGACAAACAGTCAACACAACTAACTAAATAGTATTCACCTTTAAAGTATTGTATTGTAGTCCCAGTAGTGAAGGTAATGAAATCCTGGATACATAAAACCAAAAGTGAGAAAACATGTTTGCTCGATTCAGGTGAATTGATCCTTACAGGCACACACATGCAAAATTAAATGTTTAATTAAACTCAAACATTATTTGTAATGTTTCTAAATGAAACGTAAGACAAGATGTTTCTTAAAATGTCACATACAAAGTAAACAATGTACTTTGTTAAAAAAAATTAAAAAACAGTACTCTACTTTAGTTAGTTAACTTTTTTCCATAATGCCAAACTATTACAACACTCAATGATTACCTAATAGTGCAGTGACATCTTTTAGACATGAGGCAGAAATTCTTATAATGACATGGATTCAGACGTAAACATTTGTGTTATCTTTGATCCCATTCCAGTGAGGTCTTTTTGCCCACATTATTTTTAAACTTGTGTAAAACATCCAGGTCTTCTTGACATTTCATCGAGCCACTCGCATCCACATGAGATGCGACTGAGACTGACTGCTTTGATGAGGAAACCTGTAACAAAGGAAGATAAACGTTGATTACAAATGATTGTCAACACCTTTATTTGCTGCAAATAGACTTAATTCAATTGCGTGAGTTTTGGATACAAACACGTCATAAGCTCATATATGCTGCTCTTCTTGCCTACCTGTGCGCACTTGACAGATAGATATAACCTTTCGGCTATATCTGCAGATTGATAAAAGGAGCAAAACCGAGCACATCCTGAAGAAGAACCAGAGCCCTCTGTAAAGGCGGCTCAACATCCATCACTACATTGCGCTTGCGTAGAGGATCCAGACTTGACTCTGTCACATCGTGGCAGTGATTCACCTTCAGGGACTGCAGCTTTGGGCAGTACTCCGCAAGAGTCCTGTGAGCACAGCATGCAGAGGATATTACGGATGGGCGCACAGGTGAGATGGTGCTTGTAAAAGTGTGGGCAGGGGTGGCAAAAACTTAGCTGGATGACACTGGAAAATAAAGATATGACATACTTGATGGACTGGTTCCTGACCCGCAGGCAACCCGTCAGGTCCAGATGCTCCAGGCCCCTGCAGTTCTTGGCCACTTCCTCCACCGACTCGTCAGTGACGTTGGCGTTGACTGCCAGAGATAGAGACCTCAACTTCAAACACTTCTTGGCCAGGTAGCAGATGGCGTCGTCCTTGAGCTGGCGGCAGGCAGTGAGGTCGATCGACTGCAGCCCCCCGCAGTGGTCCGCCAGGCTGCGCAGGGACAGGCTGTCCACCCACTCGCAGTGCGCCAGGCCGAGGTGCTTGAGGTGCATGCAGCTCAAGGATACCGCCACCATAGAGTGACGGGTGAGCGAAACACACCCGCTCATGTCCACTCTCTGCAGGTGCTGGTTCTGGCCGATAACCGGCAGCAGCTCCTTGTCCGTCACCCAGGCTGAACAGCTCTGAAGATGCAGGCTGTGGAGAACGTTGTTGTCCTTCAACATGGAGCAAAATGCTTCCTTGGAAATGGATGGTCCAATCTGTAAAGATCACAACAGAGCCACTAGCAGACTGCCATCACCATACATAAACATGTATTTACAGGCTATTCAAATGTTCATTTGTCAGGACTTACCAAGGACAGATGAAAAGTCCTGCAGTTGGCTAAATACACCTGGATGAGGCTGTGAAACTGCTTGCTCACCCTCTGTAGGCTGACAAGGTGTTGCAGTGGCAAATAGCATAAAATATGTGGAACCAGGACATCCTCCCAGGGCAAGTCCAAAAGATGGCATCTGCTGAAGAAATGCAACCTTGTTTTATTGGTGAACTTTGACACTGCTTGCAAAGCTCAAGACATATAAGGAAGCAAGACTAAAACAGTACATATTAAATGTCGACGAAGAATTTCATATCTGTCTGAATGGGTGCAACGACAGCCAGCTAGCGTCCATCCTTCAGTGGCTCTGTTGTTGTTGCTACCGCTGTTAGCTGAGGAGCTAGCCTGCCGCCGGGGCCACAAAACTAGCTTTTAAATCGAAAAACTCCAGTTTTCAAAGGCACTCACGTTCGCATCTTGTTTTCTTCATCCATTCCGACTCAATTTTGTTATACGGAGTTTATAGGGACGCGTTGCTCTTCACAAAGGTACCAAAATAACGTAATTTCCTTTAGCATCTTACAAGCGTTTAAGGTGTAACCCAAACCCAATGCTGCATTCAGGGACTATCTGAATACTCTAAATCAAGATCGGAATGGCTTAATAACTATCCAGAAATATAATAGATGCTTCCAAATTAAACATTACGGGAAGAAAAAACCAATAAAGTGCTCTTAAAGTGATAAACCCACACACATATATTCGTAGTGTATACCTTGTATGCTGATATCCCCATTTAAGCTGTACAAAAGTGCCCAATTATGCAAGACTGGACTTTTTAATCATAAGACAACAGATAACCTATCGCCATCCTTTTATTCAGTACATTGTTGTCATTTTTGTTCAAAACTATGCTTCTTAAATATCAGAGACGTGGTGTTTAGGTGACTTGGGTCTAATATAATTAGGAACTTACGCGTTTACGAGTAATATGAACGCATCAGTTGTAATTTTCCGGTTTTACGTCAATGATCATGCTAAAGTAATTTACACATTTGCTTTACGATTATAAAATAATTTAAATGTTTGTTAGATACCTGATATACTATTATAATCATGCAGTTGCCAGTATTGTTGGGTTCCATGTTCATTTTTTAAAAACAATATTAGATGTGTATGAATCAAATGATCTAGTTACAAAGATCTTATCGAATTGGTATAATTATAAAAGTATATATAAATGTGAACAAAGAACTGTGCCTATTGTTCAGGGCAGTAACTCTGAACTCTTATGTCAGACTATGGAAGAAAATGTACATTTTTAAATGGTATTCTTATTGTTAAACTTCTTTCTGAAAGTATATTATTATACATATTATATATACATATATTTATATTTTGAATCTTTAATTTTCCAAAGACAATTAGCTGTCACCACATTAGCAGCCTATTTTCCAGGAACACGTGTGCTGAACAAATGGCCATCCTGCCAGCTCACCTCTGTCCAGGAGAACAATGAAGTCAGTCATGCTGAACAATTGCTGACCCATGAGTTATGTTTCAGTGAATGAGATGAGCCAACAGGATAGGCGAGTGAATACTCACTCTTGACTGACTACAATCCCATATACAAGCTAAAGTAGAAGTATGGCGTATAAATCAATCTATGATTTCTCTGTTGAGACCCTGGATAGACAGCCGGTTCCGCTCAGTAACTACAGGGGTAAAGTGCTTCTCATCATCAACGTTGCCACCTTCTGAGGGTCAACAATAGAGGAGGTAATATTCTAGAAAGAGCACTGATTGATTGCAGTCAGATCACATTATCTCATAACACATCTCCTGTGCGGTCATTTTTTATTAAAGCCATCTGATTTTGTGTCCTGTTCCCTCAGTACCACCGACTGAATGCACTGATGGAAATGTTTGGTGACCTTAATTTCACTGTCCTAGGATTCCCCAGCAACCAATTCGGTCTCCAGTCACCTGGTGGGTACACGAATGCTTTTGAAATGTGACAGAGATGGCATATTATTTACCTAGTGTGCAAGAGTAAACCTGCACTCTACATAAGTAATTGTATATATAGTAGTGTGCTTAAGAACACTATATAGCTAGGTGTACAATATCTTATACTACGCTTTACGCCACTACATTTAATTTGAAGCTATATTCTACTAGAATGTACATTAAAAAATATGATAAACTTATCAAATCCAGTACATTGTTAAAGATTACAGATGATTTCCAAACCATTTGTCTTGTGACCTCTTACAAAAGAGCAATGTCTGGTTGGGTCTATCATAACATTTCAGATGTCAAAGAGTGATTTCCTCTTACCTCATTTATGATCTTATGACCCCTCCAATTTATTGTGACCCTTTGGAGGGGCCTCACACCTGAGAACCATTGATAAAACTAGCTCCACATAGACCAGCATATGCTCCTAATAAAATTTGGTACAGAAAAATGTGTTATTCTGCAGAATAAGTATTTTATTTGTTGTGCTTTCGGTGCATTTTACCGCTGATACTTATTTGAAGGAGGATTTTGAATGCTGGACTTTTACTTGTAATGTAGGATTTTTCCATGAATGGATCAATATAGGATCTGAATAATTATTCTATTACTGACCTCAGATATAATTTGTTTTTCAGATGTACATGCTATGTGGTAAACAAAAAACATTATGTTGAAGTTATGAATACATGCTTTTCCTAAAGCATAAGTTGTAAACGCCTTAGTAATAAAATATTGGACTTATATATTTTCAGAGGGAAATCATGAAACCCTCAACATTCTTCACCATGTGAGACCTGGTGGTGGGTTTGTGCCAAACTTTCCTGTCTTTGGAAAAGTTGAGGTGAATGGATTGAACGAAGAGCCTCTTTTCACCTATCTAAAGGTAGTGTTGTTTTTGTTACGAAGAATGTTAATGTATAAGATTAATTTATGTGTATTTTTATTCACAGAGTATATTTTTTTACTTTTACAGGAATTGTTGCCATTTGTGAATCCCGTTATTGGAGATATGAAGAAATTATACTGGTCCCCAATCAATGTCAATGACATTCGGTGGAATTTTGAAAAGTTCTTAATTACGGCAGAAGGCATGCCCTTCAAAAGGTGAAGTTATACATGATAGATGGCAAGTTACAAACCAAATCAGCCCTTGATTAGGTCATACATAATAGTGGCTCTAATGTTTTCCCTTTACTGCAGGTATGAACTTCATTGCCCCATTGAGAATGTGGAGAAGGACATAGCAGGTCTTCTCTGACGAATTTTCTTCAATGTGTCACCGGTGGCAGAGTGACGATCCCCCAGTAAATGGACACGTGCACCTGTGTTGGATCTGATGGGAAGAGGAACAGGACTCGGGGCTTTAGTGCATTCACTCTGAGAACGAGTTCCCCTTCAGCTACCGGAGGAGTTTGCCTGTCACATAAATATGAATAAATAAAAACATTTTAAAAGACATTTTCTTGTAGTTGCTTTTGGTGTCACTGCCATCATTGGTTTTGTTAATATGGGGGAATTGCTCACGCAGCAATTCAATTTGTTAATGTACAGGACTGTCTCAGAAAATTAGAATATTGTGATAAAGTTCTTTATTTTCTGTAATGCAATTAAAAAAACAAAAATGTCATGCATTCTGGATTCATTACAAATCAACTGAAATATTGCAAGCCTTTTATTCTTTTAATATTGCTGATTATGGCTTACAGCTTAAGAAAACTCTAAAATCCTATCTCATAAAATTTTAATATTTCCTCAGACCAAGTAAAAAATAAGATTTATAACAGCTGAGTGTTTGTCAAGGCTCAGGAAACCCTTGCAGGTGTTTCGAGTTAATTAGACAATTCAAGTGATTTGTTTAATACCCTACTAGTATACTTTTTCATGATATTCTAATATTTAGAGATAGGATATTTGAGTTTTCTTAAGCTGTAAGCCATAATCAGCAATAAATCAGAATAAAAGGCTTGCAATATTTCAGTTGATTTGTAATGAATCCAGAATGCATGACATTTTTGTTTTTTTAATTGCATTACAGAAAATAAAGAACTTCATCACAATATTCTAATTTTCTGAGACAGTCCTGTATAGTATGGAATGGTCCTTACGCCGACCCTTACCGATCTTGCGCATGCGTACTTCCCAGTCTGTCGGACAGCAGCAGGCAGTAAACATGGCTGGAATTGGTTTCCGACGGTGGGCCCAGGCTGTCGCTAAAGGAAAAGGTCCCGGTATTTCAGCCATTTTGTCGGGATCTAGAGCAGGTCAGTAGTGTTATGGCTTTCGTTCATGCTGTCTGATAACTTTCTGTTTAAATACGTGTCAGAGTCTGACGTTTGAAGCGTCGAATGAACGTAACCTTGACATGCTAACGTTTACTTGCGCTAGTTTAGCAGCTACCGCTGTTTTGAATGAGTGTAGGCTCCGTACACATATACTCGCTCTAAGTGTATGCGGACAGAATGACACTAGTATTTACTTAATGCGTACTTGCTGTCGTATAACCTGGGAATTGTTCTTCAACATGCGATTGTTTGTGTGTCAGCCTCTGGTACGTCCAAGGGGAGCTTACCTGGTCCATACCCGACGACCGACAAGGAGAGAGAGGCTGCTGCAAAGAAGTACAACATAAGGCTTGCTGACTATGAGCCATATCCTGACAACGGCGAGGGGTGAGCTTTATTTTTATAAAAATATCACCGGTAATAGAGTCCGTATATGACGTCATGTTTAACCAAATGCCATCGTTGTGTTTTTGTAGCTTTGGTGATTATCCAAAGTTACCAGACAAATCTCAGCATGAGAGAGACCCCTGGTACCAGTGGGACCACCCTGACTTGAGAAGGAACTGGGGAGAGCCGGTAAGATAAATGATGACTTGCTGTGATGTCAGGTGCAGATGTGCAATCCATATATAGCACCACTGAATTTTTATAACATGAGGTTCAACATTAAATCATGTTATTATTGCTAATTCTGGTATGTTTCGCTTATCAAAACGAACACCAGACATGTGACTCATGAATAAGCATTCCTTGTAACGAATACAATAGGAATTTCTAAGTGACAATCATAAGTGAAGGCTTATGCTGACGGCCGTAAGTGAAGCTCGATGCTGCTCCCACATGTGATCTGCGTCTAATCAGGGCTCTCAAATTGCTTCCGTAAAATGAGCCCCAGAAATGCCAAATATATGTGTGCTGTAATTTGGGAATAATGGCCCACTCTGTACTTATCTTGGAATCAATTATTTTACAATGTGAAGGAACGTTTTAAGATACCCCTATTAATAATGTTTAATATTATATATATTTATATTGTATTGCTATAGTACTAAAGAGACAATGCACGTGCATAATATCATATCATTTTTGAAGATTGTGCATTCATAATTTTTTCTAGGATGAGCAGATGAACCATTGTACCTTTTAGATTCTGACAGTCAGTGCACAGTATATCATTCCTCTTTATAGACACAATTGTTTTTGGACAGTATTCAGATCAGCTTTATTGTACCGACTCCACTCAAGACACTGCATCTGTACAATAATAAGTTCACTTAGGTGACAACATGAATGTTATTACAGGATATACATTACAGTATAATAATGACCATAATCAGTGATTGTTCTGTCTTTAGATGCACTGGAATTTTGACATGTTCATCAGGAACCGCGTGGATACATCTCCCAGTCCTGTGGATTGGCCCACAATGCGCAAACAACTGTTAGGTTTCATCGGGTTCATGCTGTTTATGTTCTACCTTGGGGAGATATTTCCAGCGTATCAACCTGTTGTAAGTACAGACCATTGATTTTGGTTTATTTTTTTGTACTACATTTTGTTTTAAAGCGATGTGAAATGACCTGATCAATAATTTTAAAAGCGACAAGATTCTTCACTTTAGCACACCACTCTGGTGTAATTAATATACATTTCCTAATCGCCCCTGAAGTTGGATTAATCCTTACTTTGAAATAAACATCTAGAACAACAAAGACAGGATATTAACAAATTGTCCACCTGAATTTAAACCTTGTCTTCGAAATCGCATATATTTTTGCCCTTCATTTTGTACATACTACAGCTGCCTTACAAATATGTTTTGGTGCATGCCTTATGCATTCAATTAGTTCATGCAGTTTTGTCATAACATTGCACCTTGATCTTCGACCCTCTTGCTCATATATCTACTGCGCAGAGGATTGTAGGTGAGAATAAACCGAAAAGCACGCTGGCTTGCATACTGCAAACAGTGACCAAATGCAGTAGGATATCCTGGTATTTTTTGCAAAATGTATTTGACATGACGCTGTGTCCTTGGGCAAGACACTTAACCCCAAATTGATCTCGTAGCTGTGCCTATGGTGTGTGAATGTATGTGAACGTTAATTACTTCTGATGGGCAGGTGGCACCTTGCATGGTAGCCCCTCCCGTCAGTGTAAGAATGGGTGAATGAAGTCATGTCGTGTTAAAGCGCTTTGAGTGGTTGGAAGACTATAAAAAGCGTGATACAAGTACAGGTCCATATATATGAATTTAAATAAAGGACCCTTTTTTGCTTTCATTAGCAGTTTTGCAATTACTCCATTTAGCTTATGAATACTTGTCAATGTAAGCAAGAATGTTGTGATGTTATATACAGATATTTAAGTATATGTTTTTTAATTTAATTTGTGTTGTGCCAGCTGTAGTTTAGGTGATTTTTGTTTGTGTTCCGTTTTAAATAACATGAACATTTTTAATAAAAGCTCTTGTCTCTTTCAGGCGCCAAAACAGTATCCGTTTGACAACCTGTACTTGGAGAAAGGAGGAGATCCGGAAAAACAACCAGAGGAAGTCAAAAATTACAAAATCTAATGACTACAATCTGACTCTACTTGTGTATATATATTTCAAGAATAAAGACTTGTATTAAGTTACATTCCTCAATGTGTTGCCTTGTTTATAGAAAGACTGTCAAACTGCCAAAGAGTCCACAACTAAAAAGATTGAATTTTGACTGACTAGTCACAAAGAACATCTTTGATCCGCCGTTATAACCCAAACTACATACAATTTACAAAACTATATTTTGTTGGGTCAACGGTAACATCGGGGTTACCTTAGGCCACGACCATATTACACATGTCCGTATCGGCCACCGTAGCTCAGTGACAACACGGCAAAGTATTTTGAGCGAAATCCGCCTGCGGCTAAGCTGCTAGCTCTGGCTGAGAAGTAGCTGGTTCTCCGCGGACAGTCGGGCTGTGAGAAAGACAGTTGATGTGAGTTACTCAACGCCATGTGTGTCTGTTTCTTTGCTTGGCTTAAACGTGTCCGATACACACACGCTATCTGTTGAAATATTAGAGCGAAGGGTGGTGGCTGTAAAATGTAGTTGCTAGCTACAAGTAGTGTCGGTTCCGGTTATACACTGGAGCTAACGTTCCCCGTTGGCCTGTCTGACTTATTATGGCGTGGCATTTATACGACATTAACTCGCCCCTTTACTAGAGTGATGGGTAGGTAGCTAATCGAGACAAGCAGATGTGTTGTGTTTAATGTTTTCAACCGTGTTTGTACGAGACGTGTTTGGAGCCGCAATTGCGAAATGCTAGCATGAGCTAGCTAGGTTAACTGGTGACATATCAGGTTGGTTCACTTTGAATTTATTTCTAAGTGGCGTGGCGACTATTTAACATCGATAATATCAATGGTGACTACACTAGGATGGGGTTGATATATGCTGTGGGTTAAACATGTGTTAGCAGTCGGTTCAGGGAATAGTCGGAGACGACCTTTTTGGGTGGCACCTAGTTGGAGTTAAGTCAGAAGGAGTTTGAGCTGAGTGCAGGTATGCAGGGTGCGTAACAGTGTATTGTTAATCCCCACCAAGTGTTAAGCAAAGACGTGCGTTATCTTTGCTGTAGTGGCGTCCGTTCGTCTGTCCAGGACTTGAAACTTGTTGAGGAATATGAGGCTGAAGGAGATCCAGAGGACTGCCCACCAGGCGTGGAGTCCTGCCCAGCACCACCCTATCCACCTGGCCTTCGGAACATCAGCACAACAGCTGGATGCCTCTTTCAACACCACAGCTGCCCTGGAGATATTTGAGGTGGATTTCTCAGATCCATCTCTGGACATGCAGCTCAAAGGGTCATTACCCACCTCAAACAGGTACTTTATCGATGATACACAAATAAGATACAAGATGCTGCCTCTGTCCGTATCGGCCACTGTAAAGAAGAGATGTGGCTTATTCCTCTGATATTGTACTTTGCTAACTACTGGTACAGGACTGTCTCAGTTTTACCGCCAGCCACACATCGTATTGCCTGTATGCATTTGGAAGTTCCAATATTCTGGTATCGGTTTTAATTTAGTATCCTGATGGACCTCCTATATTCTATATCAACAAGCAGATTCAACCCACGCTTCATCCCTTCATATCTGGCATTCGAGAAAATGTGTTTCTAATGGAGCTAATGTTTGATTCATGTGACAATTTGACGTTGAATTATCTTGACACATAATATATCCGTATTCTTACTCTCAATGTTGTATTATTTTTAAAAGCATATCTAGTCTCTATAAACAATTTGGGCAAGATTTGGAATAATTTATGGCTCATTCCAAATTAAGACACAGACTAAACCTATTTTATATTATTTTCCACTCTTTGTTTATGTTTATATTGGCTCTAAAGACAAAGTGTTGGACAGTTAAACATAGCTGTTTAAGTAGTATACAGAGGACTGCCCCCCCCTAAACACCAAGTGTATTTCAGTTTTGGCTTTGAGTATGCCATTTGTAACAAATAACTCACTTTACTTTTAATGTTCCAAAGGTTGCACAGTATCGTATGGGTGGATTTTGGAATGGGAGCTGATGGTACTGGAGGGAGACTGATTGGCGGCAGTGAAAATGGCACATTAACCGTATATAACCCGGAGGTCATAATGAGCTCCGGTGCAGATGCAGTAGTGGGGCAGTCTGACAAACACACAGGACCTATCAGAGCACTCGATTTCAACCCTTTTCAGGTAAACGTCTATCTTTTGTATCCTTAGAGACAGATTATTTTAAAAGGATTTCACTTTTCTGGTGCTGCTATACACGTTATTGATCGTTCTCAAATGTTCCTCTCCCAGAGTAATCTCCTCGCTTCAGGAGCAAACGATTCAGAGATATATATCTGGGATCTGAACAACTTTAACAGTCCAATGACCCCAGGAGCAAAGACGCAGGTGGGTGTGTGATTTGAGATATCGTGACTTTGGTTAACACATGTCTGTTTTGAGAGATGAGTAGACTTCCTTCTTTCTGCCCTTTACTGTGGTGAGTCCACGCACAAAATAGTGGCAGATTTTCTTTGTTTTCTTCGTAGTTTCATGTGTTTGAATTAATTCTAAAAGCCACGAGAAGGTGCGTTTGTGGTTTCCATTTCACGTGCCATGTCGTATATCTTCCTAGACTGTGGGTTTAATGACACCTTGTCACATGGACATGTTCCCAGCAATCCATTTATCAATTTCCTAAAAAGTCAGGTTTGTTTGGACAATAACAGCCTTTGTTTCATTTTTCAGCCTGCTGAAGACATCAGTGTTGTGTCCTGGAACCGGCAGGTTCAGCACATCCTGGCCTCTGCCAGCCCCAGTGGGAAAGCAGTTGTGTGGGATCTGAGAAAGAATGAGCCCATCATCAAGATCAGTGACCACAGCAACAGGGTGTGTGGCTTTGCAAATTACATTTAGTCCTAAATGATCTTCTGCCAAAAACACAAAGTTTATCATGAATCAATAATAATCTGCCACAACATTTTCAGATGATTGAACCTTTTTTAAAGCGATAGTTCTCAGGCTTTGTCTGCTCATACATAACGGCCACTGTCCCGCACGCAATCAATGTAGAGTCGACCCTTAGCCCTACCCTCTAACTTCTGTTTGGATCACTACACATAACACATACAAATTAATGGGTAAATACAATAAATAGTATTGTAAGTAATCATATCATTATACATTTATTATCAATGCTTTGCGTAATCACATGCTCAGCATTATTACTTAAGTTTACTTGTGAAAATGAGAAATCTATTATTCATGCCAGCTGTCTACTTTCTGGACAGTCCAGAGTTCTTACAGAGCCCCACACTAAACTCTTATTACTGCTTTCATATCAAGTCTCGGATTTAATCTGCAACGCTCAGTGTTTACAGTTATCTATTTTGTGAAAACCTCAGGTTTCTTAACCTATGAGTCAAATCATAAATGCGTTGGGAGGCAACATTTATTTAGCTACTATTTTTAAGCTTTGCAGCCGTTTTCCAGTTACACAAACAAATAAAAATTTGGAGAATTTTTTTAATCATCCTAAAGCGCATCTGCTGTGTGATTTCAGATGCACTGTTCAGGAATGCTCTGGCACCCGGATGTGGCCACTCAGTTGGTGCTGGCCTCTGAAGATGACCGAATGCCAGTCATCCAGATGTGGGACCTCCGTTTTGCCACTTCGCCCCTTAAAGTCTTTGAAAACCACACGAGGTGAGGGTTAAACAGTTTGTGCTCATTTCAGATTGTTTTTGTTGCAGAATATACTGTATATACTTTCTGTTGCCGTTTTCTCACAGGGGGATTCTGTCTATATCCTGGAGCCAGGCAGACTCTGAGCTCCTGCTGAGTAGCGCTAAAGACAACAGAATCCTCTGCTGGAATCCAAACACTGGAGAGGTATATAACTGTTATGCCTGAATTGCCATGCTTCATTACCGTGACTTAGCGACGCTGATGTGGAATCTCACTTGTCATTTCATTCATTTCAGGTCATCTATGAGCTTCCAACAATAAATCAGTGGTGTTTCGATGTCCAGTGGTGCCCCAGGAATCCAGCCCTCCTTTCAGCCGCCTCATTTGATGGCAGGATCACTGTCTACTCCGTTATGGGAGGAAGCTTGAAGGCTCAGCAGCAAAGCACAGCTGATAAGGTAGTTGTAATGCATTTAGTCCCAAAGGCTATGTGTTGTGCTGTTGTTTGTCCACAAGGTGGCGTATGTGTCAAGGGATTGACATTGACTGATATTTAGGTCTATTTTGTGTACACCAACAGTCCAAAACCCCAAACTCTGTTTGCAATCATACAAGACTAAAAGCCAGCAGATGTTTACATTCTGCAAAAACTAGTGGAATTTGCAAAATGTTGCTTAACCCTCCTGTTTTTGACACCCTCCTGTTACCTTTATATTTACTAACATATTTTACCCTTTGGGTTCAAAGCAATTAAAACCTCCAGAAAATTATTAGAATTAATATTGTTTTCCAAGTTTAAGTGAGGCACTTTATGTTTGTTTGTTGCGACATTAAACATTGAATGGGGTAATTTAATCCTAATGTATATTGATTCAGGTCAAATTGACCTTAATCAAGTCTCAAAATAGTTGCTGATGAATTTTTGGTTTCAGCTCTACCCCAGAGAGTTGTGCTCGTTTTTAACTTTAAACATTTAATTTAACAGATATCCTCTTCATTTGATTCAATGGACCCCTTTGGGACAGGGCAGGTGCTCCCCCCCCTGCAAGCCCCTCAGCCTGCAGTGCAGGACACCATAGTTTCCCCTCTGAAGAAGCCACCTAAGTGGGTGCGCAGGCCAGTGGGCGCTTCCTTTGCTGTAAGTGCAACATTAAAATGTTTTATCAGCATGTTGGAAAGGGTGTTTGTGACTGAACTGGTGTTGTTTCTTTTCCCCCCCAGTTTGGTGGAAAGCTGATAACATTTGAGAATCCCAAGCTGCCTTCAGTGCAGAGCCCCCAACCGGTCCTCAGACAAGTGTTTATGAGCCAGGTTACCACGGAGACAGAGTTCCTCCAGCGCTCCAGGGAGCTGCAGGCGGCGCTGCAGTCGGGCTCCTTCAACAACTACTGCCAGGCCAAGATTCAGAGCGCCAAGTCAGACGCTGAGCAGGACATATGGAAGTTCCTTCTGGTGGGCCCTTACCTCCTCTTGACATTGAGACAGTCGGTGTCGTGTTGTTTTGTTTTAATTAATTCACTTTCTCTGTTTGCAGGTGAACTTTGAGGATGAAGCCCGCGTAAAATTCCTTAGACTTTTGGGTTTTAGCAAGGATGACCTGGAGAAAAAGGTATGCTGCCATCTGATTTATAACTGTAGTTATTAACTGCTATCTGTCATATATTGAAGCAATAAGGTGGGAGAGGCAGTACTTTGTCGTCAATAATGTCCGTTTCAAATGTGTTGTTAGCAAACCCTTGAAAAGGACATTATTGACGACAAAGTTCTGCCTCGTTCATCAGGTCCCCTTCGTCTCAGATATCACTTCCGACCACTCTCGCGCTCTTTGCCGGTGGCTCGTTGAAGCGCCTCCTCCAGCGAGGATATTACTCCAACGCTGTCTTTCATTGAGATTTGGGGCCCAGTAGCTTTGAAGGGAGCTTTCAGATTGATGTCAACTCACTGACATGATTTCTCTTGCTTCCAACCAGCATTAGAGAGAGTTTGCGTCAAGCTCCTGCGCAGGCAGTGATTGGTTTAGCTGTTTGTGCCCGCCCCCTTGCATATCCTTGGCAACATTGTTGCAAGAAAATGTACACCCATTGGCTCCATTCTGTACATGCGACAGAGAAAACTAATTATCATTATTAATTTGTGGTAGTGTTGGCTGGCTAAAGATGACTCTACCAAAGCCAAGACCTACCAAATGTCATCCGAGGCAGCAGCGCCCTTCTTTATGTGCAGGTCAAATGCAGGTTGCGTTGGGTGGTTGGAGTGACAGATACTTTTCCAAGGAGGCGGCAGGACAGCTCATCTAAAGTCATTCCCCCCCAAAATATTAAAGTTGACACGAAACATGTTTGTAACTGTCACGCTTGAACTGAAAACTAACAGTCGCGCAAAATCTACCGTGATTGTTATTTTGAGTGCGCACTGATATGGAACGCTCAGATAAATGTAAACAGCTGTAGGACATTATGGCTGATTAAAGTACACCCTGTGACTCACTCTCAACCAATCAGTGCTTGATTTCATCTACCCGTATTATAAATAAATATATATATATATATATATGCGAGCATGTTACTGTAACTCATATCCTGTTAGTTGTAAAAAAAATTACTTATTTTTTATTCAGATTTCAAAATGCCTGGGGAAGAGTTTTCAGCCCAATGGACATGGAGTGGATGCCAAAGATCTGGCAGAAAAGATGCAGCGGCTCTCCACCGAGGTCGGCAAGTCTGCACGCAAAATATTTAAGTACAAATGTTTTTTGTTTGTTATTTGCATATCACGTTTGCAGCACTTGTTTACTGTAAAATATCCTTTGTTCTATTTCCAGAGGTCTCATGTGGCAACTGCTGTCGGTGATGCCAGAACCTCTGGTTCTGTTTCCCCGGCAGACTTCTTTACTCAGTCTCCAAAGGAAAACTCAATTTTCCAGATCCCCGTTTCGTGCGGTAAATCACTCATCTGCACACACAATTAACGATGTGATTAAAACAAATGTTACCGTAATGCCAATAGTTTGTCATCTTTGGAAATGTAACTGCATTCTGCGTTGACGGTGAATGACCGCGTCGTTCTTTTGAAGACACCGATGGTTTGATAAGCCAGTCGCTGCTGGTCGGTAACTTTGAGGGAGCTGTGGATCTGTGTCTAAACGACGGCCGTTACGCCGAAGCCATCCTCTTGTCCATCAGTGGAGGGGAGGAGCTGCTCAAGAAAACTCAACAAAAATACCTAAGCAGTCAAAAGAACAGCATTTCGATGGTAAGTGTACGTTTGAGTCATCCGGTTTCCGATTGCGCAATCACAGGAAGAACATTTAATGTAACGTGTCTGTCCGTAGCTCATCTCATCAGTGGTGACCCAGAACTGGAGAGACATAGTGAAGGGCTGTGAGTTAGACAATTGGAAGGAGGCTCTCGCTGCTCTGCTGACTTACGCTCACCCTGAAGATTTTGCCCGTCTGTGTGGTAAGTTGCTCCCGACTGTGGAAACCCAGGACGGTCATGCTGCGTCTTGCCTCCCTTCCAGGCAAACTGTACCATTCCAGGAATACTTGCTTTACTTGCTGAATAACAATTATCTTTGCATTCAGCCTCTAATTTTAGCCTCCCCTCTGGCGTCAGCATTGTTTAATTGTGAAATTCTTCTTGGTAGATACCCTGGGAGGTCGATTGGAGCATGAGAGGACGGAGAAGCGCTGCCTGCAGGCCTGTCTGTGCTACATCTGCTCTGGGAACATTGAGAAGCTCGTGGAGTGCTGGGCCATGCATAGAGACTGCTCCTCCCCTCTTGGTCTAGAGGTGCAATCTTTAGTCTCTGCTTTGCATGAACAAAATACTGTTTTAATACTTTTTAAATCTTTTGCTCGTGGATCTGGTCAATACACTTAATTAAGCAATAGAGTCGTCTAATAGTTAAGTAAAATGTATTCCGATTAATCCACTAATTGGTAAAATAGTCAACAGATCAGTCGAGGGTAAACTGATATAATTATTGATTATTGTATTTTTGCAAAGACATCTTCTGTGTCTACCAGAAGGATCCCACTGATTTGTGATAAATTAAGAATGCTTGTTCTGATATGCAACGCTTGAGAAGACAATTTTATGAACTGCACAGAGGGTGAACTATGTTGGCCTAAATGTAAAAGCCCTGAAGGATGATGATGATGATGATGATGATAATAATACATTCTATTTATAGAGTGCTTTTCAAAATAATTTAGCCGTCACCGTGACATGTGACTTTCTGTGAGTGCCTGTGTATTTCTCAGGATCTGGTTGAGAAAGTCATGATGCTGCGTAAGTCAATCGAACGCCTCCGCAACAGCGAGGTGGAGATCCAGAGCCCCATCCTGGCCGAGAAGCTAACCTGCTACGCTGGCATCCTGGCTGCAGAGGGCAGTCTGGCCATTGCCATGACATACCTGCCTGCGAACTCGGACCAAGTAAGCGGCATAGCGCCAAACACATTTCTAATCCACCGAACGGGGTAAATACCGTTGTGTGTTGACACAGTGTTTTCTTCCCAGGCCGGGATCACAATGCTAAAAGACCGGCTGTTCCACGCTCAGGAAGAGGCTGCCGTTGGACAGCACCATCCAACCTCCCTCAACAGAGTCAATGTGCCCACAGCCAAGCCCACTCCTGCTGCTCAGCCTCCTACCCCAAAAGCACAAATTACGGTATACATTTGTTAGCATTTAAAAGCATTAAATCATATATCTTGCTAGATTATATTTCCCATGTAATTTTTGACTTTTTAACACTATT
This sequence comes from Pseudoliparis swirei, assembly GCF_029220125.1. Classification (NCBI taxonomy): domain Eukaryota; kingdom Metazoa; phylum Chordata; class Actinopteri; order Perciformes; family Liparidae; genus Pseudoliparis; species Pseudoliparis swirei. Next base: position 5,902,440 of record NC_079400.1, on the reverse strand, counting down.
TTGATCCCCTCATTTCAGAGTCAGTACCAGCCCTCTGCTCCTTCCCAGGCTGCCCAACAGCAGCCTCCTATGCCTTCAATTTTTACCCCTCAGGCTCCACCTGGTTTGCCGCCTTTTTCTCATGTGCTGCCGCCCAGTGGAACCTGCCCTGCCTTGAGGCCTTCTTACCCTCAACACCCTGCTCCGGCTCCAGGTTTGATTTGTGTTGTATTTTTTTAGGTCTTTCAGGCAGATCTTTTTAGAATAGAAAATTCCACGCTGAACATAGTTCAGTAAATTTGAGTACATTGTGCCGATAATGCCTCCTTCACTTGAAGTACAATTATAAATGCAGGACTTTCTAATTTTTCGTTCTTAGTTAGCGGTGGTATTTTGCTGGTGGTAATGCTATCAGTGTTTTAAAGTTAGCATAAAGTCTTCCAGTGCCACGGTCTGTCCACTGAGGACGACATGCTGGATCCAAAGTTATGTGAAGAACCTACACACAGACTTGCTTCCTTGCTCTATAGTTTAATCTAATGGCACTTGTCCTTTTCCAGGTTTCCTTCCTCATCAGCCATTCCAGCCCCAGCCGAGGGCTGTTGGGGGACCCTCAGGCTTCCTTCCTCCAGGTCCTTCCATGCCATCTGCTAACTTATCAGGACCTTCTCTACCACCTCCGTCATCGACCTCTGGAGGCCTGTTCGCCATGCCCAGCCCCGGGGTGCCACCGACGAGCTTCATGCCGTTTAACTCTTCGCCCACGGGCCCCATGCCGCCCAGCTCCCAACCCGGAGCCCCGGTTCCCATGTACCCAGGGAGCCTCCACAACCAGGGGCCTGCACCCCCGATGGCATCTGGTCCCTATGCCCCTCTCGGATCAGGGTACCCACAGGGAGGCCCCGGAGCTCCTGCTGCAAAGCCCTTCATGGCCCCGGCTGTTGCTCCTCCTACTACAGGTAGATCTGACGTTGCTCGACATGTAACAGACGTCCTCAGGAATCTGTTGCTGATGGTTATCGGATCGTGTTCAGCTGTCCACCTCATTTGACTTGCAGGATTCTTTCCCTGGCTGAATTCCCAGTGTGACCATGAAGGTGACAATGTTAGGGTTGGATATGGAACAAGAGTCCAGCGAATTCCACACTTGAGTGACCAGAGAAACAACACAAAAACGCACCGTTGTATTAGATTGCACTCCATTATACATGTGTTTTTTGTTTTTCTGGTCACTCTGTCTATTCTTGGTGTTGTTTGCTTGTGCCGTTGTGTGTTTGAAGATAATGTGGTGACTTCCTTTATTTATATGGATGTCGGCTTAAAACACCGTAAACAAAACCACATCTTCCAGTCTGGATACTGTAGATTTTTTTTGGGGACTTTTTTTCTCCTTTTTTAAGGTTATGGGAAACAAGTAAACAAAGTACACTTATGCATAAAACATTAAAATAACACAAGTACCTCTGTTAAAGCACTATGCTCATAACCTGAGAATCGGTTCCTTAAGCGAAATGGAAACTCTTCAAAATATATATATATATACATAAAAGGATTTAAGGTCAAAACGAAGTTCTTGCGGGTTTTACTGACTTTATATCAGTTTTTCTGGAGGCAGAATAAAAAGCGCCTCCTATATATTGTTACGATGCTGGGTCTTTATTTGACTTCCAGTTAAAAAGTCTAATGTAAGGATGTGCAACGATTCCACGGGCCGAGCTAAATAGAAATTGGGATAGTTTTAACGTCTGCGAACTATCTGATCTAATTCGATAATTTTCCTGCTTCTATTGATTTTCAAAAAAAAAGTTAATTTGAAGAATAATTGTTCTGTTTGTTTAAAGGAGAGTTTGTCAAATTCTGTTTTTGATAATTATCGTAAAAAATGCTCAGGTGTCGAGAAGTTAGCATATGAGCGGCCTAGTAGAGACATTTTTACATTTTCAACTCATACATACAGGTTTGAGCACAAATAATTCCGAGATGCTTTTTATGATTCAGCATTGGGATCGTGTTACTTTACTGTTGAGCGATCTTTCGGATGCTGCCTGAACATTTGCCCACATTGGCTGTTTTGTTTCTGCATAAGCTGCTCGAGTCTTTGGCTTGATGACGTGTTTTTGACTACCCTTGGCTCAAAGAGTTTGTCTTGCGCTGGCAATGTTTGACTGCTTGAGGGGTGCGCACAAAGAAATGACCGGAGTCCCATTTCAAACTCTCACTCATTTCTGATTCAGGACCCCAAGAAGGCTGGAATGACCCACCGGCATTACGAAGTGGATCCAGAAAGAAGGTATTTGTGTATTTATCACTTTAAATTTAGACTTTTAGGTCAGCCTTTCATATTTCAACTATTTTCCTGTTACTTTTAACTCATTATGTGAATTGATCTGGTCATTTGCTGAGTTTTTCATTCCAATAATACAAAAGCTGGAGAAATGACTAGCCACAAAGCAATCTGTATTTCTATTGAATTGTCCTCTCTGTTAATGGATGTATTTTTTTGTTTTTGTTTCTTTAAACCAAATCATGAAAAATAAATAAATCTTCCCACCTCTGTTGACGGCAGAGTAATCCTTCGGGGGAGAAGTACCGCTCGTTGAGAATCACTGCCCTACGAGGTGTGATGCACGTAGTTCAGTGCTGTCGTAACTGTGGGCGTGTTCAAGTCATTCACAACAGCCCAGTTCACTAATGTAATGTCCATTTGTAAAGCTGCACTGATGAATATTTGATTAATACCAATTAATGAAATGACTAGATGTAATTTGAAAGGGCAGAGTAACAAACCCTTCGAGAAATAGAATTGTGCTCTCATTAACCTAATATCCTGTAGCAGAGGACGGATGTTTTCAGCAAACAAGCTCTGGTAAACCTCAAAGTAGCCCAACATATGACATAAATATTTTATTTCATAGTTTCTAGTCCCTGACTGGATGCATCTTACTGTTGTGTGCTCTCAGGTCCCTGATAACTACACTCCACCGACCCCCATCACCACCCCTGTGATGGGATTCCCTGTGGAGGCTCCTCAGCCACTCAACCATGCCCAAGTCCCCCCCGGAGCCCCCCAGGAGCCCAGCGTTCAGGTTGGTGTGTGACATGGCTGTTCTCTGATTTCTCACGCTGCAAACACTGTATTCACACCTTGTGTCCACATCCTTGTTTTTCCTCAGCTTCTCCAGCAACTGCCAGCCGAGAGGGTGGAGCAGAAAGAAATCCCTGCTGATCACATGGTGCTGAAATCCACCTTTGACAGTCTGGTGCAGCGCTGCCAGCTCGCAGCGGGAGACCCAGTAAGTTTCACCGTCGGCGGATGCGACTGCATCCACATTTATTCTCTGAGAAAATTTGGATTTTATTGGTTATGCAATGACTACAAATATTTCCTTTTTCAGCAAACAAAAAGGAAACTTGATGATGCCGGCAAACGTTTGGGATACCTGTATGACAAGCTGAGAGAGCAGTCGGTAAGAAATGACTACATGTACACGAAAGTAAATGAGCCGTGTGCTAAAGTTAGAAGTGAAGTGAAAGTCCTCATAGACACAAACCAAAGAATTTGCTAAGCCCCGCCCCCTGCTGCTACTCCGTCAAGTTGTCAGAGCTTCCATGGAGCCCACACTGTCACTAATTGCTCTCCCTGAACAAATAGTATCCTATTTTTGGAGAAACCAAAAGAGCAATCAGAGAGAAGCAGCCAGAAAGATCTACGCGTATGCGTTTGAAGAACACATCCAGGATGTCAAACTGATTCAGCAGCAAAAAGATCAATCTTGCAGCAAAAGCCGAACGACCAGACCAGAGTATAAAAGTGAACAAACGTATTACAAAATCGCAAAAAATTGTCCAGTCCTGCTTCTTTCAGTTGCGAATCATTACAAAAATTAAACCGATACTGTCACAGTCAGACCTGGAAAAAAATCATTCATGCACTAATTTTCTCAAGACTAGACTACTGCAACTCCCTCCTTTCCGTCATTAATCAAAAATCGATCTCCCGCCTCCAACTAGTCCAGAATGCAGCAGCTATAGGCTTCTTACTGGTTTTAACAGACGACATCACATTACCCCAGTCCTGGCCGCTCTCCATTGGCTCCCTGTTCGTTTTAGAATTGATTTTAAGATTTTGCTGATCACTTTTAAAGCACGCCTAGGTCTGGCTCCAAGCTACATCATTGAGATGTTAGCCCCTTATGAGCCAGCACGCAGCCTTAGATCCTCCGGTGGGGCCCTTCTGGCCATTCCAGAGTCGAGGCTTAAATCAAAGGGTGACCGTGCTTTTGCTGTTAGAGCCCCTCGACTTTGGAACGACCTACCGGAGGGGATAAGGCTTGCAGAATCAGTAACTTCTTTTAAATCACTTCTTAAAACCCATTTTTATAGAACAGCTTTTAAGTGATCTAGTCTTTTTATGCTGAACTTTGGTTCCCCTAATTTAGTTGTCTGTTTTTTATTTTTTATTTTTTTATTTTTTATTTTAGTTTATACTTTTAAATGTAATATTGGTTTCTTGCTATTCCACTTGTTTTGCTTTGACTCTGTGGAGCACTTTGTAAACATTGTTTTTAAAGGTGCTATATAAATAAAGTTATTATTATTATTATTATTACCTGGCAGTAGTAAAAGTCTTTATTCACAGATTCATTCATTAAAATAACAAAAGCAGACTATGGAAACAATGTATCCAGCAGAAATGCTTAGGTTTTGGACTGTTGGTCAGAAAAAACAATTTGAAGATGTCTTCAAAGTCGCTGTAAATCTTCCGACTTTATGAAGGCCGAACCTCCGGCGGCCCGTGGTAACATGTCGTAATGTCTCCCTGCCGATCTCTCAGCTCTCTGACAACATCCTGACCGGACTCCACGAGATCAGCTCCTGTGTGGCGAGCCAGAACTACCAGCGGGGTCTGGAGGTCCACACCCAGGTGGTCAGCAACAGCAACTTCAGCGAGAGCTCCGCCTTCATGCCCATCCTCAAAGTGGTCATGACCATCGCCAACAAGCTGGGCGTCTAACCCCAGAAGGGGGGACGGGGGGTGGTGGACACACCAACACCACCAACAACCAGTGTTATCATATTGTTATATATGTATTTATTTCTTCTTGACCTGATGACATGCTTTGATAATGAGAATAATTACTGATGACATTGCAGATTGTGGTACATTCATACATATTCCTTCCTGGTGGCTGATGTGGGCAGTGAGGTGGACTTTTGTAGAGATTTGTCGATGTTGCTGTGGTGATTTTACGATATAATGAATGTATTGTGAAAGTTGTGATTGTGTGTAAATTCAACGGTTGGTGTAATATACAAAGTTTGAATCAAGGCGGTGTTGCATTTTCACAGTCCACATGACCCGGTGCGTATGTATGTGTCCCTTCTCATGCGCTTTGATTGAATAAACAAAACCTCCGCGGCTCGCGGCTCCTTTGTCCACAGACGGGCTGGAAATGGTGCCAATATAATTGGGTTAACCTTACCCATCTATCCTGTCGGTGTAGTTTCCATCGATAATTATACTTTGTATCAACATCAAGAAGCATCGAGGACACTTTTGCATAAATACTGATTGTTTTCTTCACCTGCTGTAACAGATTGTGTCAAAATGAGCTTTGGGGCCAAAGCGCTGCAGCAGGGCGCCGTACGGCGAGTGTCAAGATGCCGTTTGATTTTAATTTCTTAGCACTTTCCTTATCGGTTGTGTGAACGGTTGAATCTTTTTTCTCCTCATGTGCATGGTTTTTTTTCTGCTGAGTTCACATGGCAGCTCATAAGCATAGATGCCGTTAATTTATGTGTAACTGCGAATGAATTGACGTTCACTCTCCTCTCGTCTTATCTGAAATATTTCTCTTTTTTTTAATCGTATTTGCTTTAGATTAGATCATACGAGGATTATCGACATAAATTAACTGACAAATGAGAACATGTCATATTTAGAGGTTTGCAGCTGGACATGAAGCCGGATATCTCGGTGGCAAACAAAGGCAGCACAGTGGTGTGCTCATTTTGGTTGAATGGACATTTATACAATCCACATTGCTTACTTTACTCATGCCAGAATCTTTTTTCAAATAAAACTTAACTTCAACAGTTTTCAGGCTTGAGCAATTTCCTCAAACATATGTTTTGCTGCATGTGTCTTATCTTGTGAAAGTGAGCAACCTGGGATCCCTTTATTAACCTGCTGTATTAATAATGCAAACTCAGTGACTGACACTTTATTAATCACAACCTATTTGGACCATAATTCTTTGACTGATTAATGGTGTATTACTCTAAAATGCATTATTAAATGATTAATTAGTAAAGCCCTCTTGTGTTACAGCCTGTATATCCAACCAGCACTTGTTATATGAGCCTTGTGCTATAGTCCAAGATGTTGCTTTTCTTAATTTCTAAAGTAGAATGTGGGGTCTATTCTTCATAGCCCTCTTATATGTTTGTTTTGCGATAGATGTTGGCATCTCTGATTAATGATGACTCGAGCCTGACCCCTAAAAGACCTATTTTATTATATATGATGAGATTACTTCTCCAAGGTGCCTCCTGGTTGTATATTTCTTTTATATACTGTGTTGGGTAGTACATGTGTGTTCCATTTGCCTCGCAGTACTCCACGCTCTACTAAAAAGGAGGAGGAGCTTCTTGCCAGCAGGGTGTGCACAGGTATGTTGCATTCAATGACTGGAATGAGATTGTACCTGCCTGCACGGCATTGCATTGCTGATCGCTCCGATGATGGTCTGTTTGATCGGGAGCTCAAATAAAGCTCAACACGTCATCGATTGTGTGCGGGAAATCTATGTTATTTGTTCCCAGGTCCCCTAGATTTAAGTCTGCCGGCATTTTCTAGCTTTCCTGCATGTCACACGTAAGTTCACACGGAGTCGTCACAGAAGCGTTCACGCGCCCTTCCTCCATTGGCTTAGGAGGATCACGTTTCTGGAACTCGCCGCTGATTGGCCGGTTGGAGTCAGACGCTGTGACGAGTAGCACGCATGTGTTTTTGGGGGGGTTTGAACTGCAGTAACCTCCCGTCATCTGCGTCTGGGGTGATGCTCATATAATGTTGCCTCACCACACATCACACCACAGCCTGAGTCATGCTGTTACTCCGCCTGTTCGGGTCCCTGGAGCCTCGGGACTTTAATCATGCTGCGATGTGCTGAGTGGAACTTTGCCTACAAATCTGAAGCGAGAACTTCAGTGAAGTGCTTCCATTGTAGGCTACGCTGCTTTAAACTACGTCCTGGAAAATGTTTCTGAGAACTGAAGTTGCTTTGTAAATTCACATTATGAATACGAAATATAACCAATAAATTTGTATTTAGTAGAAAGCTTTAGCTTCGCCTTTATATATTATATTTAAGTGATTCTTGCACAGTTGCATCAGTCATTTTAATCCAATCATTTGATATGTATTACTCTTAAATAATTACTGCAAAATTGTACTTTTTCTTTAGGTACAAAGTATATTTCATGCTAATGTATTTGTTTCTAATTATTGTTGTGTTTTTGTTGTAGCCTACAAAGAGTTCCACATAAACTGAGAAGTTTGTGGTATTGCTACTTTTACAGATTGGAAAAGATCGGAGTATTTGTTTTTGTTACTAAAATGGGAAGAGTCCCAGACTGTAACACTGCAAAACAAGATATTTCATTTATAATTATTTGTCCTCACTTTTGAGACAATATAAGGCTCTTTTTTTTGCTCAATGCGTGACTTCAACTAACTGATGACTCAACAAATTATCTCAGCATTGATAACCTTTGCTCGATAAGTATCACGCACATTCACAAACCAAACTCCTTAACCTGAAAAAGTATGAAGTCACGAGTACAAATATCTGGTCGGCATACTGGCCATATATTCCTCTGTGCTGTGTGAACACATGCAACACATGAGCATGATATCAGTCTGCGGGCAAGAGCCAAGAATGCACTATTTCATAGCTAGGATATATATTTGACTTGCACACTTATGTCCTCAGCAAACGGGAAGTGTCAAATTCTTCACCAGGAGATAAAAAACTAACCAGAGAAGAGAAAATCCCAAATCCCAGTTGGTTTGTTACCAAGAAACTGCAAATCGCTGTATTCACACCAAAAAATATATTCAAGCGATTCAGTTGAATAAATTTAGCTGCACAAAAACATGACAATACTACGTTACTCCAAACTTTGATGCATCAATAATTATAATAACCCTTTAGTATATATGACATTAACAGCAGGCATTTTGCCAGCATAACAACTACTTTCCTATTTATAGGAGACAATGTGCACTAACACTGAGTCATAATCAGCCATTCTCGTGAAATTACAAACAAAAATGTTACATTTACAGATAATTCCAAGACTTTGCATTGCGGATAAATATCGGAGACACAATGAATAACAACAGAAAAAAAGGAGAGCAACAACTGTTAATTGTGTCTATTGAAAATATTGTGAATTTCTTTATTTCAGAAGAGTACAGTTGAGATTTGACATTATCGTTCGGACTGACAACCTTTTGATTCTGTCATTTGGCAAATGTTGATTGTGCCGGAGTTGTTTGCATGGCTTGTGATACTGTTGGGTTTTGTTAGGTGCTCTGATGATGCTCTAACATCCATCATGACGGCACCCAATGGGTTGAAACTAGTCGACACATCAGGGTTAAATCTGTTGATTGAACATTTGCAGCAGGCGTTTTCATTTGTCTTCTTGGAATATGAACTTCTGTCTTAATTTAAAGCACTTTGTTTTTGTCAATAAATGTGGATAATTTGCCAAAATTAAAATATGTTTTCAGAATAAAAAACAATGTTCCATCTGGTGCTTCAGCCTGTAAACATGGACTGTGGTCAGATTTGGCGCGAAGAAGATCAGGAATGGATTCAAGTCATAAGGCATTAGGTTGTATCCTGACTTATAAAATACACAGGAGCTCAAATTTGATTTATATTACTGCCAACTGTTGAAGTGCAGACATTTGGTTCAACAATCTTTCTTTAAAGTCAATAAGGGAAGAAAAAAAAAATACATAAAGAGGATAATATAAGCATTCCACACATCAGAATTAAAGATGAGCATGAACATAGATGCAGCTCAAATATAGCAATGACAATCAGCTTTGTAGGACTTCAAAGGGAAACCTGACCCCGTCTCAAATCACCAAGGCAACAGTTACAGTTCTGATGATCCAAAAGCGATGCAGCTCCACAGTACGTTACAAAAATAGACACAGCTCTGTCATTATAGTTACCGATAAAAGACCTCACCACAACAACTACTACAGTAAATCACCATGCATCGGTGACATGTTGTTTTGTAACACCAGAACTGTCACATGACTGGCTGCTACATCGACCAATGAGATCTCTGCTGCAGATGTTTTTGGACAAAATAGGGACATGTTGGATAAAAGAGGGAGCAACGCCACTGATGCCACAATGTTAGAAAACGTCCACAAAGATGTTTGGTGAAGAAGCAATATCGACTTAAGTATGCTCTCTAGCGGAGAGCATGAAGATGTTTTTGACAATTGGCACACTCTTGGCACGATGATATATTCCTTAAATATATAACATTTATCTAACTGTTAAACTTGAACGGCAGTTTTGTATTTAATGATAAATACCTCTCCTATATGGTCTGGGGGAATACTCAATCCATTTACTACACTAAATACATTATATGTTAGTGTTTACTTTTTTCTACTTATTTGGGAACATACTGCAACACGCTACATGACTCTGTTGTCATTAGTCAGGTTATAAGAAGAAGGTCTGGGTTCGCTCACTCTTCCATCGTGTGCCATATTTCCTTAAAGCCAAACAACATCATTCAAACTCTCAGCCCTTTTTTTCCGAGATCTTAAAGCGCTCAAAAAATTTATTAACCGTGTATGAGAACGGTAAAAACGGTCTGTAACAAGCAATGACAACGGTCTCCTGTACGTATCATATCTTATCAGTTTAAACATTGTTCCTCAATAGTTTTCAAGCACCACTAATTATCTATTTTGTTTAATAGTTAAGTAATACTTACATAAAATGAGCAGCGACATGACTGACCCTGCATGAAGAATGCACACCAAAGTGGCAACAAACGGCAGAGGATGAAATTGACTTTTAAAATAAAATGTATCTACTTCAGATCTAAAGCATCTTTGCAGGGCCATGGTCTGTCTGAGCAGAAACCAAGGCAAAGAAAGAGCTTCACAAAAATGGGTTGTTTTTTATCCAGCTTGAACAAATTATTTAGTTACGGCTACAAAATGTTGTCAGGGCCCTCAGGAAGATTACTTTTATCCTCAGTGGATGATAAATGTATAGCTGTTAAAACACTTCTTTTCAATTGTTTTCCCCCCGAAGCTGACCACAACTCATCAATCTTAGCCACTCCGGTGGCTTCCGTCTCCAGTGCGCTGTAACCGGGCTTGCACCAGCTCTCGGGACCCTCTCTTGACGTCCTTGGCCAGGCCCAAGAAGCACATGGCGTCGATGAAACAAGTGGTAAGGTTCAACTTGCAGCCGAACTCGCTCGTAGCGTAGTCGAAGGGGAACGTGTGGTGATAGTTGTGGAATCCCTCACCTGTAAGTTACAATGAAAAACTGTGGTGAGCGAATCATTAAATCATTTCCAGTTACAACCTGTGGAGCTGCGAGCAGATCTGTAGCTAACATGAGCACTTTTATGCCACGCTAGCTACTGATTGGAAACTGAATGCTGCTTTTCCTTTTAAATGACTGCCTCAGTGAATAAAGACCGACCCGGCTCGACAGTAAATGTGTTGTGAGTTAATATCATTGTCTTTGGTCTCGATTACCAGGTGATGTGAGGCTTCGCCTTCTATCTGGATATATCCTTTAAACACATTCTGTCTGCTTCTCTTTGAAATCCTCTTTTAGTTTCCCCCAAGTTCCACTATATTTGTTCAGAAAGTGCAGTTAGTTACAACATTGGCTCCATGGTAGCTCTGACAGCTGGACGGAGTTTCAGCAGGAGACAGGCCTTAGAGGAGGGTCGAAGGGTCGATTTTGTGATAGAGGCCACATTTACAATTACAGGGTCGTGTGACGCCCACTGGCCTTTTCTCCCATTCAGTTTTGTACAAAGTGAACAAATATAAGATGAGCCTCTGGGTCAATTGAGGAATAAAATCTTTAACATTCATAGTAGTAGATTTTTTTCACAGCAACCTGGTGTGTAAAGTGTCAGTTGGCTTAGCCTAAGACCAGTAAAGCATTTCTTTGCACTATTGGTTGGTCAAGGCGCCTGCATTTTTGGGGATGGAGGTGGATCGAGTGGGAATAACTTTGACTTTTGATTCAGCATAAATAAAAATGTTTAAATCAGCCTTTAAATGACTTGCCTATCTGTTTTGTGATATACCGTTCTACTATCATTGGTTGCTGAACTGGTTTAGGTGTAACTTGAGACCTACATCACACAAACTCTTGAAGCCAAATGCAGGCCATAGGTGCTATAGCTCTTAAGTGATCCTGCAAAACTGGATGGTATTATTCTAGAGGCGGCATACATTCAAAAAATTCCTGCTTTCATTATTTCCTCATCTTTTGTTTCAGTGAGAGCACATGCTCTAGTGCGTTTCATACCTATAGCGCTGAATATGACAAACGCGTTCTCCCTGGGGTTGATGGTCTTGTCATAGGGCCTGTTTCCCCACATGTGGGCCGCGCTGTTGACCAGCCAGGTGGCGTTCAGCACCAAGGTGTACCTCAACAGCGCGGGGATGAAGTACGCCACCCACAGAGACTCCCCCCACATGTACCAAGGCACGACCATCGGGACGAAGAAGCACATGAGCAGCACAGACCGCTTGTAATACCTGTTGAAAAACACAGAACGGGTGGAGGGCAGAGAGGCGCTGTTTACTCAGTCCAACATAAGCACACAAATGCACAGCTTCTCAGACGTGGGATTTTTCCTGCTTTTCTTCAACATGACAGTTTACATTGAAGTCTACCTTGAGGACCAATCTCAACATGCACGAAAGACAAGTTAGTCATTGCCACCTTGCTAAACCAGAATTACAACAGACACACAGCTCTGCAGAGGGTTAACGGGTTTAATCGTCCTTTCTTTGATCTATTTGTATTTGACATTACAGTAAATAAGAAAATGAAAAACTATTCTGGAAAGTCAAAATAAATTCCGCTTAAATACCCCAATTGTAAAATCAATCATTGACTGAAGCCACTTACTTCTTCTGAAACATCACAACTTTGTCAGACTTCAGGTCAGTGAGTTCCAGCTTTTTCCCTTTCTCAATGACGTCAGGGTGTTTGCGCAACATCAGCCAGCCAATGTGAGCGAAGAAGAAGCCCCGGACGGCGTTGTGCGGGTCAGCATCTGTCTCCGAATATTTGTGGTGAACCCTGTGGTCTCGAGCCCACTCAAAGATATCATTCTGTGGGTTCAGGTAAAGACAGCGATGACATACACTGTAGACACAACATGGTCGTTACACAGGAATGCAAACTGCTATTATCACAGCGGCAAGTGGGCCTACCTGAAATGACATGGAATTGGCAAGTCCAAGAAAGATCTTTAGCGGTAGTGAGGCCTTGTAGGATCTGTGACTCCACAGGCGATGAGCTCCTGCAGTAACTCCTAAAGCACTTGTAACAAAACAAAGTAAGGCTGTGGGGAGAAATGGAAAAACTAATTAGTAATTAAAACACTGCACATTGAAATATCTTAACATTACATGCGTTCTGCACTTGTACTCTCAGTTTTAGGACTACAAAGGATCTTGCAACAAGTTATGTTTTGCTCGTGAGTCATCCGCGTTACATTATTATATATGTGTCATTATAGGGGAGTAGAATAGAATAATCAGTAGAATAGTCATCAAATAAGCTGACATTAGTAATGCACTATTGCATTGTTTCATCTCATTATAGCTTACAAGGCCTTGCCTGTTTATCGAGGGCAACTTATTTAGCCGTTTGTTCCAAGATGATCACCACAATACAATCAAACGAATCACACAAGCTTTCCTGCACAGTTTGTATAGCTGAAGATTATTCAAATTTGCCTTTGACTGAACTGGTTTGTCCAAGCCTACTTATCTCACGAGAGTTTAAATAAACATGGCAAGTTACATGGAACTGTGATAGTGACTTGGTAATGTAATTATGTCATAGCAGAGGCTGACTGAATGGATAAAACCGTTTGAATGTTTCTTGCATCAGCTGGGAAATCCATTCATAAGTGCAGCCTCTGGGGGTTTAAATTCATAACAACCACACATTGTTCCAAAGACATTTTTTCAAAGTAATAAAGCCGAATGCAGCTCGTGTCAAGAACTCTTTACACTGTCCGATTATACTGTTACTTCATTCTAAAAATATCAAACAATGTACGGTGTCTCTTGTTAAGAAGCACACCGTACATTTCGTGACAAGCACAGACTGTGCAGCTTTAAAATACTTGCTGTGACATGAAATATCTGGTGATATATGTCCTGATCTATAATCCCCCTGCATGCACAATACTGGGAGGAGCATGCACACAATCTGTGCAGCCACCTTCGAGCTTGCAACAGCGGGTGACATAACAGCTGTAATTTCGGTTAAACACCAACAAAAAAATAGCTCAAAATAAACACCCATAAACCCTGTAACAGATAGGATTGTACTTACACCAAAGCAAGGTCAACGGGGATGCTGAAGGGATGAGGAGCACGCCGTAAGCAGCGCCTATATGCAATAGAGACATCAACACGACATTTCTCCAGACGATGCTAGAGGGAGGTTTGGGCCCTTCTTTTTCTTTGTATGAGTGATCGAACACGTCTTCTCTCTCGGCTTCTGGAAGACCATGTCCGTTGCTAGACTTGTGCTGCTGCTGCTTCTCCAACGACTCCGTCTCCGTCATCGTGGCTGCGGTTTGGTGATGCTCTGGGCGGTAAACAATTTGTAAAAAAAAATGTAAATAAACACAACACAATCAAACAAAAATAATAAAAATTGGTTAATTTACGTGTTTCGGTGATAAAGACGGAGTAAACCTGCGAATATAGCCCGTCGCGCGGACGAGGAAGAGGATGGTAAATGTAACAATGATGCTGACTTCTCGCTCACATAACGTTACGAACGTATGGCTACGACGTTTTCTGCGTTGCATAACACTCGTATTACACCTGTAGAGCAACTTAACGGAAGGTAAATAACTCACCAAAGAGAAGCAGAGGAGTAGAAAAGAGATCCTGGCTGTGAAAAACGGAGATGGATGTGGTGAAAACTCCTGTAACCTGAATGAGAGAGTGGTCTTTGACTGCGCAGCAAACGCGTCAATAAAAACTGTGCGAGGCGCGGTTGACCAATCAGCGCGCGGAGGTCGCCTCGAACTCGGACTCTGATTGGCTGCCTGGTTATCTGCTGTTCACCTTTCATTCATTCTTCTGCCAGATGTACGTTTACCTTCTCTGGAAAGCCAACGCTGCTGTCTAGACACATAGAGTGACATTTATCTGAAAAATAATCACATCAAATCGGCAATAAGAATACGATAAGTAACCCTGTAACAATAAATATTAGTGATCCCCTTCGAATTAATGGTGATGATACAGTACTTATACAATAACACAACTAATAATGTAATATTGTAATTGTTAATCAATGGTTTAATATAACGTTACACTGGAAACACAGGGACAACTGCCACCATCGTTCATTGTAAACAGTTTAGCTGCGGTCCCTTCAAAACTAGATACATACAGTGTATGGCCTGTTGCCCTTAGGCTGAATTTACGAAGTTTACTGAGCATATATACTTAGGATTAGCATTTGTATTAGTTACCTTAACCACCCGTATAGGAGGTCATAGCACATGCATAATCACTTCAACCTAAGTATCTCTCACATCAGACAAGTAGGGCCTACCAACCGGTTTTTTTTATCTACAAAAAAAAAATCTTTCTCACTTGCAATTCCTCATTGGCCAAGTTTCCACCAGCATAAACGCATCATGTGTTTGTGGAGTTGTAGACTGTGGAAATAGTCTCCACCTATTATATGGTTCGAGTCTCCGCGTGTAAATGTAACCTGATTGTCGCGTATCAGGCGATCCATGCGCACACATTTAATAATCTGTAAATAAATACTTGTACATTTGTATTCACAGATAGCTGACGAATAATATTAGACCTAACTAAACAATGTGTATTGTACATATTAATATGCATTGAGGTTATTATGTGTGCATTTCCTGTTTTACATGTGTTTGAATCTTGATTCAAATAGCGTTGTATAGTTGCAGAGTGGACGTTGCGCATTTCGGAATACGCACTAATTGCTGTCCACATTTGTGATCACAAATGTGGACAGCAATTAGTCTTATTTCTCATTTGCAGATCACTTACTATACATGTGTGACTATTTTGAGAAACATGTCCCTTCGTTTGAACTGGGGAGACAGTTACAAATATATTTGACAGGAAAAAGGGTTGCCACATACGTGAGTTTTTACATTTAAAGACATACGTTATTCAATGTTATTCAGTTTATTTTATGTAGCCCAATATCACACATTACACATTTGCCAGGGGTTTACAATCTGTACACATACGACACAAAGTCGTACGTCTACTCTGAAATGAGGTGACTGTGTCTGCCTCCCGAACTGAAGGTGGAAGCTGGTTCCATAAAAGAGGAGCTTGATAACTGAAGGCTCTGGCTCCCATCCTACTTTTTAAGAGATCAGGTTACATTTACGCGCGAGTCACACATTTAGTGAGTGCAGCTCTCTAGTGGGGCAATATGGTACTACAAGCTCCTTAAGATATGATGGAGCATCACCAATCAATGCTTTGTAGGTCAGGAGAAGAATGTTACATGTGATTCTTTATTTTACAGGGAGCCAGCAGCTAATACAGGAATAATGTGATCTCTTGGTTTTTGTGAGTATACAGGCTGCATTATTCTGGATTAACTGGAGGCACTTAAGAGACTTAGAGCAGCCTGATAATAAGGAATTAAGTAACCAACGTGTGAACCAGTTTTTCTGCATCTTTTTGAGACAAGATGTGCCTGATGAAATGTTACATAGATGGAAAAATGCAGTCCTTGAGATTTGCTTCACGCAGGAGTTAAAAGACAAGTCCTGATCAAAGATAACGCTGAGATTCTTTGTTGGATGCCAGATGCAAGAAACCACATCACCAGATAATTGATCTCTGAGGAGTTTAGCAGGCTGGTTGGTCTCTTCTGGTTTGATCGATAGATATAATTGAGTATCATATGCATAACAAATAAAGTGTATGGAGTGTTTCCTGATAGTATTGCCCAAAGGAAGCATGTACAAGGTAAATATGGTCCAAGCACAGAACCTTGTGGAACTCCGTGACTTATGTTGGTGGCCATCGAGGCTTCATCGTTTACAAATACACATTTAGATCAACTGATCCCGTGTCCGTAATAGGATGTCATGGTCAATAGTGTCGAAAGCAGCACTAAGGTCTACAAAACAAGTACAGAAATGAGTCCGTTATCTGATGCAATTAGGAGGTCATTTGTCATTTTCACCAGTGCTGTCTCTGTGCGGTGTGTTTTCTAAATCCTGACTGAAACTCGTCAAATAAACTATTATGATGTAGAAAGTCACACAACTGATCTGCAACTACTTTCTCAAGGATCTTAGAGAGGAAGGTTAGAGATCGAGAGGTCTGTAGTTAGCCAACACCTCTGGATCAAGAGTTCTTCAGTTATGTCTCCATCTGATGGAGGTAAAGAGCCAGGGCGTCGACACTATCGCACCATGCAAGGCTCTCTTGATACATGCAAGGTGCACACAGGGGAAACCAATTTGAACGTCAGGTTTCAGACAAAAAGGACAAAAAAACTGACAGGCGTTATATTTGCAGCATCTACGTGACGTCATCATCCGGAGCCCGTATTTACTTCTGGTCCAGTTAGCTCAGCCCGCTGCAATGGAGGTAAACAGGGGCGAAGCGGAGCGCTGCATTGACATTGCAACTGCGGCGTTAACCAACGACCAGCCGGACAAGGCGCAGAAATTCCTGGAGAAGGCGCAGAGGCTCTTCCCGACAGAGAAAGCGAAGGGTGAGTTAAGATGGCCGAGCCGTGAGAAAGGGGCGCATCGGCCGGGGAGGTCTGCAGCATCATCACCTGCAGCATCACCTGCATCCCGGATGAGCTCCGCGGCTCAAGTAGCCGGGGCCTTTGCGAGCTAGGGAGCTAGTCACTTTGATAATGTTGTCATTTCAAGACGAGCGTGCATGAATAGCATTACATGTTGTGTGTCCCTGCTCACCATGAAACAGATGTGCTACGGGTATCAGTTGCTTCTAGATGACGAAGCCTAGCAAGTGTGTTGACGACAAAGACCCCTACACAGAGAACCAGTTGTTTATTATATGTTTATAGTGAATTTACTATAATAATAATAATAATAATAATAACAACAACACCAACAACAATAATAATAATAATAATATCCTTATTGCCATCCCTTCCGGCTCCGGACCGAGAGGCCCCATAAAACAGAAATACAATACACAGCAAAAGCTGAAGCAACCCTTTAATATATCCAGGAGAATCCCATGTATGGTGGGCTTGTTGAATGAATGTGTGAATATCTTTTTATGTGATGTTGTTTTGATGTGATTGTATCTCTTCTAGTACTCCTGGAGCTTATAGCAAAAAATGGATTTACACCCAGACACGACTTCAGTGGGGGTTCAGGGTCTCGACAGCGGCAGAGCAACAGCGAGTATGCCAGACCTGAAGAAAAGTCTTCAGACACCTCAAAGTCCTACACGGCAGACCAGCTCGATGCTGTGAAGAGGTAAGGCTGTAAATCATGTAAAGACTCAAAGGGTTCATTGAAGGCATGGATGGCATATGTTTAGCTTTGATATGACACCTGACACATAACCCTGTGTTCTACACAGGATAAAACAAAGTAAAGACTTCTACGAAATTCTCGGGGTCCAGGCAGACGCTCCTGAAGATGAACTCAAAAGATCATATAGAAAACTTGCTTTGAAGTTCCATCCAGACAAGAATCACGCTCCTGGTGCGACAGAAGCGTTCAAAGGTGACCGGCATGAACTTTCATTCATCACCGACCTTAGTGTCACGCAGAAAGCCTAAATAGAGGCTATGATTACGGCTACAGGTGTGTTTTAGCCCTTCTTTATGATAATTAAACTTAATTTGACTGTTTCACTTCCTGCAGCTATTGGAAATGCGTATGCTGTTCTGAGTAATGCGAAGAAAAGACAACAGTATGATCAATGTGGCGAAGAGAAGAAGCATCCTTCAAGCAACAGCCCGGACAATGGGAACTTTGAGGCAGATATTTCCCCTGAAGACCTTTTTAACATGTTTTTTGGAGGAGGTTATCCATCAAGTAAGTGCCGCTGCTTTGTGTTTTCACTCCAAGCTTGTGAGACAGTGTTTTCTTTGTCCTACTCGTTATGTTCTTTCTATTAAGTGCTCCATGTGCTCCATTGATCTAGGTAGTGCTAATGTGTACACTAATGGGAGGATGCGTTCCCAAAGGCGAGGGAGAAGAGAGCCACAGCGGGAAGTGAGTTTGATGTTGTTATTAGAGCTCATGCAAACTGAATATGTACAAACATTGTAAAGGTCTTGTTTAACAGCAGGGAGAGACCGCGAGTATTTTTGGGGTGAAATGTAGCAATATTCAAGTGTCTGTCAGAGAAATTTTAAACAATAGCGATTGCGATTGATTCAGCTGTGGGGTTTTGACACTGCAAAACATTTTCCTTGCAGGGAGGCCTCGCTCTCTTGGTGCAGGTCATGCCCATCCTCATCCTTGTTATTGTGTCGGCCCTCAGTCAGATCATGGTCAACAGCCCCACGTACAGCCTCAGCTTCAGGCCGTGAGTGTAAATCCGTCTTATGAGCACCTGCCCGAGAAGGATGTTAAATAACAAGACTAACTGTTGCTCGACACAAAAACTGATCTTCACAATGCCAATCCAATTGTAGTTTTATACATAACATAATTCTTCTTTTTCCGTGCTATTTTTGTACAAGCTAGAATGGTGGCCATATTTGAAATGTCACAGATTTATGGATTAACCAATAATAAGTAGACTTATTTCCAAAGAAAGATGCATTCTAATGACTTTCTGGTTTGATTAAGAAAGAGCATCTTAATGCTGCCTCAATTAATTCCAAATAATTACAGATCTCATCTGTGTTTGCGAGGGTTGCTGGCTCCATTTGCCTGGACTCATTGTCTTTGTGTTTCAGATACACTTCTGTCAGCCATGAGTCATGTTAACAAAGACAGGCGGTTCCAGATCTGTCATCTGTCGTCGGTCATTGCCTCTCTCTCCCACACTTTGTCCTATCTTCACGCAGGTCGGCAGGTTACACGCAGAGGAGGCTGACTATGAACCTGAAGGTGCCATATTATGTTGGGGAGCAGTTTGCCAGTGAGTTCACTGGACTGAATTTGAAGAACTTGGAGCGGACGGTGGAGGAGGATTTTGTTTCCAACCTTCGCGACAACTGCTGGAAGGAGAAACAACAGAGTATGTTTGCCGAGAACACAAGTTGTGCTTATTTATTTATCCAACCATGAATAGGAATTGTTGTTTCTGCCAGTTCTGGGGAAATATTGATTTTCATTCCCCCCCCCCCCCCTTACATGTCTCTCATTCATTGTTTTCTATTTCCTGCAGAGGAGGGCATGTTTTACAGAGCTCGCTATTTTGGAGACACTGATCAGTACCAAAGAGCACAGAGGGCTGGAACACCAAGCTGCGCCAAGCTGTCCGAGATCACAGCTTCATTACACGGTTGATGCCGCTTTCATAAGTAAAATGCAAGTTCTCCACATGTTTCTTTATTTCTGAACATATTTGATTTGGAACAGCTCCATGTTTTGGATCATCCCACAAAGGGAAAATGTTTTATTTCTTTCTTTTTTCTTGTCTCCAGGTGTCCAGAACCAACACAACAGATTATTGGCTGTAAATAGATGCTTTAACAATCTGGAGACTGAAGATGACTCAACAAGCAACACAAACAAACCAGCACCCAAAGCATCAAATTGACCACACAAACTGGTTGAAGCCATTACTGTGGAATTTTAGTCATGGAAATGAAAATATAATGCTAATATAATGTTTTGAGAATAGAGGGGAAAACATTTATTATTGTTTATCCATCTGATTAGATTGGGGTTTTGGACAAATTCCACGTCCCAGTTTTGAACGAGAGCCATTAAGCTGGCACAGGTCACTTTATGGTTTTGCGATAATAAAGTTTGGAACAGGAACATAATGAGGTTAGATCTAGTCGTACAGATATTATTTATGTAGCAGTTCATAAGATAACACACGGAGCGCTTCCTCTTTCATTTTACACAGTCAAATCAGCAAAGGAGAGGAGTTGGAGGAGGGTTTGCTGATTTGACATCAAATGCACATTCTGAACTCTGCAGGAATAATGTGAAACCTCAAATGGACATACACTCATGTCAAGGGTCAGACATGGAACACCTGAGACTTGTCTTCTTCTGTCTGTGTCTGTGTGTGTTTGTGTGTCTGCGTGTGTGTGTGTGTGTGAGAGAGAGCGTGAAATAACAATTAGGAAATACCCCTTTACACTTTGCCTCGTTTACTTGTGTTAAGGATAGACTAGTATGCAGTGACTTGATGGCACTTCACAATAAAAGCCAATGGAATAAGAGATGTGCCTACCCACAAAGTGGGACTTTAACAGGTTCTAGTTTTTGAACGTAATGTCTCTGATAAACATCATCTGTTGGAAAAAACTAAAAATTTCTGTCACACCGTTTATGTTTATAGAATGCTATTTACGTTTTGTATTATTTATTTAGGAAATGATTATCAGACTATAACAAAACAGTTCTTGCTCACCTTTTCCACCATGTTTTAACTCCCAGATGAAAATAAATATGGATGCCTAAACTTGTTGGACGTGACTCATTGCTCAGACCAGAACAAGCCCAGAACGTGGAGACAAAAGCTCAGTCAGCACATCTGACTGACTAAAGTCAGCCGGCTGAGGCCGGGAATGGGAGACATGGCTTTGTGCACGTTCACATTTTGGGGGACGTGCGGCATGTGACCGGCAGGAACCACAGCGTCGCATTCTCTAACTGCAAATGTACTCAGCTGTTTTTGGCAGCTGTTGCAACTCCACCCTCTAATTTTGACTTGCCAGTACTGTGACTGTCTTCAGTTTGGCAACTTCATATTTGTTGTTGGGCAAAATTTGGGCCAAACTGATTGGCTCATATGTCAGCTGATCCATAGCTATATTAGTATTCTGCCTTGTTACTTCATATATATAACTTTTACATTTAGCAGAATCAAACATGTTCATTTTATTTTTTTAAACTAATGAAACATTTTAGTATAACAAATTTCAAGAAATAAGACAACAGATGAGAGATTTGTTTAAAAAAAATAATTTATTTGCAGTCATGGAGGTACAAAAACAGTGCAATGTTATGAGTATTTGAATGTCAAATAAATAAAGTTCAAAGCAAGAAAGGACTACACAGATACAAGATCATTTTACATTTGAAATCTTAGCCGTAGCTTGCACATAAACTGCATAATGCAAGCACTGGTAAGCCTCTGCTCTTTAATCAACTTGCTTGGTTTACAATTCATCACTTGGTGTACATCACAATTAATTGCCATGTATAAAAAGAAGAAAAAAAACACAATGGTCTTCAATGACTATAATCATATAGCTGCCATGGTGCGTTTCAAGAGAAACTGAGGTACGCACTTTCATACTTGCAAAATGCCTTTTTACCACTTATACCATGATGGTTACACATTGTAATTTGAAACGTGACACCTGCTCCAGGTACCATAAACTCCCTTTACAGTGGGAACAATGGGCTACACAATGACAAAGTCCCTCCTTACACTTCAGTAGGCATCATATACATGTAGTTATAGTAATAAGGCCCTTCTGTGAGCTTAACTGAGCGTTGTAAAAACGCAGACAACAAAATATCGAAAGCCCCGTCGGTACATTTCTCAACATTCCTCAATGAGCAGTTCCTCGGAACAATACAGTTTCTTCTTAATCACTCGGAAACCAGTGCTAAGTTTAATCGCTTGTCTCACGACTGGAGTGGAAGGAGACTTTGTGCTAAAAAGTCCTTGGATCTTTGGCCACAGCCCACCGGACTCGAGCCTCAACACCAGAGTCAGCTGAAAGGTGGGCACAAGGTAGGGGTCCACAGATAGCTGTGCCATGCTCTCGCAGACATCCCTTTGCTCCACACAGAGATCAATGAGAGCCCCTCTTAAGCCACAGGGCTCACTGGCTGCCAGGTGAAGGAGCTCCTGCCCGATGTGCTCCAGAAGTTTGTCGGGGATGAGCAGTTTAGTGCATCGTAAGGAGTCTTTGGCTTCTTTCAGGCTTCCTGCAATAAGGTCCACCATTTCTTTCAGGATGGTCTCCTCCATTGGATCATTAAACAGGTCTTCGTTACAGTGAGACAGGTCACTGGAGACATCTGACCCTGTTGTCAAGACACAAAGGGTTAGCATCGGAGCCATACAACACATTTAAATCAAAAAGAGGAAAGGCTTATTCACTCGGAATGAAGGCGCTGTTTACCTGAGTCAGAGAGATCACTCCTGCTGCCATTGTTGGACTCCGACTCAATACTGCTGCTGTTGGCAGATGTGCTGAAATCAGCCATCCTTTGAACCAGTTTACCCCAGGACAGCCTCCTTAGACTGCTGTCCATTGGAGAAGGGGGTGAGTTGCCGATATCAGTGTTTGCAGAGAGAGCGGGCATGGTTGTCTTCATTGCAGTATTATACAGGATGTATGTGATTAGCTGTTCATGAGAGAGAGAAACAAAAGATAAGCACTCAAACTCGAGATTAAAGACATCAATTGAGAGGTAAACATAATGTCGTAATACTTAAACGGAAGTTACATGCATTTTAAGTAAGCATTGTTACGGAATAAATGTACAGTACAAGTTTACAGGATGCTCATCTTTGTTTTAAAGGGAGCTTACGAGCTGTTTAAATTGTTCAAATGAGCTGCCATGCAGGCACAATAAGCAATTTGTGACGTAGTACTTACAGTTTATATGACAACGGCGCTGATCAAGTACGTTGTCGATGTTTGAGAGTTATCTGAACGGTTATTGTCTGCAATAACAACCATCTGGTAACCGCTTTTCCCTGCGCTGCCTCATCTATGCACCAGCTGCCAAGCTCTGCGGTTTGTCCTGCAACAATGTTTATATATAGAGTGCTAGGCCACGCCCATCCAGCATCCAGCCGTCCAATCAAAAAGAGAGGCACGGCATCGGCGCTGTATCTTGCCTGGTAACATGCCAGCAGAGAAGACAAACAGGAGGAGGAGGAGGAGGGGTGTTGGGGGTGACGAATAGCAGACCCAGTGTTTTGTAAATATAAAGAGACTTTCCGGGGCTTGAAAGACTCTTATTGTATATTTTTGTTTAAAATATTATATAAGCATGAAAAAGGGCTTTACTGTATGTCCATCCGGTGTATTAACTGCATTGACTAAAGTCCATGCAGGAAAAACTCAGCTGGTTGAGTGTTGCAGTGCACATTACGTCACCTGTTTTGCTCAAGCATTACATCATTTTTTCATCTACCACACAGAGGTGAAAACAACACACAAGCGACTGCAAAACACAACACTGGGAACAGGATAATATGCTTATAATTGGTTTCTATTCAAAGATGTGCATCTTCCTACATTTGCCCTCAATTGGCACACCAATGAAAAAACAGGCCGGGCAATAGAAATGCCCCACGAGGAAAGCTTACACAGCATAGCATTACGGACACAAAGTAATCTCTGGTGCCATCAAAGTGATTTAAGGCATTAACAGGAAGTTTTAACAGATGGAAACCAAAGCAAATTGCAAGAAAGCTCACAATGCAAAGCAGAAACTGCTCCTTTGTTTCATGTACAGTATGACTGAGCCTCAGCGTACACAACATACTCAATGTTTACTCGAAGAAGAAAAAAAATGGTAATGCTGCCAGATAAATGTTGCATTGCTCCACATGAGTGGGACACACTGTACTCAGTCAGGGAGGAACTGAAAGACATAAACATGCGTAGGTACAACATGTTCTAAGGAGGATGTAATAAATGAATAGCCATCATCACAAGGTTTTGAGAGTGTGTGTGTGTGTGGGGGGGGGGGGGTTATGTTTCTTTTTACATTCCAACAAATGTGGACTAAAGTTAAAAGGCTTCAGCAAATCCTGCAACTGCAGAACACTTCCCCCCCCCCCCAACTATGAGCAAACAAGTTAAAGAGTGAATTCCTTAAAGTGCGATTCAAATCGAACTTCTGAACTCTAAAAAGGAAATGTAAGCTGCGGCTGTAGGCGTGTCTTGTTATTTTCAACATCGTCCTTCTACATTCACACCCAGAACAGGACATTCTGTTCGCTCCCACCCCTTTTGTCTGAAAACATTCATTCGCTGAGCAAAACACCAAGGCCAGCGCTTTTCCTCGCCGTCAACACAGCAGAGCAGCAGTCCAGAGACGATCAGACTTCAGCTTGCTTTAGTAACAGCAAAAGTGGACATTTTCAACATAAAAATAACAGCACAAAGATTTGTGTGCACAGCGAGATGTTAGAAATGAACTTGAGGAAGTGGGTTTATAACAAACTAGAAAACACCACACACACAAACAGCAGGGAAATGTCCAAGTATGGCTTTATTTACACACTCTCGTTGTTTTGCTCCAAGCGCAGTTGGAGTGAGCAGCGATGAGGAGACTGAGCAGATTTCCAGATTTATGAGTTACAGTGCATGTGGAAACAAAAATGTCTCTTCAGGGGACGTTACGAAATTAATTATTTCTGTAATCACTGAGGCTAAGAGCAGATTGGACTGGAAAAACACCTTTATTCGCCGATTACAACAGTTTTTATTATTCAGGCACATAACAAGGAGGTTTTTGTTGACAGTAGTTTATTATAGTATGCCAAGCACAATAGTTTTTTTTCTTTTTGAAGAAAAGAAAACCACGCATAAAATAATCAAAGTGATAAATCTCACATTCAGTAACTCTCGATATTTTACACTTATAATATATAATGAAACCATACAAAAGGAATATCATTTATGAACTGAAATAAACTATCTCCTTTAATTTGGCTGAATTATTAACGAAAGGCCTGAGGATCTCTCTATTTAAGACTGTGTAAATCCCAATAGCTGTTCAATCGGTTTGTACCGCCACTCATCTGCTTCCAGCTCCTCCACCAAGCTTGCCAGTTTCTCCATTCTAGACACCTGTTGATCTGGAAGAACACACAGCACCTTCTTTATTAAGGAACCAGGTTGTCATGGATCAACCAAAACAAACACAATTTGCATATATAGTTACTCAACTTACCATGTTTGACCTGTTTAAGTGTGGAGGCAACTTGGTAGCTGAATACAGACTCGCATAAAAATCTGTCAGAGCCGTCTAGAAAGAAACAGACAGAAGCAAAGAGGAAGTTAAATGCGGGTGAAGACGTGTTCACAAAGATCATAGGTCACGAGTGTCTCCAAATTAAGCCTTCATGCTTCTCCAGAAAGAGAAGTTTCAGAGGAAATATTAATAAGAGATGTTCAGCCTTCAGTTTTAAAATAAACAAAGAGGAAGAGCATAAGACCTATGGCATCACTGCAGTCCTCTTCATCACTGTGTTGCACCTCTTCTTAACTGGATGCCATGCCAGTGGAGCGAACATCAATTTATTACCGTTTTTCACACTATAGATACTCAATTGTTGGATGATGAAGAAGAACAATTGTAAAGCTGCAAGATACATGTAACATTGTTCAATGCGAGTGAGACAGACTGTACTTCAAGTCACAGAGGAACTGAAAGACGTCGACACATGTAGGGACATGTCTAAACCTTTTCTGGGGATCAGCGAATGGGTGAAGCAAAGTGTCTCTCTATTTCAGTAAAGTTGCATGCTAATCCTGCTCCTCCAATCTTAAATGATGAAGGAAGGGCCTTTTTTGACAGGTAAACTGCAACTTGACTGGTTGGCGAAGGCAAACAACTGCAAGGCAGTTATTCTAATTAGCCTGGCGAACTTTGAGCTTTTATACAAAAGCCAAACCAACCACATGAATTACTGTATTTGAGCTCGACAGGACTTCCTTTTGTTCCAATACACACATTTCTTTGTGGCTTCTGGTCATGCAGACATGTGCAAGACTCAAGACCTAGCCGAAGCTTGATTCAGACCAATGTTGGCAATGGGTATTTTAAAGTTCAGTGAAAAGAAAGACGACTTTCAAGCTTTGCGATGCGACTTCATTAAACACCCAGGTTGGTGTCACTCGTCGTTTTTTCAGTGTTTGGTTTGTACGTTTAATTCATAAATCAGTTGCTTATCTCTGAGACCTAAAAGTACATTTAAAATGCACTAGACTCAAATCTGAGAAAGTGCAATGATTGTGTGAGGGGCCCAGTGCTTTCTCAATGTAAATGACCTAAAACAAAATGAATGCACAGCGTGTTGTCTCACATTATACTCCCCTTAATCCCTGCCTTGTTGTGAGGGGAGAGACAGCTAAAACACAGACGCCTTTGGCTGCGTTTTATCTCACCTTCCATCATTTCACCTGCACCTTTAGGATACGTGTACAGGACTTTTCGTGGAGGGATTAGCTCTGAAGCACTGAATCCAGATCCTGTCACCGAGCTGCCACTCACACCTCCCGCAGAGGAGGACGAAGAAGACGCTGCCATGGCCTTGGAGAACTTTAAAACACACACACAGAAGAAAACATGTTGTGCTGTTGTTATACGATGGTAAACATTACTACGGCAGACTCGCGTTTTGGTTTCCACAGGCTGTGATGTCACCATAGCCACACGAGACTTGAAGTTATTAGGCTTGCTTTCATTGCAACGTTAATATACGAATGTAGAGATATTAACTGCGACAAGAATGCTAAGTGGCTAGCAGGAAAGCTAGCTTAACTGTCCTGGTGAGCAACGGCCATTCTCCATTAGTGTTGCCCGACTAATCATGAAAATAAATTACCTTTTTTCCCTCCAAACAATATAATGTTAACTCCCCGTCGACGTTCACGTAAATCTCGAACGACTTTCAAGCCGTGCAGTTGGTTATGCTGTTTATTTTGTCTCGCCACTAGTTTACGACAGAAGACTGCATTTTACGTTTGAAATGACGGCCATCTTGCCAACGTTCACCAAACCCCTGACTGCCGTAAAGCAGGGAAAACGATATGTGAACGTCAACTAACAAGCAACTTGATAGCAACTGAAATGTTTTAAAATACGACATAAGCTCGTTAATTTTTCGGTTAATAGTTCGCTAGCTTACTGACGAACATTTCGGAGATATATAATTGTGTTGTTAGGTTAGAATTGCCACATTATGGAAGTGTTACGTCCAGCTCTCATCAATATAAATGGGAGAATGTACCGAAGGAATATCATTAAGGAAGAACATTATGAGGAGGAAGAAGAAGACGTGTCTTACATGGGACCACCAGGTAACTTGGGTCCTGTTATGTGTATGTATGACTTCGCAAACAGTGCTGCCAGTCAGCAGAACTACTTTATTAACAAAAAGAAACCAGTAATACATCTGTACATGTGTGTGTCTAGAGAGTGAAGACCTTGCCGATGAGGAAACCTGTGATGCCATCGTCATTGAAGAGACTGATAAGGGATACCGCTGTGCTATCGATGTCCCAAGTGTTCTTTACAAGTGAGTTAACTGTCTATAAAAGGCGTTTTGATTGTTCGCTATCATCCCCAACTTGAAAAGCACAAGAGGTTTTGATTCTAAGCAGCACACTTTGTTCTGCAGATACATCATTGGGAAAAAAGGAGAGACACGCAGACGTCTGGAGTTGGACACAAAGACGTCTATCAATATCCCAAAACCAGGAGTGGAAGGACAGATTGGTGAGGATTGACAGCGTCTTAAAACAGGTGAGATGACAGTTCCTGAAACGAAAGATTTCCCCTCAACTTTATTCCTTCTGCCTGACAGTTATCACAGGCTCCCAAAAAGCTGGAGTCTCATCTGCAGTCACACGAGTAGAGGTCCTCATTGAGAGTTTCCGGAAGAAGCAGCCTTTCACGCATTTCCTGTCGTTTCATATGAATGATCCCAAAATTCAAGAAGGATTCCTGAGCTTTAAAGACGAGGTGCTGCAGCAGTGCTCGCAGGTACTGTCGAAGGAACATGTGTGGTATTGATGAGGGCCAGTGGTAGCCATGTATGGCTTAAGATCAGCACATTATAATTCAATATTCACTCGTTGTTGTTCCCTGATGTGTAGGATCATGGAGTAGAGGAAAACATCTTTCAGAACCCTGCAAAACTTCACCTGACAATCGGCACCCTGGCTCTGTTAAACGACACAGAAGTGAGAAAAGCATGCGAACACCTCCAAGAGTGCCAAAACTTCATCAGGTATATGCTAAAAAGTTATTTTATGCAAAAATGTAAACTGTGTTACTAAAAAGCTTTATAATATATTGTTTGACAGAATAGCAACAAATATTGCTTTAAAGCATATATGTGGTGGTATTTTACATATTTGTTGTTTGGAACAAAGTTCATAAAAGGTCATCGATGACTTAATCCTACAAACAAGTGTTGTATGTGTTTTCAAAGCCTGATATAACTTATTCTTCATCGATGAGCCTCTCTGCTGCACTGTGAGCGTGTGTATGCACTGTGTTTATATTACGGCCGCCCTTGACCAAAGAAGTTCTTAGTTATCTAACACTCCCAAAGAAAGACATAAAAGCACCACTTTAAAAATTGTGTTTAGCAGAGATGTGCGTGCTCATAATAATGAAAAAAGTACTTCAGCATTAAAAAGCCAAACTAAAAGATTAGACTACTGAAGAAAGTTGGCTAATACCATTTATATACTTATAGAGAGAAGTGGGTTGTATCAATGATACAACCACAAGAAGCAAATCTATTGAACAAATTGGAACATTAAGATACATCTAAAATACAATACATTTTGTAAGCATAATTTAAGAAATAATGTGAACGGTTGTGTTTAAATTGTTTTGCGATTTCACAAAGGATCGGGCATTCTTTAATCGAGTGGGGACTCTTCCAATGCATCGCTAGCAGTGTCACAAACTGCTAAACGTAGGAAGGTCTATAAAAGAGAATGACAATGAATGGTCTGTGAGTAGGACACCAAACAGGCCGCCTACGGGTGAGGGGAGGGTGTTAGAGTTGGTCAAACGCCAGACTTCCAAAATAAAGATAAGGAGATGAGTACAAAACGTGTCAGTGAATTTCGCTTGTCCGAGTTGACATTTATGACAATTTGGATTAGTGCCAGGATAGTTGCCAGCTAGTGTGCTGTTAGACCAGTGAACTCTGTGTCCTACTTTGATTTGTGAGATTGTGACGGGTACAAATGTATGACCTGCCAAACCACAGTCTCTATATCGAGATATGTGGTAGTTCTCACTACCGCTAAATCCACGGCAGAAGTTCGCCCCCTGTTTGAGTCGCATTTGCTAAAACGACAGGGTCCACTTCTTTTCAGACATTATGGAGCCTTTAAAAAATAAATAAACATGATCTATTTGTAACCAGTTTTAAAGATCTACATCCTCAGTAATAACGAACGGACTCTTGGCTGGTTGCCACAGATAAGGCTGGGTAAATTGGAGCGTATTGAGACGTACATTGTTAGTTTGGGCTTATTCATGGAATTTGGTTTCAATATGAAAAAACTGAATACCACCTCACTTTTTCTTTAATATCTAATCAGATTATGTAATTTCTGGATTAGATTAGATGGAATCGGATTAGATGTCATTATTATGATTGGATTAGATACATTTAAGAGTGCACTCGGTGTCACGTGCCACAATAAATAAAACTTATAATACAACACTGAGGAACCTTTTAATTGCAATCTGCTTTCCGCTGTCTTCCATCAGAGACATCACAGAGGGAAAGCCTCTGCCGTTGGAGGTGACGGGTATAGAGTACATGAACGATGACCCAGCTATGGTGGACATATTGTATGCCAAAGTCAATGTGAAAGACAGATCTGACAAGTAAGTGGACCGGTAACAAATCATGTGGAAAATGACGCAAATTCACAAAGTTGACGCATCACTTTTACTTCTTATTTCTTCTCTTAAGGTTGCAGGTGATTGCGGACCGGCTGGTAGAGCACTTTGTCTCAGCAGGGCTGATGGTCAGAGAGTGGGACAGAGTGAAGCTGCACGCCACTGTGATGAACACTCTGTTCAGAAAGGACTCCGCAGGTAAAGAACGACGCGTCATGCTTGCGGCTTTATGTGCCAGTCGTTAAGTTAAAAACAAGGTTATTGACCTGTTGTGACCACATTGGTAGCTCCTACACCCAACCTGTTTGCCAATGTCCGCTCATTATCTCTTGGCTTGCAGCTGAGCTGCAGTGAGGAGGACAAAGCTGAATGTTTAATTACAATAACAAATTCTTGAAGATAAGCATCAGGCAACCCGTTCACCGTTTGGCCACCGCTCTGTTGACGTGCATGTTTTCCAAGAACTCTGACAATGGCTTCATTCATTTTGTCCATGGATAAAGTCCAGCTCCAGTTCTCAAATTTGTACCGAGCTGACCAACAACACCCCACAAGGGAGGGATCGTGTCGCTCCTGACCATGTTTGCCAGAATGTATACGATTAAAATCCAGTTTCTTCCCCCTTCTCTTTAGCCCCACTTTTCACAATGAAATGACCTGGATTGACACCTTGCTGTTTCCCACTGGAGCAGCAAGTCCACATATGTATTTGTCCAGGAGAGACGCATCGTTGTCCTACGTTGTTCAGCTTTTCTTTTGCATTCCGGTGTTTCTCCAGTTGAAGACACGGGCGGCGCCAGAAGACAAACCACGAGTGAACGAGAAGCGTTTGATGCCAGAAACATATTAAAGGTTAGAGGAAATAGTAACTCCCGCCTGCCCTTTCAAATACTGCTGGATGGCAAACATCCAGACTTTTGATTTAAATTTGACAAACTATAAGAAAGATGGGAAATGTTTCGTTAAATATATGTGGAAATTAACTATTGACCTGCAGTAATACTGTGCCACATTGTCTGCACATTCAACACATTGTAAACAGGGTTTCCCACTGTTGGTTGACATTTCCACGGCTTTTAAAGCCCCTTTGGGATAAAAGCGCTTGCCAAATACTACATCCTAAAATTAGAGCGATTTAGGTGTTTTGGGGGAACTCTCTGATACTCTAGATTTCACAGAGGACCAACAGGTTCATTTTGGGGCTGGCTTACTCCAACCAGTCCCAAGGGTTTTATGATTTCACGCTGGTATCAATATTTTCCAAATTACTGTACATTCAATTCACCTTAATTCACTGTCCCATAATAACATTTCACAAATTAAAATTTCCTCTCAGGGAAAAACTCCCAAATAACCTTCAGGGAAAAAAAAAAACAACCTGGAGGGAGAACAAACCAGGGGAATCAAAACAGGGGTACAGAGGGAAAGAGCAACAGATGGACAGACAGAAGGAGAGATTTAGATAGAAAATACAGATGTTATAGATGACATGTGAGGATGAGCATCAATTTATGATCATATTCAATATGATCCACCTCCCAGATGTCATCAGGTCAGGGGAGGAGGAGTGGTGGGTCATGCACATGGCGATGGATCAGGCAGGGAGAGGTGTATGGGAGTCCAGTCCGTCAGTCAGGCGAAGCAGCGCTGATGCAGGCGTCATGGATCGGATGACCAGGGGGGCGGAAAGTCAGTCAAAAAGGACTTCGGGGAGAAAGAGAGTTATGTGATTGAGAGAAAGAGATGTTCATCATAGGCCAAAGAGAGTGAGAGAAGTGATAAAAAAAAAAAAAAAAAGGACCCAAGCAGATAAAAGCAAGGGCAGCAGCTCAAGGGGGCTGGACCATACCAAAGCTGATTCAACCTAAAACAACTATCTTCAAAGGTCCTAAAAGAGAGAGGCCTTAAAAATAAGGAACTACAAGGTGACTTAAGGGAGGGTCGGGAGCTCCTGGAAAAAGAAAGGCAATTGAAAAAATAGGGCTCCATCTGATAACTAAGACTCTAGGAACCATTCTACTTCCGAGCTCTGTGTTAAACCAAAATAGTGCAAGCAATATACAAGATAAGCTCATAAGCTCTGGTCATAGCTTTAGGCATCAATGGATCTGCACCAATCAGAATTTTTTTGAGTTTAGTATTAATTTAAAAGTGATTCTTGATTTTCAAGGGAGCCAGTGCAGAGGAAAAAGTTTAAGGTGATTTGAGGACTGACCACGAGGAAGTGATTGAGATTGACTGCAGCATTCTAGAGAAACTGGATATATGAGATCTCGGCCTAAGCAGCCTGCTAATAAGGGATTAAGCAACAATTTTAAGGAAGTTTTTTTGCCCAGAGACAGATTTTTTTCTTTCTGATGTATTTGATAAAAGAATGCAGTTCTTTTGAAACAGACATAAAGAAAGAAGTCTTATGGGGAGTTAAAGAAAAGGGAGATTCTAAACAGATTAAGCTTTGCCAAGAGATTTGGATGCCTTTAAATGACATGATCAAATAGATTCTGATCCATACATATCCAGATACTGTGAATCGAGGTGTTGGTTTTAGTGCGGTTTTCATGAAGGTGCAGGTCATTTTTGTTGTTTTTCATTTTGTTTTTTTTGTGAATCATTTTGTGTTTTAATTTTTTTTTTAGTTTCAAATATAGTTGGTTTTATTTATAGTGAGTTGGAGTGTCATCTGCATAAGAGTTTGATGATATGTTTATAGGTGTTATGTATTAATAAAGCACAATTGATTATGAAGCTTGAGTAAAAAGTATACAATTTGGAAAATTATGAACAACTTAGGAAGTGTCGTGAGATCGATCTAATTAATATACAAATACAAACTGAGATCGATCTGACTGATAAATCCAAAACCAAACAATCTGTTACTGTGAAATGTGCTGCAGTGCTCCAGTCTCTGTAACAGGGCTCAATGGTCAATGGTGTCATAGTAAGGTCTAACAAGACCAAGACCAAGACAGACAACAAGACCAGGAGAGGTCGTCTCATCATTTTCACCAGTTTTTTATTTTCTGATTGGTGTTTTCTAAATAAAACCTGATTTTTCTCAAAAAACTATTATGATTGTGAAAGTCGCATGAATGATTTCGACCACTTTTCTTGAGGAGGGGCAAGGAAGGAGGATGAGAGAGAGGAGGTGAGAGAATCGGTCTGTAGTTGGCCAATACCTCTCTGATCCAGGTGGGCTTCTTCAGGAGAGGTAACATAACAGCCAGTGTGAAGGTGGCCGGCCTATTAGCAGAGATACAATTAAAAAATAAATATAATAGAGAAGCCGCCGTTATGGGCAAAGTAACCAGCAGGTAGGGGGGGGGGAAGACAGGTGAGTAGAAACGTTGTGAAAATAGTTGGAAAAAAAAGAAATGGTTGACAATAGAAAGAAACTCAAAATACATACACCCAGGCATACAGTTTCCAAAATGGTTCACTGGGGACAGAGATTATTAATTTTGTCCCTATTAGTTATTAATTTTTAATTAAATTAATTAAATTAGTTCAGTTAGTTTAGTAAAGTTTATAGAATTAGGTGCTCTCACTCACAGACATCAGACTCTCTGTGCTAGCCTGGCTAAGTGCTGAAAGGTTGTTTTTTTTTTTTTTTTTTTTTTTTTTATATTCTGCTCTGGCATGGTGACAGGGGAGTATATCCTTCTTATGTTCAAGCCAAACTAAGCGGGATTTCTTCGGATTTTTGATTAGTTATACGCCATCAGCAAGCCGTGCTTTTTGCTTCAGTTTGCGGTCTGAGGGTCCAGGGACCCAGAGACAACCTCCTCTTCCTCACTGTCTTCTTCTTCAGAGGGCTACTCGTCAGTGTCATTCTCAGAGAGCCTATGGCACTGTCAACAAGATGATCAATCTGGGACGGACTAAAGTTAGACCAGGAGTCCTCTGTTATATCAAAGGATTATGTTCCAAGAACATCTGCGATATGTAATTAGACGTTAAACCACTTGATCTATTAGAAAGCAGTTGTGGTCGCCCTAGTTTCATTTCACAAACATGTTTAGCATTTAAATCGTATTAAGTCTGTCAGTGTGTGAGGTTCTTGTTACAAATATTAACGATGACTTCGGTCACATCAAGTGTCCCAGTAAGATGAGACAGGAACTGATGCAGTTAAATTGATTTAAACCATCTTCCATTTAATTATTTACACCTGTATTCTTCCCTACTTTGGCATGTCCCCAAAAAAATGTTTTTGTCCTACGGTGTTGTAATGTTTCAAAGAAAAACCTTTCAAAACCAAGTTACTAGTTTCTAACATACTGGAACCAGGATACAAACGAAAATAACTAGAAAATGTCTCCATGAATATTGTGTTTATCTTCCCAAATTGTAATAATGCTTTCGTCCTCGGCTCGTGCTTCACCTTTCCACAAAGTTTTTCCTTATCATGCTGACACACAAACCAAACCAAACATCAACCATTCATTGTGTTTTCAAGATTCATCAGTGCTCGCTGAAGATATTATTCCAACATTCAACCAAACATGCCAAAATATGAAGTGCTAAAACTATATTGGCTGGTAGAAAGATTTACTTTTATTTTAAGGAAAAACAACACACCTGTGTAGAAGTTTAGTTTTCTTCCGAAAGCAGCACTTGTCAAGCGTGATGATGATGTTTTGTATTATTGGTGTTTTTTATTTCCTTATTTAAACATATTTGCTGTTTTCATTACAGACATTTGGTGCTTATCGATTTGGAGAGTTTAAGCTGAATTCAGTCCTGCTGTCGCAGAGATATTCGACCGACTGTTCGGGATACTACACCTCAGCAGGGAGCACCACCTTCTCCTGAGCTTCAACAGGACGGAGCAGAGTCTGAGGTGAGAAATTAATAATGAAGAAAGCTTACAGCAGAATATGGAGGTGGTCTTTACGGTGTTGTCCAGTAGGTGGCGGCATAGGGCTGTTACTTGTTTCTAAAACCCCTTGGGAACAGTTTATACCAGAGGTCCCCAAACTTTTTCCTGAGAGGGCCACATAACGTTTCCCTTGTCTGCTGGAGGGCCAGCGGGGGGGGGGGGGGGCTTTAACACTGAGGTGTGCTCACCTGTGTGCGCGCATCACAGCTTTATTGCTTTTTAGTCATCTGATTTTCTTTTTCTTTTTCTTTGTATGAATTAAGTTGATTTGCATAACATATATCTTATCCTTCAACTGTACTGAGCATCTGACTGCACTATTTTTTTACTTTGTTGTACTATTTTTAACTGTTGGTTACATTACATTACATGTCATTTAGCAGACGCTTTTATCCAAAGCGACTTACAATAAGTGCATTCAACCTAGAGTACAAACCAAGAACAACAAGAACACAGGAAGCAACACTTCCTCAACTCAGTCAAACCACAAAAGCACCACAATAAGTGCCATCCCAGTGCCACTGAAATGCAACTGGTTTCAAGATATGTTTTGTTTGTAGCCCTTTCTGTGGACCCCAGGAAGATTAGCGGTCGCTAAGGCGTCAGCTAATGGGGATCCAATAAATAAACAAATAAACAGCTGAGCGAGGCGCGCGCCGGCATCGGAGCTCTGGCGCGCGCGAGCCGAGAAGTGTTGACAGGAGGGGGGGTAGACGAAAATTACAGGGTGACGGGTGGTCAGATTTCACCCTGTTATAATGGTCGGGGAAACACTGGAGTTGATACGCGTGTCTTCTTGTCTGATCAATACGCAACTGTGAGGTGCGCGACTTGACCGAGTGGCCAGCTGCTGATCACTCACTCAACAGCCCGATGTGCATCAATAGATGGTGCGCGCGCAGCGCGCCAACATTTTTTTGGGGAGCACCGAAGACCCATTTTGACCCAGGAAAAACCCTGTGCTCACCTGTGTGCGCGCATCACGGCTGAGCGATGCGCGCGCCACTCGCTGTGAGCGCTGCGCGTGCAGACAGCATTTAACAGAGCGGAGAAGCGCGTGCGCTCTGATCGCTCTTTTAATGAAGTATCGACACTAAAAATATGCTAAATCACATCGTTTTTAACGTACGGGTACTTTGTTAGCATCGCTACACCGTGCAGCGTGACAGCAGCAGATGAAGCGGACTAACATTCAAGCTAACCTAACTTCCCAAACGCTGTGGACATCTGAACGCTGATTGGCCGAGACGCGACACGTCCCATCAAAGATGTTCTATTGCGAAGAGTACCACTTCACACTTTCTCCGCGTCTCACTGCAATCTCAACGGCAGCGGGCCAGGTGAACAAAATAATAAATCGGAACGCGTCTCTGGTATTGTTCAGGGGGCCGGTCCAAATGGGGAGGCGGGCCGGATCCGGCCCGCGGGCCGTAGTTTGGGGACCACTGGTTTATACAGAAAAGGCTAAATTATTGAATGTTCAGACTATATCTCGAAAGATTATGCATGCATGCAAAATCTCTCTGAAATGCACAAGTTAGACACATTTCTGTTTTTGTACTTCTTTTTTATTTGATACAGTGGGAATCAAACATCATCAAAACAAATCACAAATACATTTTAATGGAACAGGCAGTTAAAAAGGAAAAATTAAAAAGGTGAGAATGTACATTAAAAAAAGACACTAATAACCTTTGTCTTGTCTTTTGCATGTTTGGAGATTTGTTCACAATGGAAAGCTTTTAATGTGAGTCACAGTATATCAAAGTCAGTGCTGTTGTTCTCTTAGAAGAGGAGATGATTGACTTAGTCTGTGAAATTGGATTGTTGAAGATACAAAGTCAGATAAGAAGCTTTAAATCAGTCTCGTCTCGAGTTAGATTTCAGTAAAGATGTATCAAATATATAAAATGTGACATTTTGTGGAACACAAAGGTCAAAAGTAGCAAATTACATTTACTCAAGAACTGTACTTCATTTAAATGTTGAAGTCCATCTAATTTGCTACTTTATACCTCACTAACCCCACATTTCAGGTTTAAATATTGTGTTTTTATTCCACTGTAATTACTTTCCCCGCAACGAGGATCATGCAATCCCTCTCGTCTGTGAGCGAGTGTGCACCTCTGTGTCGGTCCACGGCTAATTCTGTTGCAGCGAACTGCACACTATTTCGGGTGGCCGGTGATGGCTGCACGCTCCGAGACCTCTCGTGGTTATGGTGATTCACACTTTCTCAAAACGCCGCTTATTTCCAGACTGCCTGTTAACTCATCACTCGCCCTTCTGAGTCGGCGAGCGATGACACAGTTGAGTGCTTCACTTGTATTGTCTTGGC
Source organism: Pseudoliparis swirei (assembly GCF_029220125.1). Taxonomy (NCBI): domain Eukaryota; kingdom Metazoa; phylum Chordata; class Actinopteri; order Perciformes; family Liparidae; genus Pseudoliparis; species Pseudoliparis swirei. The sequence goes on along the minus strand of NC_079400.1, from coordinate 5,865,109 downwards.
GGTGTGTTGCGCTCCCAGCTCACAGAATACCAGTAACTAAGTAACGGTACCTCGTCGCCTCTCAGCCGCTGGCAGCTCGGTGAGTTTAATTGAGTTTTTAGCAAGATTGTATAATGCGTCTTATACGACGACTCCGAAGAAATGGCCGAAATACATTGCAGATTTTGTACATTTTATTTGAATTAAGTACGTTTTTTGACACCTTACAGCTTATTCGTATCCTTTTGTGGGTAGTATTCACACAATACAGTCTGAGAGGAGACCATTATTTTATGGCTCTCGCCTACATTTTTACATACAAAACATTTGATGAACTTGTTTGATATAAAGTGTTAATATAAATGAAACTAACCAACATTAATGCAAAACAATTGTGAGCAACACTTCATTTACATTTTCAATCCAGATCTACTTAGTAGTGTGAATAGTTTTGTGCTACTTCTTCCACCACTGGTTGAACATTTACTTTTTGTCACCTGGTAGTTATCAGCATGTAAGTCCAGGTTTACCCTAGGAGCTGTCAACATGCCCTGACCTGTGCATCCTTGTGAGATTATTGGCCGGTTTGTGTCGTAAGCATTCAGTCCGGTCATACAGGAAGTCATTGGCAATGGATAACAAATGTAAGAGCTCTTGCTGCACAGTCTCACCTCTCTACGATGATCCGACTTTTCTCAACTTTCTTCAACCGATATTGTAAATAACTCAGGCTTTTGCTTGCAGATGGTGAGGCGTAACCATTTCGGCAATGGGAAGAAAGTATCCAAACTTTCATAGCTGTTGATAGCGATCATAACCAAGTATTACCCATTTCCTCTCGCTGCCTCATGAATGTGTCAATGCGTCACTGACAGGATTTATTACACCAGTCTTGGGTTGTTTTTTTCCCTCCGCCTCTTTTTTATGAGCGCCGTCCCCACATGAAGCCACAACCCTGTTCCCACTCCCGTCTGTCGAGTGTGTCATTGAATACAGACATCGGACACAGGGCCTGGCCACTTGCTCTCTCTCTCTCTCTCTCTCTCTCTCTCGCCGTCATCGAGCATTTCTCAACCCTCCCCTCAGCTGCCGATGAGCTCTGTTCCACTGATAGAAACGGAGGGCTCTTTTTGTCCGTCAGCTCAGCCGTCCCATGCTGTCCACCCTCCTAGTTCAGCAGTGGCGTGACTCCTTTTTTTTTTCTCCCACCCCCCTGTTGTCCTGGAGCTATGTCAACAGACGCCATCACACAGGCTCATGCCAATGTCATCATCGGGCAACAGCCAGCCAGTTGAGCCGTCCACAAATCGACATTGAAAATGAGTCTTATCCGACCCGCGGAAGGCGCCTAATTATCCTCTGCTGTCTCCTGAGAGCATGCTCGTTTGTGGATCGGGAGCACACAGCCTGCGTTAATGGCATTCTCAGGTAACGGATTCGGAGAGGATTCTGGGAACTGCCACCGCTTGCTCATAAGCACGCCGAGTGCGAGAGATGGTGATTTGCAAGTTAATGAAATTCATTGAGAATGTGCGTCCTCGCCTCTTTTGCAGGGACATGATTAAGGATGCGCCGGACAGATGTCTTCACTAATGATCGGACTGAAAACACGCGTGAAGGATCACACGTCATCCGCAGACAGATTCACACACCGAGCACGTTTCATTTGTTCGTGGATTTGAAGATGTTTTAGTAAAACGGAGTATGTGTGTTGTGTTGATCAGGAACATATTGAACTTTAAGCCTGCAATGACCGTTAGTTTTTTCATATCAGGTCATTATTCCATTATTTTCTCGATTCATTTAACAATCATAAAATGCTAACAAGTGGGTTACACTTATACCCAATAGAAGGATTTAATAATAATGTAGTTTTAAACAGCTATAAGGAAATTGTTATGTGTTTATGAACATGCATTATTTGGTGACAATTGTAACTTTGTCGATGAAGACATATTATATTATTACAGGTTTGTTTTCCTTATATGGTAATTCATCATGTTATTACACCTACAGTATATCTCTAAGTGGGTTGGACCCCATTTGTTGCATGTTTAAATACTGCTTATCAATTCAAGGTGACATCTTTAAATCACTTGTTTTGTCCAACTTCAGCATCAAAATTGAGAGATTTAATAATAGATATAAAACTAGTAAGTGTTTGGCTGAGGAATTCGGTGAAATGATGATTGATGGCCGGCCGTAATAATGTACTTTAGTCACATTTAATTTAGAAATCTAACAGAAATGCTACTTTCGTCTGTTTAATTGCTTCAGATTTAAATATGTTGTGGGAAATTATTCCCATTGACTCCACAAAGTCATGTTGCTTTGTGCTCTGTGTGGGGGAGCTTGCTTACGCACTTTCTGTCTCTCACTAATTAGTCAGCTCCGTGCTTCCCGCAGTGGAAACTTCCAACCTGACCCCTCGAGAGTTCCAGACGAGTAAACCTTCCTCTCAAAGAGACCTCGCCGTTTCCTTTTGTGGATCTGCATCCTCATGTCTGAGGATCTGAGGAGACTCGGGAGATGGGTTTGAAGTTTTTTTTAAAGTTCGTTAAAAGTGTCGGAACAAAAAGTCGTGATTTTACAAAAAAGTGAAAGCAAAGCAATCGCTTAAATGAGTCTAGAACTTACATTCAGCAATTAAAATGAATTCATGTTTGGTAGTTAAAGTCTTGCCTTATCTCAACCAAGTATTGTTTAGGCCTCTATCCAATTTGCATATTTAATTTCATGCCAGTTTTCCAAGTTGATATTTTTCAATGCAAATTTTGCAACGGGTCTTACTTTTTTCACACATTTTGGATTTTGATATTCATAACCGCACTATACAACTTTTCATCGTGAGAATAGAAATGAATCTTTCATTCAGAGGAGCCGGCGTTAACATCGGCTGGCGGAGGGAAAGATGGCGTTTGAAAGACGTGGCCTTTTGAACACAGTAGATATGTTTTGATTTGTATTCTCGCAGTTGTAACGCACGTTAAATTGATTTTACGCGGCTAATTACTTCTTAAGGTCACGGAGCGTTTTACCCATCTGTGCCTTAAAGCGCCAACATTGGTCCAAAGAATATTTTGATCTGAATCCAATTAACTGAAAGGGTGAAGTTGACAGCGAGGAAGCATTAAGATGACATTTCAGTCGGTAGCCCCGCGGTCCGGGATCAGCTTTCCCCTTAACAAGCCCGAATCCTCGGATTGTTTTAAGTGGATCTTTTGATCGATCAAACACGTCTCTCCACGGGGAAGTTATAAAAGGCGCTCCGCAAATGATCCTGCTCGACGAAGCCGGCGAATCTCTCAAATCGGATATTGTTAGCGGGTGAAATATGACAGTGCGCCTTCCTTTGAGTGGTCTCTCATGTTGGATGCGACTCTCCCGCCGAGTGTCACCGCCGTTCGAATGTCACACTAATCACTCTGTCACTAATGGGCACGGACGGCCTTGAAGGACGGCCAAGGCTAGAGTATTTGAAATGTCTAATCTGTGTCTCCAGCGAGGAGGCAGGCGATGGCTGCAGCAGCTCTTTGTCATTCAGAGTGCCTGCAGCTGTCCACGTCTGTTTACTGCTGGAGGCACAAAGCCCAGTGTTTGAACAGCAGGTAGTCATTCTGAGCTGCTGTTTACTTTATGTACACTTTGCACTAGGAGGGTCTAAATAGAGAGCTGCGACTATTTTTTCCATTATTATCATCGATTCATCGTAACGTGTAAAAATGTCAGAAAATACTGAAAATCCACATTTTAAGATGATGTCTTGAAATTCCTTATTTTGTCAGACCAACAGTCCAAAATTCAAAGATATTCAATGATAGAAAAGCAACACATTCTCACATTTTAGTAGCTGGTGCTTTTTTTGGGGCTAAAATTGCTTAAATTCTTAAAAACTTTCTATTTAAATCATTGATTGTTTCACCTTGACATGAAATCCGTTTTCATACCTGCGTCAATTTAATTTTAAAATAATTTAGTCGGGACATTAAAGCAGCAGGAACATATTTTTCTTTCTGCTTGGGGCCAGAGAAGAAGCTATTAACCCAACATATTGCAGCGTTGTCATCTACTTCCTCATAGAGAAGGCATTAGCATTCATTTGGAGTCGTGTTTCCGTCCACATGACAAACAATATTCACTCTCCTTATATCTCTGGTTTTGATCTCCCGCAGCTCACGAAGGAAATATCGGTCTCTTTAGCAGCTAAATGCTCCGGTACCTTCACCAGATGGACGCAACCACGACGATGGCCTCCGATTTGATATGCAGAAGTCGGGCTTTTACTGCTGTAAACTCTCTCCGCATCGGAGGCTATAAACCACGAAACAAATCCTCCTCCTCGAGTGTTTTATCTTCAATCCCTTCACACAGCACTTGATGCTGTTTCATATTGGAAGGATGCAGAGTAGTAACACTGAGGGGGGATTTGTCATTTATAGTAGTCGGTATATAAGCTGGATATGCAGAGTGAAAATAAACCATCTAGAGACTGAGCACGTCAAGAGTTCAGAATATTAGCCAGCTTCTCGTCTGTTGTGTGCATTTAATTGAAAAAGATGCCGCACTCTGTTCCACCCCTCTGCTGCGGCTGCCCGCTAGTGCAAAACCAGCAGCTCCAGTACTTTCCTGGCGAATGCGAGCTGCCTTCAGACGGCTCTCAACTGACTTTGCACTTTTAATAGCTGTGTGACCCAGTTTGAGTCCAATTGAATGAGATCTATATGCGTTCCGAGCAGCTCCACTTGCAGTTTGTAAGTCACTCGAGATTACTTGTAAAATGCCTCTCGATGTGGTTTATTTTCTGATGGTTACATCTTTTTTTTCCTGAACACTTTACGGCGGCGGCCCCCGCCGGAGGCAGTAGCTGCTCCACAATGAGGCCGAGGTGGAAGAAGTGCAGGAGCACATGTTTAGTTTTATTGGGTCACTGGCATTTAATGACTTGACGTACAGGCGGAAAAATAACAACATACGGAACACGGACATGACGACACAATACAAAAGATGTGATTCGATGCAGCACACAACACTAAACCCGCTAATATGAATACATACAGTTTAATTGAGTATTATTCTATTGATTGTCATTACTATTTGATTTTTAGATTAGTTGATTGACATAAATTGAATCAGCAATTATATTTGATTAATTGTTTTTTCCAATAATCAAACAAACATGTTAAACATTCACAAATTCCACCGTCTCAAATGTGAGGATTTGCTGCTTTATTTTGTTTTGTCATTTAAAATTGTGTTCATGGTCTTTATGTTTATGTTTGTCAGACAAAACAAACAATTATGTTGATGTATCCTTAAACAATTTCCCCTATTTTCTGACATTTTACAGACTAGATAATGGATTCCCCCCCCACCGCCCTCAACAAAACAAACACACACTGTCATTGTAGATAATAAACTTATGATTTGCAGCCCTAGGGTAGAGAACAAATATTCATCACTGACTGTTTTGCAGGTGACGGATGAACATGGCAGCAGGATGAGGTTCAATGTGACGGGCTGATGAAGAAACTCTCAGTTGACTGAATCACCGTGGGAAACATCACATGATGAACATCAGTGGACTCACTACAGAGCGTCTGCTGGATATTTTTGTTATAATCAGTCGGACCATGGAGTTGCCTCATTACAACATTATGTTTAAATGCAGGAATAAATAAATGTGTGAAGCATCCACCCCGTAGCCTGTTGCAATTCATTTCTGTGTACCAGGATTTCCTGCATCGATCCTCGCTGTGTAGTTACCTTCGCATTGAAAATGCGGAAGGTAATGTTTTGATCGCCGTGTATTTGTATGTGTGCGTGTTATTCGCATAAGTCAAAAAGTATTAAACCGAATCGCGTGAAATTTCGTGGGATGATTGGTTATTATCCGGGGACCATTTGATTAGATTTTGGAATCGATTGGGTCCAAGGTCAAGGTCATGAAAAGGTCAAAATCTTTTTTTTACCATAGCAATTTTTATCCAATTTGCATGCAACTAATGCCAACATGTTCATAATTTAATGCCAAATCTTGTGATATGCGAAGGTATGCGAAGGTATGCGCTCTACTGAGTGCCCGTTCTAGTTCCAATATAGAATATGTACAGCTCTGATACGCAGCGGGGCTCCTGTTGATCCTTATGAGCTATTTATAAGACAGCAAAGAGTTGTGTTTTTACAGATAATCATCACTTCAAACTCTACTGCTGCTGTGTTGTCTGACATTGTTCAAATGAAGCTTTCCTCCGCGTGTATCACGCCTGGTGTAGATACGTTTTATCAACAACACGGCGGACCGATGACATCAGTTAATCCCCTTTCAATTAAAGGCACTCTTCCACAGCGCACCTCTAATGTGTAAAAGAAGATGTTCGGTGGAGGTGCTTCCTCTTTTAAAATGTTATCGATTGAGGGATTCCTCATGCACACATTGTGTCCACTCTGGTTTCAGTGATTATTCAGTGATTAAGATGAAGGTGTTAGTATCCAGCCTCAGGTCTCTGGTGGAGAAGCAGCAGCCGGCCGGTCGCAGCCACAGTCGATCCATCAGAGGTGGGGGGGAAAAAAATTCATCTTCTTACATCGCAACGACAGCCATGTTGTGAGTTCACTTCCAGAGATACGTACTCTAAAAGCTCCAAAGCTACATTCCATGTGGTCAACATGAACTGCCTCTTGCTTTTACACAAATAGTTATTACCTCTGGTCGTGTCCTTTGTGTCTTTTGGTTCCTTTAAAGATGAATGTGTCTCCATCGCCGTTCTCGGCACGTACGTTTGAGCATCTCACCGTTGGAACAGATGGAACAAGAAAAAATCGAATCAAATGGTCCCGACCTTTGACCTTGAACTTTGACCCGATCGAGGTAACAAGAAATACTATTTAACCATTCAACAACAGCATCACATGCCTCTCAGCCACAGAAGGGCTGTCATCGTGCTCATGGCATCTCAGGGTTTGAATCTGCAGGACGCACATAATATCTGCACGCTGTTGTGCTCCAAACGAATAGTGGGTGCTCTTGAAGAATATCTTACAGATCCAAGCATTGCCTTCATAAAAAGAGAAATACAGCCTCCTTTACGCCCTGCGATTTAAGTATGTTTTCCTCGTGCACCTGATTGTCGTTGCCTGGATGTGCGCACACTTGATCCCTCATCTGAGATTCCTCACCACAAGATTGAGAAGCTCAAATGGTCACTTATGAAATCGCAGCAAACAGATGTGATTTAAATTGGGCATTTATGCTAATCTAAGGTCGGTACTGCTGCATTTGAAAAGGTGGAGGGACCAAATCACAGCTGAGATTACGACACTGAGATTTCAATAATCAGTGAAACATGCTACACCATCATTTTTGCTTATACCTAATGTAGTGTGAGTATAAAAAGGGCTCGCTGTGTGACCAGTAGTCCTACGGGGTTGTGGAAGAGCCAAGCTCATAACGCCTATCTGTCTATAATCCTTTGAGTCTTCTCGTCCCTAAACATTACCATGTTAACCCTCCTGTTACCTTCACATTTACTAACATATTTTACCCTCGGGGTCAATTTGACCCCAGCGATTAAAACCTCCAGAAAATTCTTAGAATTAATATTGTTTCCCAAGTTTAAGTGTGAGGTACTTTATGTTTGTTTGTTGACTACCTAAATAGCCCTTTAAATATATAAAAAAGTTGATATTCCTTCTATGTTTGACACAGTGAAAAACAGCCTGGGGTCAAATTGACCCCAAAGAACACCGACGTTAAACATTGAATGGGGTCAAATTGACCCTGAAGGTAACAGGAGGGACCGCTCACCGCTGTCATCAACATGTTTTCCATGTCCTGTTCTGGCACACATGGGATTTTTCATCCAGGGGACCAGAGCCAAACAATCTTTAAAAAGCGAATGTGGAAATGCAGAACACAGTCCTTTTCAAACGCTTCCCAGCTCAGCGTGACCATTAATCTGCGGCACATTCGTCCTGATCGCGACATGACTGATGACGACCTCAACATGTCCGGCACCTGGCACTGTTGACGTGCACAGCTGGCTGACGCTGCGGGACCGTTCTCTTGTTGCCCTTGCTTTCCGATGATGTAGATCTGCACACTCAGGAAAGCCAGCATCATCTGCCACATCGACTGTTTTGATGCCAGAGTCGGAGTCGGTTTGGCCGGCTCTTCAGCGTCATAGGAGCAAGATGCTGCCCCTGGCTTGACTCAGATTCAAATATTGGGAGCCTTAAACTGTAAAGAATCTAACCAGAGTGCTGGATTAAGTTTGTTTTTCTGGGGATGAAATGGAGAAGGAAGGGAGCGAGGGCAACAGGAATAAAGTGGGTATAGAGTAAAGAAATGATGATGTGCAGGTGCAGCAAATCTCTTCTTGAAGGAAAAGCAGCATCACAGCTTTAATTGGCATTTATCAGACATGTACCATCTTCACAGACCCATCCTTATGTTATGGTGTTCACAGACAATCATTGTCCAGGCACAGGAAACATGGTTTTTCAAATGTGCGTGAAGGACTAAAGGTGTTGCTGTCAAAACACCCGAGCTTGTGTTTTGCTGATTTGCAGGGTGTGTGAGACCGTTTGCTGCTTGATGCACTTAAGAAAAAATGTGGTCTTATTTTTTTGGAGAAAAGCGAAGAATGAAATGGTTATAAATATGATATGATATGATATTCCTTTATTCGTCCCACAGTGGGGAAATTTCAAAAATCACAGCAGCGGTACACATCAGAGCATCAATGAAAAATAAATATAAAACACAAAACTAAATACTAAAAACTAAATACTAATACTAAATATACAGGGGGAATAATAAAGTAAAGTGCTGAGTAAAGTAAAGTAAAGTGCCGAGTGATCTCCAGCAAATGATCACCTCTTTAGACAATACAAATAAAATACCACCAACCTGAGTTGTTTATGGACAGTATATACAATAGCAAGACATTTTGGATTTCCAGAGATGTTCCCTGAATCGAAGGCAGTACCGTCTCTGGAAAAATTGTCCTAAACCTTGGAGACAAATGTTCTCCATGTATATTTCTAAGCGCCTTCCTTGGACCTTGACATCTTATTGACAAGGATTTGAAGCAGTATGGTGTGACCGAGCTTGTACTACCAACTGGGAAAAGGAGGCGACTGCCCCCAAAAAGCTCCGGGCTACTTCTGTGTCAACTGCTTTGTGGTAATTTAATTGAATATTATTTTAGCCATATGCACTGATAAAGCTCAGTATCAGCTTATAACAAGAACCGTAGAGGCATTGTTCAACTTTATTATGGTGGTATGGAACATGGGTTGGACTGTTGGTTGAACAACATTTCAAGACATATCTTGGGCTTTTAGAAAATGCAGCTGAATGGGAATTTTTCTGACTTTTCTGATTTTTTTTATAGATCAAAAGATTAATTCAGAAAATAATCAGCAGATCAGTTGATAATGGAAACAATCATTAGTTATGGGGGGATGTCTTTTTGTCAATGTAGTCCTGCTATGATGTAATTTCCTATATAAAAAGCATTGTTCTTCCTTTGGATTTAGTCTTTAAAATGCATCGAAACCTCCAAATGAAAAGATTGAATACAAATAGTTGCATTTGTGTTGGATTTTATTATTTCACTCTACATGTTGCTGCTTTAGTAGACGACTGTAACAACTTTCAAAGGAGATTAAGAAGAATGTTGGATCCCCAGTTTATTTTATATTAATATGAGCTGCTTAAACATACTGTTCTCAAAATAAATCACACACAAATAACGTGTTGATAAAGTTTAGACTATGAAGCACTATAAAGGTTTGTTCCAGGTATTTCATGAGATTTAGTAAGATGCTGTACAGACACTAATGATCTGAGTTACCCACAATCTCCTTCTGTGCTGCTAACGAACAAATTAAGAACAAAAGCACGCAAATTCTAAGCTAAATTTAACCTCATTTGCTTTTTGGCCACTGAGGAGTCCTTCAGGGACCCTCAGAAATCTACGGAGCCCAGTGTGGTCGCCACTGCCTCGTGGTATTAGATTTACTGCAGCTATTCCCCACATTTCTGTCATATTGTTTCACTGAGTCACTCAGAGAGACACATTGTCTCACCAACGGCCTTCTTCCAAAAAACGTTTCAATATAATAAATACAAGTCTGATTGATCCTCATTGCAAAAAAAACAAAAAAACATCCGTTCCACTTGTATGATTCCTTTGCATCCCACGTGTGTTTGTGTGTGCGTGTGTGTGTGTGTCTGTGTGTGTGTGTGTGTGTGGGCTGCTTACAAATATAGAAAAGACAGTGAAGCAATGGAACCAAGTATAAGCAGAAATAAATGATTAGTGCAGGATCTAATCGCTCCTATAGCTCTTTCCCCCTCCCCTCCCCTCCTCCTCCTCCGCCTCCTCCTTCCTCTCCTCTCTCCTCTACTCTCTCTCCTCCTCTCCCCCCTCTTTCGCTTTCTCATTTCCATTCAGTCCGTTGAAGCGGCAGCAGCAGTCGTGAGGATCCTCGGCGCGAGGACAGGAGGAGACCCATCCCAGACCAAACCGCCGGAGCAACATGGTCGCGTTAGGAGTCGTCGCGTGCCTGTGCCTGCTGGTGGGCTTCTCGCTCCAGGTGGACGTGAAAAGTGGGAAAGAGGCAGGAAAAGCCGGGAATTTCATGGAAGATGAGCAATGGCTGTCAACCATCTCCCAGTACGGGCGTAAGATGAAACACTGGAACCGCTTCCGAGACGTGAGTGCGCTGTTTGGTGCGATGGCACGGCCGTGTTTGTCTTTCTCATCTCGCGCTGCTTGAGACGAGCTGTCCGGGGAGGTGACGCGCGGGTTTGTTTGCTCAGGTGATTTTGCGCACAGCTGACTGCCGCTCACTGTAGTGCGCACACACGCACGCACACGCACTCACACACACGCGCGCACACACTCCCGCTCACATACACGCACGCGCAGTGTTAGCAGTTTGTGGTGCAGAAATACTTCAAAAGATGGAGATATCACAGTGTGGGAGAGAAGAAGCGCGTGCGTGTGTCTCATGGAATGATTGATCAATTATTTTTTTCTTCTCTTTTTTCTTTGGCAAGGTGCCTCGATTTTTCATAACATTTCATCATCTGGCTGGCATGCCAAGCAGGCTGCTATTTCATAATTTATTATTTATTAAAATAATTATAATTATAATTTATTATTTTATGGTAGAATAGATACTTTACTATATATATGTATATATATATATATATATATATTAACCTTCTTATTCAAGAGTGAATTAAATGCAACTCACATTGGCCACAAGTCTTTCCAAGCTCCTTCTGGGTAACTGATATTCCGAACAGTGATTCACTGATCAATACCCATTGATCAGCAATATTGCACACAACATGTTGTGCTCACGGCAGCATAACGTCGGGTGTTTATTCCTTCCATCAAAAATATCAAGAATAAAAGAACAAACGTGTTATTCTCATGTGAATCTATTTGTTGTCCAGATTTCCTTCTGGGCTGTAAAATGACAGCTTTGTTTATTCTTTTCAGATGATTCATTTTAAACAGTGTGGATCTCCCACTGACCGAGATTTACTCCGAATACATAATATGAATAACATTACTTGATATTTCATAACTTAAAAGATGAATCGATTAATCAAGAATATAACCAAATGAAAATAGTCTTTACCAACTGTGACAGTGCGTGACTGGAATTGTTTTCACCTTGTAAGCTGTGTGTGTGTGTGTGTGTGTGTGTGTGTGTGTGTGTGTGTGTGTGTGTGTGTCATCATGGCAGGAGCTGGTCCTTAAGACACCTACAGGACAGAGGCGGTTTGGAGTACTTTGCCAGGTGTTTATATATCAATGGAAATCATTCTTCCAACGCAATGGTGTCACAACCGTGCAAGATGCTACCGCGAAACTCTACAGGTGTGTGGTCGAGATCAAAATGGAGGTTCGAAAGTTCGAAACATTTGTTTAATTTTGAACAAGGACACCAGAAGGGCTGTTGGAGGTGCGGAAGGGCCCTGTAGACTTCCCACTTTACACCCCTGGCCGGATTTGGCGTCATGCCTGGTCCCATAGAAGATGGTCTCTGGTTAAATAATTTAATTACTTGTGAGAAACAACAACCAGTGCGTTCATTTTAGGGGTGGGTGGTGATGATAAAACATCGTGATGGCAATATTCTGAAAGAAATGCAATTGAGGAACCATTAGTGGATCAAACAACCAGATGGGAGTATTTGTTTTTCTGTCTAATGTTGATACCTCTATTTAATACATTTGATAAAAATTCTCTCTATTCACCAGAAATCGATGTGATATTTGACACGGAAACAGTTTCTAACATGATACATTTATTTAGGTTGCTTTTGGTACTA